>NW_026570970.1:8797016-9394516 GCF_026225935.1 Boleophthalmus pectinirostris | reverse complement strand
GGCTCAGGGTTACGCGAGGACAACAGGGCATAAACATAAGATCAGTGCAGCCTAAACAGGTGGAGCGTCCTGATTACACACAGCGATCCGAGCAGACGTGTGTGTCCGCGCTGTTATGAATCAGACAGGAACATGTCACATTTTATCATCTCACCATCGGAACTTAGAGAAGCATCAGAGTAAACAAGTGCATCTGACAGGGCTGCCAGTCTGACGAATCCAGCATGGCCCTGCCGTGCACAGATGTGAGTAATGGAATCAAGCTGAAACACAAATGCACTGAAACGACCAATTTTACACATGCACAAGTGAAAGCAGCGTGCTATGATGTAATCTTGGATTGTTATGGATGTTGATTTTTCAAGCAGACGTGGGTAGAGTAGTGAAGAATACATTACTTCAGTATAATATTACTTAAGTTTAAAGTATCATACTTTTTGGACTATAAGGCACAATATCAATAATGTTGAATTCTCTCGTCTATTTTCATACATAAGGTGCACTAAATTATAAGGCGAATTAAGCAAAACAAACGGCACGACACAACACGACACTTGAGACTGATCCTTAGCCCAGGCGTCCACAATCCATTGGCAGATCGTGGTGTAATTCGCCCGACATTGCCTCCCTGTCTTGTGAATGTGTATTGTGAATGTGGGTGGATAATTTAAGTTATTTTTCCTGCGAAAACGACTCAAATATACATTGAGTAATAATGTGCTTAATGCAGCTTTGCACTCATTTGTTTACGTTTTACAGAAACTAAACTTAAACCCTCACCTATGGTCATGAGCCCTGGGTAATGACCAAAAGAACAAGATCGCAGATACAAGCAGCTGAAATGAGTGCAGGGTGGCTGGGCGCTCCCTTAGAGATAAGGTGAGGCGCTCGGTCACCGTTACAAGCTTGGTGTAGAGTCGCTGCTCCTTCATGCTGAGAGGAGCCAGCTGAGATGGCTCGGGCATCTGTTGCGGATGCCTCCTGGGCGCCTTCCTCAGGAGGTGTTCTGAGCACGTCCCACCAGGAGGAGGCCCCCGGGGAAGACCAAGACACGCTGGAGGGACTATGTCTCTGGGCTGGCCTGGGAACGCCTTTGGGTCCCCTGGAAGAGCTGGAGGCAGTGTGCTGTGAGAAAGTCATACTAAAACATTTTGACAGATTCTTTGAGCACCGTGTACCACATAAAATTGGTTCGAGGTCAGTAAGCATATCCAGAATTAATACATAAAGCACACCAGATTATAAGGCGCACTGTTGATTTTTGAGAAAATTTAAGGATTTTAAGAGCGCCTTATAGTCCGAAAAATACAGTACTTGTTTAACAAATTACTCAAACAAAAGTAAGAGTAACTGTCAGGACTTAACATCTGATTTATACCTTAAAAAGATGTAATTGAAGGACAGAATATTAAATAATGCACACAATAAAATCTGTCTTTTTTTCAAAGGATAGTGCACAAAAATGAGAAAAACTAAATCTGAAGGAGCGGTGCAAGAAACACAAATGTTCAAAATCATTTACTATTGTCAACTTAAAGCTTTAGTCACCTACACAAAATCAGAATCAAGAAATATTTACAGAAGTAAGAGTAGACTTAGACTTAGACAAACTTTACTGATCCACACGAGAAATTATTTGGACACAGTAGCTCACACATCACAATAAATATAATAACAAAGAGCAAAAATCTAAATAATAATAATTCATTCTAAATAAGTAGCAAAAAAGAGCAAGAGACTAGGGTCAAATAAAACATAATTCTATAAATGTAAAAATAAAATCGAAAGATAAGTAATAAAATGTAAAATCACAGCTTTATACAAGAGTACTGTTACTTCAATAAAATATTACTCAAATAGGAGAAAAAATATGCTGCTAGAAAAGTACTACTTAGTTAAAAAGCAAATGTAACCACCTCTGTCCACAGGTCGCGTTGCACAGACAGGTTTCTTAAGGTGTGGTTGTCAACATCAATAAAGTCTCTTCCAAATCAGGGGCCCATTAATACCGAAGTAGCCACTGTGCACGTTGTCAGACATGAATAATGGTTTGCATAACAAATCATTTCACAGTTTTGACAGATATTAAGGAGCTGGCGAGGGGCAGGACGGGTTGGGGTGGTGGTGGTGGGGGTCTAGTTAAGGATCTTTGCCCCCATCAACGGTCCGTCCGCTTGATCAAAAGTGAAGTAGAGAAGCGGAGGAAGGCGAATTGGCAAAACAGATTTTTCTTCGTGGATGACACCTTGTCCCACAGCGCAGCATGAGCGAAAACAGCCAGAGGTTACGAGCTGCACTGCAAAATTTAATATCTACACGTAAAATATTATTACTGTTAATATGAGTAGTTTTAAAGATTCACGATATTTCGAAGAGTTGCAATATGTATTTTTTAATTCATGCAAAATGGCTACAGTTAAAATGAAATTTCACTCTCTGCTTTAGTCCATTTATACCACCCCATCACTCTCCCCTTTGGTCCTCCCTTTAGACAGTGTCCCTCCTCCCCCTAATGCTCCAGACCCCACCTCTCCTCGCCCACTCTCTACCCTTTTGTCAGTCCTCCCTTTAGACTGACCACTCCTCCCCTTTAGTCCTCTTTTTAGACCATGCCCTTCCTCCCGCCTCACTCTCCTCTTTAGTGCTCCAGATCCAACCTCTTCTCCCCTTTCCCTCCCCTTTAGACCTTGCAACCCTGACCCCCCTCCTCCCTAACTCTCCCCTTTAGTCCTCCTTTTAGACCCACCCCATCGCTCTCCCCTTTAGTCCTCTATTTAGACTGTGCCCCCCCTCCCGCCTCACTCTCCCCTTTAATCTTTGCAACCCTGACCGTCCTCCTCCCTAACTCTCCCCTTTAGTCCTCCCTAGACCAACCACATCACTCTCCCCTTTAGTCCTTCCTTTAGACTCTCCCCCAACACACACACACTTGTCCTTTTAGTCCTCTAAACCCCACCCCACTTACCCACCTCACCCACCCGTTTTGGTTCTCCAGACCCCGCCCCTCTTCCTTCCTCACTCCCCCTTTATTCCTCCAGACACTGCCCAGTTTAAAAGCTTGTTTGAGCTGTGGTTGTGCCATTAAAAAATTTAAAATAAATAATGCCATTTATTCTTTTTATTGTACCACACCAAGTCATACTAGGACTGATTTAATATTGTTCCAAGACCAATATAAAAATGAATTTCTTCATTTACTGCATAAATGAATTCAAATCTGAATGAAAAAAAGAAGCAAAATAGTTTTCCTACAAATGAGGAAATTAACCAAAACAACAACAGTGAATCACTGAAAGTGTGGCCATACCAGATTGTCAAAGCCTGATCCTGTCAGGTCTCAGAAGCTCAGCAGGGCCGGGCCTGGTTAGTACTTGGATGGGAGACTGCTGGGAACACCAGGGGCCACATGGGGGCGCCAGTCACAAAAACTGTTGCTGTGTCCTTAGGCAAGGCACTTCAGCCACATTGTCTAGTATGAAAGTGGAGTGTGTGTGAGTGATGGTGGTGGTTGGAGGGGCCGATGGGGCAGATTGGCAGCCTCGCTTCAGTCTGTCTGAAGAAACTGGAAGAAACTGGATGGATGGAAACTTAAAACCACATGGCTAATTTGCATAAACTATAAGCGCTGAAAAAAAAGGCTCGCTCCTTGTGCACTGATGCAGTTCAGCTTCTCTTGGACTAAAGGACACGACTTGCCGGCGAGGCATAATGCTCCAACAATCCATCAAGAGGTGCGGCTTCGTAGCTTTTTGTCAGATTTTTGAGCGCCGTGTCCCACATAATATCGATTTGAGGTCAGTAAACACAACCAGAATTAATACATAAAGCGCACTAGATTGCACTGTCGATTTTTGAGAAAATTCAGATTTTAAGTGCACCTTACAGTCCGAAAAATACGGTAGTCTTCAGTCTGTCTGTCCCAGGGCAGCCGTGGCTACAACAGTAACTTACCATCACCGAGTATAGAGGGAATGAATGATGATCTGTAAAGCGTCTTTGTGACATATGTCTGTAAAAAGCGCTATATAAATAAAAACTCACTTACTTAATTAAAGGTGCACTAAGTTACTTTAACATAAACATTAAGCCTTTCTTTTAATCTTTCAGCAGTCAGTTACATTTGTTTGTAGTGCTCAAAAACACTTTGACATAAAAGAATGAGAACTTCGCACATCAATTTCTTTAAACGGGTGTGTTGGAGAAGAGGGAGCAGCTTAAGAACATAGAGAAAACTCCTTTAGGATCTCACGTTTTGCCGGTGGGACAGAGTGCGGGATTTTTCTCTATGTTCAAAAACACTTTGAAAAATCCGCCTGCAACTTGGACGACCACCTGCTTGTTTCTACAAAGATCGCCACATTTAATGCCACACCGCAGAACATTTCACGCGAACTAATCACATCTTTCGAAATGGCTATATTCACTGAGAGATTGCGATCGGTTTTGAAAGATTATTATCATTTTGTGACAGCGCACCGCCGTGACACAGATCCGAGCCGTCGTAAACAGTTAGCACACCGCAGCTGGCGTGTAATGACGTTTTCTAATCATCTCCGGGGGGGTCGCCTAACCTCATCTCTCATCCATGACATCTTTGCGGCGAATGCAATCTGACCCGAAAACAACAAGGCCCTATCTGCCGCGGCGGAGGAAGCGTTCAAATCAATCGGGTCGTGAAGCGGCTGCTGTTTATCTGCCCTCGTAAAAAGTGACGGGCGAGGAGGAAGGACGGCGTCTGGCCCCGCTCCAACTCACACGGCCTTTTCAAACGAGAAACATCACGGCGAGAATTTACGCCCCGCTTTATGGGGGATCGGTTGCATTCTTGTCATCCGTCTCAAATATTGCGTCGATGGAGAACTTATTTACAATGAAATGATGAAATGAGGAAAGAAGTAGCTAAGAGGTAAATGTGATGGGTTTTTAATAAGAAGGGGAAAACATTGCACCAAAGTTACGAGACAAATTATGTCAGCCAAGATTTCACTTTTTTTTTCCCCCCTTGTGAATTCCCCTGTGAATTAGTAATTTGTCTATCATTATAAATTATTTTAGAAGTACAAAAATAAGTTGTAAGTAGAGATTAAAAGACAAATCAATTAGGGAATGGAAAAAGGAAGAAATGATTGACGACATTGTATCAAATTTGACTGAGTACTGGTATGAAAGTGGCTGTACCCCATGTAGATGAGAGTAGTAGTTTTGTCCTAGTACAGATATATTTCATAAGCAGAGTAAAAATGAGACTGAATCCGTGTATCATTTGTTTATTCGTTTTTCAAAATAAAACCAAAAATAAGAAAATGAAAAAAAACAATTTTCTTCATTATTTGTCTCCAAAACCAAAATGAAAAAACGGATATGCTGGACTTTTGCGCCGCATACGGTCAGAACCAGGACTGAACTAGGACTAAAATAAGACTAAAACAGGACTAAAACAAGATTAAAACAGGACTAAAACAGGACTAAACCAGAACTGAACCAGGACTGAGTGTCAGGACAGGTCCAGAGGTGCGCCCGATCGCGCCGTCACCCAATCGCGCTTTGCGGACACCCTGCTCTACGGGCTTGTGGTCCCATCTCTCTCTCTCTCTCTCAAATCCAAGATTAGACCTGGTTTAGATCTGGTTTAGTCCTGGTTCAGTCCTGGTTTAGTCCTGGTTCAGTCCTGGTTCAGTCCTGGTTTAGTCCTGGTTTAGTCCTCCTGGTTCAGTCCTGGTTTAGTCCTGGTTTAGTCCCCCTGGTTCAGTCCTGGTTCAGTCCTCCTGGTTCAGTCCTGGTTTAGTCCTGGTTTAGTCCTCCTGGTTCAGTCCTGGTTCAGTCCTGGTTCCCTGGTTTAGTCCTGGTTTAGTCCTCCTGGTTCAGTCCTGGTTTAGTCCTCCTGGTTCAGTCCTGGTTTAGTCCTCCTGGTTCAGTCCTGGTTTAGTCCTGGTTTAGTCCTCCTGGTTCAGTCCTGGTTTAGTCCTGGTTTAGTCCTCCTGGTTCAGTCCTGGTTTAGTCCTCCTGGTTCAGTCCTGGTTTAGTCCCCCTGGTTCAGTCCTGGTTTAGTCCTGGTTTAGTCCTCCTGGTTCAGTCCTGGTTCAGTCCTGGTTTAGTCCTCCTGGTTCAGTCCTGGTTTAGTCCTGGTTTAGTCCTCCTGGTTCAGTCCTGGTTTAGTCCTCCTGGTTCAGTCCTGGTTCAGTCCTGGTTTAGTCCTCCTGGTTCAGTCCTAGTTTAGTCCTGGTTTAATCCTCCTGGTTTAGTCCTGGTTTAGTCCTCCTGGTTCAGTCCCCCTGGTTCAGTCCTGGTTTAGTCCTCCTGGTTCAGTCCTGGTTTAGTCCTGGTTTAGTCCTCCTGGTTCAGTCCTGGTTCAGTCCTGGTTTAGTCCTCCTGGTTTAGTCCTGGTTTAGTCCTCCTGGTTCAGTCCTGGTTTAGTCCTCCTGGTTCAGTCCTGGTTTAGTCCTGGTTTAGTCCTCCTGGTTCAGTCCTGGTTCAGTCCTGGTTTAGTCCTCCTGGTTCAGTCCTAGTTTAGTCCTGGTTTAATCCTCCTGGTTTAGTCCTGGTTTAGTCCTCTTGGTTCAGTCATGGTTCAGTCCGTACGTGGCGCAAAAGTCCGGCATGTCATAGAAAGGGAAACAGGCGTTATCCGTTTTCTCATTTTCTTATGTTTCGTTTTATTTTGAAAAATTAATGATACACGGATTAGGCCGCTGTGTGCTGTCTACATCCAGTTATCATTTATAATATAATATAATAATATCCTCAGAGAATCAAATATGTGTGTGCACTGTTCGCATGCTAGTTGTTGTTACCTCTCCTCCAGTCTCTGAATATTTTGAAAAGTGTTTAATACTCATTGTGGTAGGATAATTAGGAAAGTGTGGAATAACTTTGGACCACTAACCTGTCTCACACCAGATGGTCGTGTGTGCGTCTTTTGTTCTACACATTATCAGTCTTGGATGCTCTCACTGAAAATGATCATTAAAAGGTTATTAGAAACAGTTCAAAAGTTCATTGTAAATGGTTGACAGTGGTCTAAAACAGTAACAAGTAGCGCTTTTGCATGATCTGAGATTGTAAACCTTGGTTTTAAAATGGATCCACATCTTCAACTTGACAACCAAATTCGTTCTGTTGCAAGGACCAGTTTTTTCCACCTTAGGGCAGCTGGCAAAAGTTAAGCACCTTCTGGCACGTCAGCACTTTGAAACAGTGATCCACGCCTTTGTGACCACCCGGCTGGATTACTGAAACGCACTTTATTTCGGGGTGAGTCAGTCGTCTGTTTCCCGACCGCAGCTCGTCCAAAATGCGGCTGCACGTCTTTTAACTGACACTCGAAAACATGAGCACATCACCCCCATTTTATCCTCCCTACACTGGCTCCCCGTGCATTTTAGGATCCATTTTAAACTGCATTTACTTGTTTTTAAGTGTTTTAACGGTGCCACCCCGCTGTACCTCTCTGAGCTTCTCCATCCTTACACTCATCCTTACACTTCGGTGTCTCAGGTCGGCTGACCAGCTCCTCCTGAGCCAAAGACCAAACCGGAAGCTCAGAGGGGACAGAGCCCTTGCGGTGGCTGCACCAAAAGTGTGGAATGAGCTCCCTTTGCACATTAGACGGGCCTCTTTTGTTCCTGTTTTTAAAATCTCTTCTAAAAACGCACTTGTTCACTTTCGCTTTTGACACAGTTTGAGATGTTGACATTTTATTAGTTGTTTTGGTATCACTTTATAATAACTACACCTTATTTAGCCTTAATAAAGCATGAACAACGGCTTAATTAATAATGAAGAAAGACTTAATTAATAATGATTCACGCTTAGTAACTACTTAATTACTACCTTAATTAGCACTTGCACTTAATTTGCCTGTGCTGTAAATAGTTACTCATATTTATTTCATACTTAATTACTCATGAACTAACCATTTGAGCATTTATTAATGATTAGTAAGCCATGAGAGAATGATTTACTAATAATGTAATGCAATGATAATTCAGGCGGCTGTTATCTGTTAGTTAAGTCTTTTTGAGAGCTTTTCTAAAGTGAAGACAAATTATGCTTTATTAAGTATTTACTAAGCGTGAATCAGTATTAATTAAATCTTTGTTCATTATTAATTAAGTCTTTGTTCATGCTTTATTAAGGCTAAGTAAGGTGTAGTTATTATAAAGTTTGTTTTTATTAGATTCTGTTTATTCATATGCTGTTTTATTGTTTTTTATTAGATTCAGTTTTTAGTCATATGTTGTTTTATTGTCTTTATTTAATTGTGTTCTGTAGCACTTTGGTCAACCTGTGTTGTTTTTAAAGTGCATTATAAATAAAGTTGCAGTTGTAGTTGCAGCTTTTGCATGATAGTGAAACGAAAAAAAGTTGCTCATAAGGCCGAAGCAGGTAGCTCAACTGGCAGGACAAAAACAAAACCATGTGTATATCTGTAAAATGTGAGGTGATTTAGAGGGAAAGGTGGTAGACTGTGATTGGCGGATCATGGCAAGTAAAAAAAAGGGAAAAACAATAATATTTTCTGACTGAAATGACCAAGTTCCATTAGACGCCAACCATTGAGATAAACTGTGTATTTAAAGTTTATTATGTGCATATTCACTGCATATTATTTGCTTATTAAAAGTGTTTTTTTACTAAATGAATGCAAAAATTATACTTTATTACAATTCCGAACATTTCCTCCAAGCTTTACGCTGAAATTATACGTTTTATCATTTTAGTGTTATTGCCGAGACGACCCGGGATATCGTTCATCTCTGTAAAAAGACAATTCTAATGAAAATGAAGCATGTAGATATAAAAGTACGAGTTTCCAATTAGTTCTAAACTGCATAAAAAAGAAATGATCATATTTTGTTCTTTATTCCAGTCTGCTTCATAGTTAAATTAAAACTGAGGTTATATATGGAGACACTTATTATCACAGTTGCGTGCATAAATCGATTAAGTCTTGGAGATAACATGGCGACGTAGGAAACAGTTAAGAGTCCATTTAAAGAGTGACTTTTCTTTACATGGCCAAAGTGAGATGTTGTGGTTATTATATTAATTTTACTCTTTTTGGTGCAATTTTTTAGCCTTATTCATCATTTCGTGGAAACCGTCTGACCTTGCAGCATTAGGATTAGTTCGCGTGATGGTAGGCGGGTACTTTTTTATTTTACCCTGCTGCTATTTGGTCGTGACGTACGTAATGCGCCAAATCCCGTAGGAAGAAGTGCAATAACGGCAATAACCCTCTGGTAAAATTCACCAAAAATTCTCTCTGTTCTGGCTTTAAATCCTCGATCTCTGCAATTGTTGCAACACAGAATGTATGGGTCTTCGCTGATTGGCTGGTGCCCAGATTCACACTTCCGGGGTTTTTGCGAACTGTTTAGTGCATTATGATTCCTGACCTAGTCGCTGGAGAGAAATGAAATTGAGTGGAAGCACAAGGTGGCGCCAGCGTGACTAGCAATTTGTTGGCTTCTTGTTAGAAGTTGAGGTACCTGATTTTCACGTAGCTGAATGAGGAAGTAGGTGTTTCAATCTCTCTAAAGGCCGGTTTATTTACCTGATCAGCCAGAACCACATAATTTAACAAAACTTTACACAGTCGAGTGGATCTGGAGCAGTATCCTGTCTCCCTTATTTCAAAAAACATGACTGACAGACAGATTAACCAATCAGAAAGATGCATACTTTTTTCACAGCAAAACAAACTGCTGCTTACATGTAAAAAATGAAAAAAAAAAACAAACAAACAAAAAAAACCATAAAGGACGAAGAACCAGCGTGGATTTTCTCAGAATCAACAGTTGAAGCACCAAACTATTACTTTTTGTTTTGAATGTTAGGAGAGTTTTCAAGAAGAGATGTCTTCCACATTTGAGAGACGAGCTACAAATTAGCGGCTGTGGTTGGATTGTCTCAAGTCTGGGTAGAGGTTTTTCACGCTCTATGGTCCCATTTTAGGCCCTTCTGATTTCGAACAGAATGGAGAAGGGACTGGCTGCTGAGGCAATCTAAAGGCTGGTTTATAGTTCAGCATTAAATCAATGCAGATGTCTCAGCTCCGTAGTGCACCTGACAGCCAATCAGAACGCTTGTGGCTCTTGCATTTCATTTCCACCTACTTCAAGGGCTCTGATTGGCTGTTCAAGACAATACAGACAACTGATTGAAACCACACTGAGATAAGGTTAAGGTGCACTTAATTGTTCCCGTAGAGGAATTTCTCCTCTGGGTTTGATCCATCCCTCAATGCTGCTGGGGCGTGCTGCCCCAGGGACCCATCTCCTTTATTTTGTTGAACTGTGTGTGTCCCTGATTGGCTAGTCCACCTGTCAATCACAGCTATCTGAACAAGGAGGAAATCCATTGGTAACTGGACTCACATCTTTGTACAGTATTGTTTGTATTCTGTATCCCAGAGAACAAAATGGTAGCCTGATTCAGCAGCCGGTTTCACTTTGCGGAAACTGTCTGACCTCTTAGCATTAAGACATATGTAATGTGCCAAATTCCGTAGGAAGAAGGGCAATAACGTGTTTCCACTTGATAAAATTCACCAAACATTCTCTTTCTTCCAGCTTTAAATCCTCGATCTCGGGAATTGTTGCCAACACAGAATGTTTGTCTTCGTCTACATCCACCTCGACCGCTTTGTTGGCTGTTGTGCTGTTCCGCAAAAGGGACCCAGACAGAAGCTTGAGTTTGACGTCATGGCTTCACAGCTCTTTGATTGGCCTGTGTGTGGTCTACAACTTCTGGGGTTCTAGCAAACCGTTAAGTGTATTCTGATTCCTCACCTAGTCAATGGAGAGAAATGAAATTGAGTGGAAGCTCTGGGTGGCACCTGGCTAACAAAATGTACTAAAAAAAAAAAAAAAAAAAAAAAAGAATTCCCTTTCTTTAAAGGTCCTATATCAGTGGTTCATGGTCGTTTGGTACCAGGCAGCACAGAAAGAATAAATAACTTACATTATTTCAGTTTTATTTACTATCCAAGTCTGAACAATGTTTTGAAAAATGACAGAATTCTCTCCATTACATCCATCTATGACTCACTCTTGACTCATGCCAAGATGCCTGTCTTGGTCACTTGATACATTAACGCACAAGCTGCAAAATGGGTAAAAAAACTGACGTTTTTGGAAACGTTTATTATCATAATTACAAAATACCACAGTTTTTGTGTTGGTTGTATCATTTTATTTTGTCATATTTATCTTCCTTAAAGCCCAGTCCATGTAAATATTGTCTGACTTTAAACCGGTCTATGGTACAAAAAAGGTTGGGGTCCACTTTGTCCTATATTACACAAAATGGACTTTCGTGAGTTTTAAGAAATGTTATAATGCTGTTACCTCCTCAAAAAACATACTCAGAGTTATGTTTTGGTTCATTCACATGCACATGTTTGAGTAACTCTTTATTATTAGTCTGTCTACATCTCCAAAGCTCAGAATGAGTTTTTCCAGGTTGAAAAAAAAGAACATGTGTAAATGAAAGAAAACACAACTCCAGGTCTGTTTGTGATGAGGACACAACATTCAAACAGATCAGAAAATAGCGTTACATGGGTCGTTTAAGGTGCACTCGTAGCTCTACCGCTCTTTCACTGACCTTTTCCACAGCCTGTTCTGTAGCCGCAGTAGTCACGCCCTCAGCCTCATATTAAGGGACAGGCCGTCTGACAAATGTCCCAGTGTCCGTGCTCCACATCCCATTCATCTCCACGGCGACGCGACACCTAATGGGACCAGGACTTAGCGAGGACATGGTCTGCTCTACCTCCAGGACACGCCACAGAGTAATGCCCCATCGCAATCAGATCACTCCTCCCCGGCCACTACCGCCTGACACCCCCGGCTCAGATATATTCCGAGGACCGCGGTTAATTCCACCTGCGGTAATCCATCTTGTTTTTTCCTCACTATTGAAGACGTTAATCTCATCTGTTTCTGTTTTAACGTTTCATTTCTCATCCCCGCGTTCAGAGGGATTTGTGTAGATTTGTCAAAAGTTGCGGTCCGGAAGATTACAGTGTGACAGTGTTGCAAGGTCAATTTAAGAACGGCACAAACGTGACTCTAAACAGGATTCATTTTGAAGTTTGTATTAAAAACAGACAGATATAATCCCCCAATAATTAAATGATCATGAATATGAAAAAATAATACTATTCTGTTTCTGTTTCACACACATATTCATACACCAGTGCACGAAGAAGCTCAACCAGCGCTCGACCAACTGAGCTACTGTCATTTTTCTGATGAGTGGATCTGTTACCTGCTTGTCTCCATGGCGATGTTATTGTTTGGCCTTTAACATTCCACAGTACGGCATTAAATGGGTGGGTTTTATTTTTATTGCTCAGTAATCTATGAGTGGAGTCGCTTCTCCGCAAATCGGATCTATATGAGTCACCTGTATGTCTCCATGGAGATAAATAAGTTTAATGCCTTCCTATGGAACATTCCAAGCAAAGGAATAAAAAAAATATCTCCACTGAGCTCCAGAAAACTTAGTGTGCATTTAAAGTTATAATGTTACCTTCTCAAAAACGTACCCAGAAATATTTTTCTATCATGTAGACTAGGGGTGTGCAAAAATATTGAAATATCAATATATCGTATCGTTTAATTTGATGATACAGTATCAATATCATGGGCTGCTGTATCAATATATCGCCAAGACTATTTTTTGGTATATTTTACAAAATTATTCTGTAACAGTGCTACAGTTTTGTTGTTTGTTTACAGGAAGGAAACTCGTTTATGCAACACATTTGATATTTTTACTGTTTTGATGATTAAAATGTGTGTTTCATATGAACATTGCACAAAAAGTGGTTTAACAAAGACTTTGAGCATCACAGCCATAATTTAGCCTTTATTTTTTATTGAACCATATCGAATCGTTTTGAAATATATCGTATTGAATCATACTGAATGGAAAGCTCACTGTATCAAGGTATGTATCGTATCGGCAACTTCTTAATGATACCCAGCCCTAATGTATACTGTATTTTTCACACTATAAGTCACACTTTTTTTCATGGTTTCAGGATCTGCTGCTCCTCTTCCTCCTGTACCACTGTCACTTCACTCTACTGTGCATGTCTCCTGCAGAAAGAGAATCTGTCCTGCTGCAAGTAGTGAAATATTCAGCTGAAAATGATAATCGAGCAGCAGAAGAAAGAAAGTAAGTTTGGAGTGAGCGAGAAACTTGTGAGGGACTGGGGAAATGCAGGGATGGAGCACCATGCAACTTTCCTGTAAGTCACTGGATTGATCAACGAAGCCTGGACTTCAGTGACACTGAAACCGTCCTGTCGTGATTCAGAAAGGCCTGAATAATTGAATAATGATGATGAGTTTGACAACAGCTACACAGAAGAGGAAGTGGTGCTCCGTTTACCTCCAGAGGATGAAGAATTCAATGGATTTAGTGATTTGGAGTGAGATGGAGAGTTTGTTAAACTTGTTCTGTTCTGTTGTTTATGTTATAGTTTTCTGAAGAACTGTTCATATGTGACATTAACAGCCTGTTGTTCTCTGTTCTATTGTTTTTACTAGAACTTGCCTTTCAAGATGAAATGTCAGTTCCTGGTCTCTGATTTTATAAAATAAATTTCCTCCCAAAAATGTGACCTATATGTTTTTTCTTCTTCATCACCCATTTTTTTTATTCTCCGTAGGGACTAAGTATAAGTATATTTGAGTAGTTGCATGTCCTCAAAACACTCTGTTCCCCCAGATGATGTCATAAGGTGTTATTCCATCTCCAAGAAATGCTCCACATCACACGCAAATCCTGCTAGTAGTGATTGTTTTTAGCATGTGTCATCGGCTGGCAATATTCATATTTTGTAAGCAGAGAAACATGAGCTTGCGTGTTTTGGTTTTTTTCCTCGATGGGTAATTTCAGGTAAAAACTCAAAATACAAACGCGTATCTGAAGAACCTGTACTATATAACCTTAAAGGTTTTATATTGCAGAAATGTCAACCAAATTTCCAACAATCAAAAAGTACTAAAAATGTCTAGGAGTTCCACGACATAAGAGTCACAACATATTCTTGACTCAATTACGCCGCACTGAGCCTTGTGTATACAGGATAATTTGCCACAGAACCAGCTGGCGTCATGACAACACACAAATCTGAAAGTCATTTTGAAGAGTCTTTTCTAATACAATATCTCTCCAACATTTTCAGTAATGTTCCAGAATTAAAGAACCTGATTTTTTCTGTCTTAAAGGTGCACTATGTCACTTTTTGATTGGGGATCCGTCACCTGCTTGTTTCTATGGATATGTCATTGCTCTGGAA
Source organism: Boleophthalmus pectinirostris (assembly GCF_026225935.1). NCBI lineage: Eukaryota > Metazoa > Chordata > Actinopteri > Gobiiformes > Gobiidae > Boleophthalmus > Boleophthalmus pectinirostris. The sequence goes on along the minus strand of NW_026570970.1, from coordinate 9,380,196 downwards.
TGTTCCACAGTATGACATTAAACAACTCTGCTTTACATTTATTCAATTACAGGTGGTTTTATAGCTCAAAAATACCTAGAAAAACAAACATTCTGACTGCGAGCAGGGTTGCCTCTCCACAGATGTGACCTGTAATTTGGTCTGGTTTGGTCTCCATGAAGAAAGAACTGTGAAACATTCCAGGCAAATCATAATTAGATCATTTAAATGATTTGTGGGTCATTCTGCACTTACTTTTTCACTCAGAACATTATTAACTGTGATGAGTTTATAAGCAACTTTCAGAAACCAGGGTGTAGCTTTGCCGTCATGGTTAAGCAACTAGTATGCTAACCACACACTTCCTGATACCCTGACAGTATAATTAGCCACAGAAAGTTAAGAGCTGTTTATACAAAACTAGTATATATGCACGGTACACATTTCTCTAATGTATTTTTCAGACTATAAGTCGCACCAGCCAAAAAATGCGTAATGAAGAAGAAAAAAACACTTGCACTTTTTGCAGGAAATTTATTTTATAAAATCAGAGACCAGGAACTGACATTTCATATTATTATAGTAATAACAATAGAACAGAGAACAACAGACTGTTAATGTCACATATGAACAGTTCTTCAGATAAACTATAACATAAACAACACAACAGAACAAGTTTACCAAACTCTCCATCTCACTCCAAATCACTAAATCCTTTCAATTCAGTAAACGGAGCGCCACTTCCTCTTCTGTGTAGCTGTCGTCAGACTCAGCATCAGTTCCAGTTAGAATTATTCTGACCTTTCTGAATCCTGACAGGATGGTTTCACTGAAGTTCAGGCTTTGTCCATCCATCCAGTGACTTCCAGGAAAGTTGCATGGTGCATCCTCCCAGTGTAACAAGATTCTCGCTCACTCCAAACTTTCTTTCTGCTGCTCATTTACCGTTTTTGGCTGCAGACTTTTCTACTTTCAGCTTGTAATCTGCAAAATATGATTTTTGATTTTGATATGATCTTTTTGGGGGCATTTGTGTTCAGTCTTCTCAGTCATCTTTATAAGTTTGTTTAAATTTAAAATTTTTCATTGATACAGAAGTAATCGTGTGATGAACTGACATGATACAGACAGGACAGAGGCTCTTTCTGCAGGAGACATGTGCAGTAGAGCCAAGCGACAGTACAGGAGGAACAGGAGCAGCAGATACTGACACACAAGACTAGAGCCTCTCACAGCTGTCAGTGTGAACATTTTAATATATAAGTTGCACCAGAGTATAAGTCGCAGGAAACACCCAAACTATGAAAAAAGTGTGACTTATAGTACAAAAATACAGGGCCTTTACGCTGCCAATGATGATCATTTCTGACATTTTATTTTCCCATAAGTCATTGCTCTCACTCTGCTACTGTGGGCGTGAAGGAACGGCTGATCTAACTGGTCTGACACTTGGGAATAGCTGGAGGTTGGTATCATGTCCGAGAGGCTTACAACAGGAAATGCAATATCGGTGCTTCAGCAGAACCGAGCACCCTAAAGCTTTCAAGTCAGCATCTCCTCCCTGCTCCCCTCCGCTCTGACGAGAGACCAATACAAGTCCACTGCCCTCTGCTCCTCCGCCGGCCTCATTAACACTAACCAGAGTTCTTTTTTTCTTTTTACATCTTCATTAAGATGGTATGCGTGTTTAAAGGAAGAGGAGTATGCAAAATTGGCTTTTAAGAGCTTTTAATCATGTTATAATGGCTTTCCCCTCGTCATTAACTCACTGGGAGTTGTATTTGGATCCATTCATGCATGTTTGAGTAATCTTTATTGTCCTGCACTAGAGGCGCCATCGCTCTGAAAAATCCTGTTTTCACCTTCATTGTAAAAACAGCTCAGTGCTCGGAACAGAACAGAAAACAACTGATGTAATTAAGTTTTATGGGCAGGCAGAGATCAGTTCTGGAAATGTACGGAGTCTTTGTATGTCCAAAAACGTGGTATAGAAATTGAAGGCATTATTATTATTTTATTTTATTTCTGTGGTTTTGGACAGGAATCAGTAAATCATTTTCTTTAGTTATTTTAAACCAATGCTGCAATTTGAAACGAACTGAAGGCTAAATATTTGTCTATGTGCGTCATAAATTATAATTACACACTACGTCTTTTATGAAATATCCTGACCAAGATCCTGGTTCAATTTCCAACAGGTCCCTGGCCTGCAACCACCATTTTCTTTTGATATTTTCCATATGGTACATAATAAAATAATCCGTGATATGACATTTTGTGTAATGATAATCCGTGTATCATTCGTTCATTCGTTTTTCAAAATAAAAACAAAAATAAGAAGATGAAAAAACAACTATTTTCTTCATTATTTGTCCCCAAAACCAAAATGAAAAAACGAATAATGATTTGTTTTTTGAGTTTTCGATTTTGTGTTTAAATGAATAATGGAAAAAAATGGATAACGGACTTTTCCTGTTTCTGTGACTTCAACTGTAATGCCGGACTTTTGCGCCACATACGGACTGAACCAGGACTAAAACAGGTTTAAACCGGGATTAAACCAGGACTGAACCAGCACTAAATCGGTCTCGGTCCTGGTCTCAGTCCTGGCCTCGGTCCCGGTCCCGGTGTCAGTCCTGGTCTGGTCCCGATCTCAGTTAGAGTCTGGTTCTGGTCTGGTCCCGGTCTCAGTCCCAGTCTCAGTCCCAGTCTGGTCCTGGTCTGGTCTCGGTCTCAATCCTGATCACCCGACAATCTACGCAGGTGCACCTCCGGGCCCGTCTCGATGCTCAATCCTGGTTCAGTCCTGGTTTAGATCTTGTTTAGAACTGGATTTAACCTTGTTTAAACCTGTTTAGTCCTGTTTTAGTCCTGGTTCAGTCCGTATGTGGCGCAAAAGTCCGGCATCGCAGTTTTTAAGTCACGGAAATGGGAAACAGCCATTATCCGTTTTTTCCATCATTCATTTAAACACAAAATCGAAAACAAAATCATTACCCTTTTTTTCATTTTGGTTTTGGAGACAAATAATGACGAAAACTTTTTTTTTTTTTTGTTTTATTATTTTTGGTTTTATTTTGAAAAACAAATGAACGAATGATACACGGATTACAGATGCAGCTTTTTCAGATCAGATACAGACATTGATCATTCGCCTTTAAGTATTTGCTCTTACCTGATATTAACCGCTACCAATGAGAGCCTTTTTGAGCCTAAAATACAGTTAACTTATTTACAAAATCAATCCAATCGTGTTATGACATTGTTATCTAGCTTGCAACTGACTACTGAACAGCTTTGTATGAGTAAAAGTTGAAACTTTATTGGACATCCTTGATCTACATCAGTCAATTAATAGTCTTGTTACTTCAAATTAAGGCCGAAACTGGAACCTGAAAAGCAAAATTTCCTGGGTCAGCGCTGATACCGGCGTTAGTACTGGTGCCTCCCTAATTAAAACTAAAAATATCATCTTTAAACATGTTTTTTGTGATTGCTTAGCCTCTTGCTGAAGTCAAGAATAGCACAAAACTCAGCTGAACCCTGCACTCTGCACTTTACACACATATAAATCTAAAACACAATATTTATAAGTGTCCATGCTGTACAACAATCTTCGCCGGGCCCTTTCATGTGAGCCTCTCCTCTGCTCCCTCCTGCTCCGATAGGATCTGGAAACCCGTGCGTTGTGCTCCTCTCTGGGCCTCATTAATGCTCACCTGATGCAACGGCACAGAAATCTGCACTTCCTGTTTCGATCGGAGTCTGATTGATGGAACGCCAGAGACATTTCGGACAGGGCTTGATTCCTTTTCGCTCCCTGGGACATGCCAAAGAACAGTCCTGATTGAAGCTTCTTTTTACCTCGCTGTGCAATTATTAGGGCAACCGTGTGACCTCAATTCAGTGTGTGCAGCCACGGTTGAGTACGATGTTCAGCGGAACTGATTTTGGAGCATGAAAATATGTCGTAATCTATAAATAATATTCTTATTTATTATGCAAAATTTACTCTTTTGAGCTTTAAATCATGTTATAATGTTATTCTCTACTCACAAATATACCTTAAGTTGTGTTTTGTTTCATTCACACATGTTTGAGTAACACTTTATATGAGTTTGTCTACATTTCCAAAGTGTAAAATGCTCTGTGGCACCTTGTGATGTCATGAAGCAAGAGTTTTTAAGTTAACAGCTCCTTAATATATTTAGTTAAGTAGATATTGACAATTCCAGGACTGAAAGTATCCAAATTATTTTAGTGGAGGGGTAACAGTTACGAGGTTATACAGGAAGTGCTCCAGTGTGTTTTCAGTTTGACAACTCAGCCTAAATCATCTTTTTTTTTTTTTTTCCTGTTTGTGGTAATCGATGGAACTCCTCTGTGTTTCTAAAGTTCACACACATTCACCAGAGTTATTCTTGTTGATCTGTATTTATTTTGGGCAAGTAAGAAATGTACATTCTTTTACAATGGAACACATAACATTAATGAAATCCTAGCAGAAATAACAACAACAATAAATAAATAAAAATAATTAAAAATTTGGCCCAATCTTCTTATCATTCCAGTGTTTAAAGCAAATTTATTTAGAAATATCTAAAGTCTTAGAAGTCTTAGAAGTAGAAATGTATTAGGACTGACTGCTACATTTAGTATTTTTGTGTCTTTCTTCAAATTATTTTTCTACAAACTGTCACTTGACTGACGTAAACTATCCCATCAAACCAAGTCAGAATTAGTGGGTGTTTTTGAGGGGGACACGATGGACGATGGGCGACGGAGATGTTTGTTAACGCATGAGTGAACACTTTGCAAGCTCTACTGAGAACTTTAATCTACAATTTTATCTGCAGACTGTACAAATAAGAATGTCACTCACAAATATGAGATTTAATGCAATAAGATATCAGTCCAATATATGGAAACACTGGTATGGTATATCACTGTCCTAATCTGATTCATCAGCCGTAGAAACCGTCTAACCTCACAGCATTAGGATTCGTTCGCTCGACGGTAGGCAGGTACTTTTTAATTTAACCAATCGCTGCTATTTGGCTGTGACGTATGTAATGCACCTCTAACGGGGCTAACTGGTATATTAAGCTTTTCCCAAATCCCGTAGGAAGAAGGGCAATAACGTCTTTCCCCTTGATAAAATTCACCAAACATTCTCTTTGTTCAAGCTTTGAATCCACGATCTTGAGAATCACTGCCAACACAGAATGTATGACTCTTCGCTGATTGGTTGGTGCCCAAATTCGCACTTCCGAGGTTCTTGTAAACCATCTAGTGTATTCTGATTCCTGACCTAGTTGCTAGAGAGAAAGGCACTAGGTGGTGTCAGCCCGGCCAACACTCTGCAGGCTCTACTTAGAACTTTAGTATACAGTTTTATCTGCAGACTGAACAAATCAGACAATGAAATAATATCAATCACAAATATGAGATTCAGTCCAATATGTGGGACACTGGTTTGGTATGTCACTCTCCTTGCCTGTTTTAAAAGTGGACCAGGAGTTTGGAATAAAGATAAATTGAATTGAAACTGAACTGAAAATGAGAAAAACATGAAAACCTGTCAAATGCACTTTAAGGCGTCTATAATGCAAAAGTCTTGGACATTTTGAAATGTTAGTTCCTGGGAGCAGTGACTCATGACTCAACTTCAGTTTCTGACTTCAGGACTCAAACTTGGACTTGGACATTTTCACGGAAGTTTCTAAATTATGATTTTAAGCTCAAAGCTAGTTTGAAGCTATTAGAATTCACACTAGGGCCCAGTAAGTCAGTGCGGTTAGTTATATAATTGAAAACTTTTCTTTAATGGGTTGGACTTGTGACTTTGACTTGAGGCTTGCGAGGACTGGTTTTAAATGGATACGACTTGGTTTTATATTCAAATCGTGGTACATATAAACTTACTTTGTCTCATTTTGTTAGTCTATAAATTAATGATTGGCAACAGCAGAGATCTTTAGATCACAGTCCAAGTATTAGTGTTGCAAGTATCTCAATGTCAAACTGATACCGATACCACGTGACTCATTATCTTCACTCCATCTCAGCTTGAACAGATCTGCAAACAAACAAAATTAACAATGTATTTCAAAAAGTCATATGCCCAAAATATGATCAGAAAACTGAATATTTTTGAGAATTTTTAAGTACTGACATTTTTTCACAAAAATCAATACTTTTGTCAGTATTGATATATTGACATTTGTTTTAAGACACTAAAAGCAGTGATAAAGAATAGAATAAAAAAGAAATAAGGAATAAAATCTAACTAAAACCAGCTAAAGGAAGGCCAGCCGATAAAAAAGGAGTTTTAAAGAAGTGATTTAAACGATGATACTGATGTTGCGAGTGTTATCTCATCAGGCAGGTCGTTCCAAAGCCAAGACGCCCAAACTGAAAATTTGTGATTAGCCTTCGTCTGAAGCCTGGACTTTGAGACAGCCACAGGGACCTGCCTGAGGATCTAAGGCTGCACTGTAAACCCAAATAATTTACCTGAATTCTAAAAAATTTAGGCAATTGATTACCTCAATTATTTTAAGATGATGAACATAAAAGTCAGCATCAGTAGTGATGCGGTCGCTGTATTGGATCGGTGTGGTGAAGAGGGAGCTGAGCTGAAAGGCGAATCACCTATGGTCATGAGCTCTGGGTAATGACTGAAAGGACAAGATCGTGGATACAGGCGGCTGAAATGAGTTTCCTCCTCAGAGTGGCTAAGTGCTCCCTTAGAGATAGAGTGAGGAGCTCGGAGTGGAGCCACTGCTCCTCTACATCGAGGGGAGCCAACTGAGGTGGCTCGGTCATCTGTTCCTGATGCCTCCTGGACGCCTCCCTGGAGAGGTGTTCTGGACATGTCCCACCAGGAGAAGGCCCCGGACACGCTGGAGGGACTATGTCTCTCGGCTGGTCTGGGAACACCTCGGGATCCCCCGGAAGAGCTGGAGGATGTGTGTATGGAGAGGGAAGTCTGGGAGACCCTGCTTAGACTGCTGCACCCGTGACCTGGCCCTGGATAAGCAGAAGAAAATGGATGGATGAAACTTAGAAGTCACAATCTTCCAGAACTTAAAAATATGGATGGCTTGGTACCTTTTGATAACAGCTAAATTAAAAAAAAAATTGGTTGGTTAAAGCAACTCAATTATTTGCATTTATTATGACTATGATTATGATTTTTTTTTTTTTTTTTTTTCATCCCTGTTTGAAACAATAGAAATAGCTGGACTTTATCATTCTCAGTATTTAATTACCACAATCTAATAAGCTGTACCTCATCTATGTTTTTAAGTTATGCTCATTTATACCGACAATAGTTTCCTTTAATCAAATAATATTAGTTAAAATTATTCAAAAAGAAGAACATGTTACAGCAACTTGGCATAATTAAGTTAGTAGGACTTTTTCTGAAACTATGAGTGCACACAACTTAATATATTTAATTATGTTGAACAAACTTGGTGTAGGACCTTAACGAGCTTTAAAAGTGATCAGTAAAACCTTAAACTCAGTTCTAAAACACACATATAAACAGAGAGATATTTGTTAGCGCTACTGTTCTACTCACCCTAACCACAAAAGCCAATCCGGTGAAATGTCATGACTTGATTTCACCGCGTTCAGGCAAAGGTGAGTGAAGGCAGCTCCGGAGAACATAACCGTGACTTCTGCTGACACGCCGGGACCGACTCAATGAAATAAACTGGAGTTCGTCCGTGGCTGGAGAGGATTTTCTAACCTGCTCTCCACCTCGGCCCTGGGATCCTGGAGCCCGGTCCGTGTCCGTGCCGCTGGAGCTGGTGGCTGTAATTGCGGGTCGGGGACAGCGTGACCCCAGGACTGTGAGCTATAAAGTGCTTTGATCACCTCACAGGAAATGTTTGACCCGAGTCACAAAGAAAAATCACTTTAACTCCCAGGAAAGCTACTGCACTTTACCGTAGTGGAGACGGCAACAACATGTAGCAAGCTGGAGGAGTAAGATATGGTTTTTAATATGAATTGGAACTTGTTTTTGGTTGGTGATGCGATTTCAGGTCTCACAGATGAATGCTGTTGTTGTGTCCTTGGGCAAGACACTTAACACACCTTGCCCCTCATGTCTGCGTACATTTATTTGCTTTGCCTGGAAAGTTCTGCAGTATGATATTAAACTTTAAAAGTTTGATATTACACAAAATTGACTCTAGTGAGCTTTGAATCAAGTTAGAACGTTGTTATTTTGTCCAAAGATAGCTGGAGTTGTGTTTTGTTTCATTCAGACATGTTTGAGTAACCGCTATCCGTGCAGAGACTAAAAACAGCATTTATTTCATTTAATCTAAAATAAAATGAGACAAAACTGATCCAATTGTCTTACCTATTTGAATAAAAGTTCAAACATTATGATACTTTCTGAGCCAACTATGATGCGTAAAGAGACTTATTACATCGATGTACGTGTCCAATCAGAATATCGGCTGAATCGATATATGGCAGCTGATATCTGATCCAACAAATATTTTCAGTATAGGCGCCAGTGACGGCTTATTTAATAAGGGCTCAAGGACACCACCCCTAAAATTTCGAGAGATGAAAATCTCCAACATAATAATAACAAGAAACCATGCAGTTTGCTCTTTAAATAAACCTCAAAAGTCAAAACTCTGATCAGGCGTTGTGTCAGCTGCCAATTGTCCCTCCCAGAGTATCTTTAACATGAGACTACTTGCTATTTGTTAGAAAGACAGAAAACCCTCCCCCTAAATGGGCCGCTGGCAAAACCAGTGTCTATTAGGATTTGTAACATGTTCGCAGTAATTTCACCATTTAAAGATTTTCATTGGTGCATTTCACTTTGGGCACATATTTTTCTCTTCCACATTTACTTCCTCAATACGAGCAAGCTCCTCCCACCTGTGTGACGTCTATAACGTACACAGCGTGGAGCGTTTGGACCAATCAGAGCGAGAGCTGCTAGAGCGGGCTCAGAGCTGGACTAGGCTAACGCTTACAAAGCTAACTTTTAGGATTTAAGGATTTAAAAATTTTATAAAAAGTTTATATTGTGAAAATCAAAAAGAATTCCTACAAAATCCAACCTTTGTGAAAGTTGTCGATGCACTGTCAGCAGAACACGGGCAGTTTGAATTCACAAAAAATGCATTTTGCTTCTATGAGAGAATTCTTTCTGGGCCTAAGCTCCCGGGAGTAGTGCAGTACCTGGAGCGGCCACTAGTTGGTCTGGAGCCAGGACAGAGGGGGAATGCCTTATCCAGTTTTTATTAAAGATCCATGCTGCATAAAGAAGTAGAGTAAGCGAGTGTGACATCACCTACAGCGTTCAACTCCACTCAAATGAAGCTCCCGTTGCCATGGCTACAGGAGAAAATTTGGAGCCAGGCTTCATATTTGGAGATTTGACCACGAGTATCAAAGTCCCGTCCTTTTCACCGGAAAGCAGGAAGGTGGCTTACTTAGCAACGAAATTCATTAGCTGTTAATCAAGCGAGCTCAGGGAATGAAGGCGTCTGATTGGTCCATTATTTATGTTCATATCTTGGTTTAGGAACAAAATAGAGAAATGAAAAATTCAGGATCATGTAGAGCGGGTTAATATGAACATTTAAGACCAAAATGACAAGACTCACAGCATCAGGTACAGAGAGAGGAGCTACAACATCCCAAAATAAGTCAATTGGAGCCAGAGTCAGAAGGAGCCAGAAGAGCCACCTGGATCACTTCCTATTTGGAACACAGCGGCTAGTGTGTTAGCTATGTCCATGTTTAGGTTCGTTGGGTCTATGGACCCCATGGCAAACCCCAGTATTTCCTAATTTGTAGACAACTTTTAACAGTCTCACTCTTCTCCAGCATTTCTGAAAACTCTTGGTAGCTGAAGCAAACTGAAAGCTCAAAAGCACCAGGTACATTTATGAACTAGTCACTTAGGCTGCGTTCAGACTGCAGGGCTTAACGCTCTAATTCCGATTTTTTTGTGAAATCCGATGTTTTTGCGAGGTCGTTCACATTTCCAACTTAAATGCGACTTGTATGCGATCCCCTGTGTGAACATTAAACGGCCCGAAAGTGTCCCCCATGCGCACTGGAGGACACGATGACGTCAACCGCAGCGAGCGTCTCTGTGTTTACAGAAGTTGTTCAAACACGGACGTGAGCATTGAGCACCTGGCGATTTTAAAGTTCCTCTCGTACCGAGGCCAGAACATGAACAACTTACTTGTTTTAAAGAGGAGATTGAGAAGGAGAAGGACGAGGTTTTTGGCCGTGGTGTTTTGTAGGACAGCAGCAGCGGCAGCGACGTCCGTGTGGATGTGGAGACGGAGCCAAGAGTGGTGAGTGGTGATTTGCTTCGCTTCAGTGACATGGAGTTCATTAACAATTTTCGCCTACTTCAGCGCAGAATAGTGACGTTTGTGGCTTGTTGATAACGTGTAGGTGGATGAATGCGGTTTGGTCGTTCACACTGAAGTCACATGTCAAAAGATCGGATATGTATCGGTTTCAGGAGCACATATCCAAGTGGAATGGGTCACATTTGAAAAAATCTGATCTGTGTCGTTCAGACTGTCATTAAAAGATCAGATACAGGTCACATAGAGGCCAAAAAATTGGATTTGGGTCACTTCAGGCTGCAGTCTGAACGCAGCCTTTTATGCTTGTATTTTAGTACATGCATTGAATTTATTTGGGGTTATTTAAGACCTAGTAATGTATTTTTATTTAAATGATATTCATTTGTGTGTGTTTTTTCAGCCTTTTGGGTCAGTTTTTTTTGGAAAGGACTGATTCAACTAATTCCACTTCACCGCATTCCTCAACTCAACAAAAAAAAACAACAACATACTGATGACGATCTAACATACCATTTAACTTGGATTAAAATACCTCGGATTATACGGACTATATGGACTATACCCATTTTTATTTTGTTCTTCAATTGTTGTCTTTGTATCATTTGTTTAATTTATTTCAATATATTTCCCGAAAACTTTACACTTTACACTTTACTCTGTCTCTGGGCCCTTCACTCACACTCAGGCTCCTCAAAGAGCAAATCTTCTGATGCAGCTTCTATAGCCGTTGTCTGCCCCTAGCCCTAAAATTTGCATTACATTAACATCACTCACGTCAACCCTTGTGAAACCAGGATTCACTCAGGCCTCAACCTAGATTTCTTTGAACAGCTAAAACACAAACTTTGACATTTGCTGGCATTTCCCCACTGCGGCTGCTGTTAGTCTAATTAAGGAAAATCCCGCCTCGTCAAATCAGAGGAAAGTCCAGACCCCTGCTGCTGCACTGTGGGACCCTCTGCTCCTCTGATACTATTACCAGCCAGATGAAACGCCATTTTGTCCAACTAAAGAGGCGCTGGAATTTTATCTATTCAATTATTAATACATAATTCAAGTGTTTATTTGATTTTACAACTTTTAAAGACCGTGTACATGTTTTTCTTGCACATATTTGAGAAAATCTTGCTGCTTCTTCTTGCTTCTTGCTCATGAGTTATGAAAGTAGCTCTCGAGGTAAAAGACTGCTGTGAACTGTCTGCATCGAATTGTAAATAAAAATGTAACTAATTAAAACTAATACAGTATAAATTTAAAGGTGCATGTATTTGCATTGCCTAGAAAGTTCCACATTACAGCATTAAACTTAAAGATTGATTCTTGTGAGATTTAAACCGCGCTAGAACATTGTTACTTCATTAAAAAACTGCTAGAGTTGTGTTTTGATTCATTTGCATGTTAGAATAATTCTTTATTATTAGTCTGTCTACATCTCCAAAGCTCTGTTCCACCTTGTGATGTCACAGAGAGGTAGTTTTCAAGTTAACAGCTCAAGTTACATAGTATATCTTTAAATGTCCATCCATCCATTTTCTTCCGCTTATCCGGGGTCGGGTCGTGGGGGCAACAGTTTAAGCAGGGACTCCTAGACTTCCCTCACCCTGGACACTTCCTCCAGCTCCTCCAGGGGGACCCCAAGGCGTTTTCAGGCCAGCCCAGAGACATAGTCCCTCCAGTGTGTCCTGGGTCTTCCCCGGTGCCTCCTCCTGGTGGAACATGCCCAGAACACCTCCTGAGTGAGACGCCCAGGAGGCATCCAGAACTGACGCCCGAGCCACCTCACCTGATTCCTCTCAATGTGAAGGAGCAGCGGCTCTACTCCAAGCTCCTCCCGTGTGGCTGAGCTCCTCACTCTATCTTTAAGGGAGCTCCCAGCCACACTGCAGAGGAAACAAATTTCGGCAACTTGTATCCGTGATCTCGTCCTTTCAGTCATTACCCAGAACTCATAACCATAGGTAAGGGAAGGAGCATAGATTGACCAGTAAATCGAGAGCTTTGTGTTTTGGCTCAGTTCTGTCTTCACCACAACAGTTTGATACAGCGACCACATCACTGCCAACGCTGCACCAATCCACCTGTCAGTATCACGCTTGCGCAAGCATGAGGTCTTTAAATGTGTAATTATTTATTCATTTTGTGAATGAATACAAGTTTTATGAAGCGTCTTGAATTAAAGAGCTTTACTGTCTAATAATCAGGAAGTACACTGCTGGCATGCTAATTGTTGCTCACTTAACTTAATTAGGATGCCCAGTACGCTGAACATACGTGAGGAATAACTTTGTACCACTCAGAAAATGCCATAATATGGGCCCTTTAAAGTTGTATAGAGGATTTTCCAAGGAACGAGAAATCCAGCGACTTTTGTCCTTTTTCAAATGTTGCGCATGCGTGAAACCACCCCCCCTCCCCTACAGCTCCCTACGTAGAAACGCCTTCTCCCGTCCTCTTTACGCCAGAAACAGGTTTGTTTACAGCCGGTGCTGCACATGACTTGTAAACAACTAACTACAGTGTTGGTTAGGCAAGGCGGAGAAGTGAGGAGCGGGGGGAGCGGGTGCGCGGACATTTCGTTCACGGACGAGAAGTGAGGAGCAGGGAGAAGAGCGGAGCAGGGAGAGGAGAGAGGAGAGGGGAGCGGTGCGCGGAGATTCCGTGCCCGGAGAACTGAGGAGCAGGGGAAAGAGCGGATCGGGCAGCGGGGACAGGAAAGGGGTGCAGAGAAGGTTGCGCGGAGATTCCGTGCGAATGAACTAGCTACAACACGCAGCAGCAAGCGGACTCTTTCTTTGCCTTGAAAATTACGTTTTCAGACATAGGATTCGCTTTCGTGTCCTGAAAAACGTTTGACTAGCTCTTGGAAATAAAGTACGTTTTCATAATAAGCAGAAGTGACCTGTCCAGGAGTAATTTGGCGACCAATGCGTCAGTCTTTAGACCCTGCGTCTGCTTCAGTCGCGCCCTCGCTGGAATGAATCTTCAAGAATGACCTTAGTTTAGCTTCGCTGCTTTTCCCCTTGTCTTCTTCTTTCAGCGACCTCAAAAAGGACTTTCTTTTGCGGCTAACTGCTCCTGGATTCTTGTCGCCATTGCAACAAACTTTGTGCTAACTGCGAGGAAGATATAGGTCAAAAAAAGCCGCTAAGAACTGTTGCGTTGGTGGAGTAAACAGCGTCTGTGCGGCTTGCGTCTGCGTGACAGGCGTACGTAAACCACGTACCGGCGGCGCGCAGGCAGGTCAGTTACGCTAGAAACGTAGGGAGTTTGATTGATAGCCTGTCAGCTAACAGATAACGAGCAGTGTCGTTATCTATTGGCAAATGTTTAGCCCCACCACGTCCAGAGTTGATGAATTTTTATTCTCTTTTTTTTGGTCATCATAATTACAAGGCTACTGCACCTCTATAATGCTATCATTGACAACTTGAAACAAAAACAAACAAAAAAATCCTCCATACAACCTTTAAGTCGTTTTAGATCAGAATTGTGATTTCACATGTTTTTTTTGTTTGTTTTTGTTTTGTAAAGGTGCACTGTTTTTCAGATTTTTTCTGATGATTTTTCTGATTGACATGGAGGTTCTGCCACCATCCTTATTGTCTCCATGGAGATGTCATTGCTTTGTCTAGAATATTCCACGGCAGAGATTAAACCTGTCTATTTCAAGGGCAACAACTATAGACTACATTACAGGTCAGATCTGTGGAGAGAATTATTGTGTTGTTATTATTAAATATTGCATTTCTGAGCAATAGAAACACCTGTAATTAATAAATGCTAGATAGATGTGTTTAATAGGGATGTAACAATAACCAAAATATCATGTTATCTTATCGTCAAAAGTCTCAAAATAATATCGTGGGCTGTCACAATAGATCGAATTACAGGTTTCTTTGCTTAAATACAGGTTTTATAGCAGCAACAGCTTATAAACATCGTGAACTACATATCCCATGATTCATTTCAGTGCAAACAACAAGAAGAGATATGTTTTTACTTGACTTCTTGAAATTATGACAGTAATATTTCACACCGAAATCTTGTCAGGGTATTTAAAAAGCAAAAAAATGTCTTATCTACAATTGTATGCAAAATATCGCCATAAATATCGTACCATGAGATGCATATCGTGATAATATCGTACCAAGAGATTTTGGATATCTCCATGGAGACAAAGAAGTGACAGACCCTCCACCTGAAAAGCTGCGCAATGCTCCTTTAAATTCTAACATAATGATTCACGAATGTTAGTAAAACTATAAAGCAGACAAAAAAGAAATAAACTAAAAATCAGTCTCTAAAGTTTTACAAAAAATGTCTGAATTCTCATTTAACCTTGCAGATAATTTCTCACGTGAAACTTCATTATTTTCAGAATGTTCATCTGTTTTGTTAATTCATTTTTCCTCTGATGCTGAAAATTCAATATTATTTCATACTAAAGAGTGTTTGACATGCTTTCTACCTGACAGGGGAGCGTGCTTAATTGAATGTGGCTTAAATTAGACAGGTCTTCACTAATCAGCGGTGGAAGTGAGTGGAAATTACACAAATTGGCATGTAACTAGTTTGAATAAGTGAAGGATATATTTTTAGCTGCGGGTGATTTTGTACAGAAAGAATGTGTTCTGAATACAGCATTTAATTGAAGGGACATGGAGCGAGAGGGAAAAGAGACGGGATTTTGTGTGTCTACAAAAAACCAGCAGGGGAAGGGCAAGGATTCTAGCACATGAGAAGTGAGGTTGTTTCAATCAGGTAAAAAATATTAGCTGCTACAAATAATGCTGGTTGATTACGTGTGTTGTAAAGTGTATGCTTAAAACACAAAAAAGTAGGGATGTAACTGAAATATCGTGATATCGTATCGTCAAAGTTCTCACAATAATATCGTGGACACTGTTGGGCAAGTTACTTTGAAACTGTAATGCGTTATTTATTACCTATTACTGTCATTTCAAAGTAATTCGTTACATATTACTGCATTTAAAATGTAAGGCATTACATTACTATTGCATTACTTTAAGTTACTCTCACCAAAATAACTTTTGCGCTGTATATGGACTGAACCAGGACTAAACCAGGTCTAAACCAGGACTAAACCAGGACTAAACCAGGTCTAAACAGGTCTAAACCAGGACTAAACCAGGACTAAACCAGGACTAAACCAGGTCTAAACCAGGACTAACCCGGGGCTGAACCAGGACTAAACCAGAACTGAACTAGACTAAACAGAACTGAACTAGGACTAAACAGGACTCACTGTGGGACGGGCTTGAAGGTGACCGCAGGAGAAAGGAGCAGCTTTGCTCCGCACCTCATGGAGGTAAGAGCGGCTGTCACCCGATCGCTCTTTATGGACTCTGCTGCTCGGGCTCGCGGCCCTGATTTCAGCAACTATTTGCAGGTACCGAGCCGGTGCAAGAGTCTGTTACAGCGCGTAACTTCTACCTTCCTTCAGCGTGTCCAGAAGTCCAACTTTTTGTGTGATGGTTTGCATCTTCCTCTGCCTTTTGGGTGCGAGCGCAGGAGCCTTTGTCGGTGCAGAACGTTTCGTCGAGGTTGTGGGTTTCGTCGGGGAGAAAACTTGCAACTGTACAGCACTTCAGAATCACACTGATACAGATTGAACATGTATTTAAATTTGGCAGCTGAACACATTCTGTACTGTACAGGAGACAGGAGTCCCTTGGCCAGTCAGGACGCAGCGGGAGGAACGCAATACGCATTCATACAATGTAAAAAAAAAAAAAAAGGGCATGCAAAATTGCACAAAAAAATAAAAATAAATACAAATCTGCGAAACAGCGAGACCGCGAAAAGTGAACTGCGATAGAAGGAGGGACGAGTGTAAACCAGGTCTAAACCAGAACTGACCCAGGTCTAAACCAGGTCTAAACAGCGTGGAGTTCTTTGTCAGTCCTTTCGCCCGAGGTTACCTGAAGGTCCACGAGGGCGCATCTCCGGTGTTTCACCGCTGCTGATATCGAGGTGATTTTAGCGAATTTGTATGAAGAAAAACCCACCACTTCAATCCAGATTAAAAAACATTGTAACGCGCGTTACTCACATTTGTACCGAGTAAAATATTACTATTTTTCCCCCTGTAATACCTTACATTACTGCGTTACAGCAAAAAGTAATGCATTACTGTAATTCGTTACTTTTATAACGCGTTACTCCCAACACTGATCGTGGACCATCACAATATATCAAATTACAAGTCTCTTTGATTAAATTAAGAGTTATGGTGCAGCAATAGCTAAAAAAAAGACAGAGGGAACTACATAGACCATGATCCTTTGTTCATGTTTCAGTGCAGACTACAAGAATAAACAAGCACAATCAGAGACAGCAACCTGGTCCCCCATGAGGCATCGGTGGGGGCAGTTCATCACCATGGAAGTCAGCTTATGAGGAGCCCGTACCCCGGTTATGTGTGTGCCAACTTGTGTGAATATTTTTTGCGGCATCGGGCACAGGGGCTTGACTCACGTACCAAATTCGGTGACAATCGGTCCATAAATGGCGGAATTATCGTGGGTGGACAGACACACAGACACACACAGGGTGAATACAAAACCTGGTTGTAAAACTCGCCCCGGTGTCCGCGAATGGGTGAGCAGTTTCTTGATGTAAAGCGTCAAGCAGTTTGAAGGTAGAACTGCGCTGTATTTTATTTTGTTTTTAAATGATAGATGATAAATGTTTGCCATGTGTCAGTGAAATAAACAAAACAAACCGGATTGTTGCCTGACTGTCTGTGTTTGGTCTGAAATTCAGAAAAGGTGCTGACTGAGAGATCTTCTAAATTGATAAACATACAGAAAGAACCTGTCTGGATCCCAGGCTACTACCTCATTTTCCCAGAGTGAGATTTGCCTGGGATCACTGTTGGACAAGTTACTTCAAAACTGTAATGTGTTATTTACGACTTGTTACTGTCATTTCAAAGTAATTTCTTACATTATAATATTACTGTATTTAAAATGGATGACATTACATGACTACTGCAGCACTTTAATTTACTCTCAACAAAATAACTGTCGTTGTTGTCAAATAACAATCAGCGAGCAAAGATGCTGAACTTTTGTGCCGTATATGAACTGAACCAGGACTAAACCAGGACTGAACCAGGACTGAACCAGGACTGAACCAGGACTAAAACCCGGACAGAACCAGAACTGAACCAGGACTAAACCAGGACTGGAACCAGGACTAAACCAGGACTAAACCAGAACTGAACCAGGACTAAACCAGGACTAAACCAGGACTGAACCAGGACTAAACCAGGACTGAACCAGGACTAAACCAGGTCTAAACCAGGACTGAACCAGGACTAAACCAGGACTGAACCAGAACTGAACCAGGACTAAACCAGGACTAAACCAGGACTGAACCAGGACTAAACCAGGACTGAACCAGGACTAAACCAGGTCTAAACCAGGACTGAACCAGGACTAAACCCGGACAGAACCAGAAGAACCAGGAACCAGGACTAAACCAGGACTAAACCAGGACTAAACCAGGACTAAACCAGGACTAAACCAGGACTAAACCAGGACCCAGGACTGAACCAGGACTAAACCAGGTCTAAAACCAGGACTGAAACCAGGACTAAACCCGGACAGAACCAGAACTGAACCAGGACTAAACCAGGACTAAAACCAGGACTAAACCAGGAATAAACCAGGACTGAACCAGGACTAAACCAGGACTAAACCAGGACTAAACACCAGGACTGAACCAGGACTAAACCAGGACTAAACCAGGACTAAACCAGGACTAAACCAGGACTAAACCAGAACTGAACCAGGACTGAACCGAAGACTAACCCAAAGACTGAACCGAGAACTGAACTAGAACTGAACCAGGACTAAACCAGGACTAAAACCAGGACTAAACCAGAACTGAACCAGGACTGAACCAGGACTAAACCAGGACTACACTAGGACTGAACAAGGACTGAACCAGGACTAAACCAGGACTGAACCAGAACTGAACCAGGACTAAACCAGGACTAAACCAGAACTGAACCAGGACTGAACCAGGACTAAACCAGGACTGAACCAGAACTGAACCAGAACTGAACCAGGTCTAAACCATGACTAAACCAGATCTAAACCAGAACTGAACCAGGACTAAACCAGGACTGAACCAGGACTGAACCAGGACCTGAAGCTGGACTGAACCAGGACTGAACCAGGACTGAACCAGAACTGAACCAGGTCTAAACCAGGTCTAAACTTGGACTAATCTTGGACTAGGACTTGGAATCTAGGACTGCCCCTGACAGAACACTGCATTTAGCCCCTTGTAACCCGTGGTTACCCGACGGTCTACGCGGGCGCACCTCCAGCTCAACCCGACATTCGGAACCGTAACGATGGTGTTTCACCGCTGCTGATATTGTGCTGATTTTAGCTCATTTGTATGAAGAAAAACGAAAAACCCACCACTTCAATCCAGGTTAAAAAAGCATTGTGACGAGCTTTACTGACATTTGTACCGAGAAATATTACAAATTTTTTTTCCCTGTAATGCCAAACATTACTGCGTTACAGCAAAAAACAAAGCATTACAGTAAATCGTAACTTTTATAGCATTACTCCCAACACTGCCTGCAACTCACAGCACAATTTTAACACCCCAGTTCAGTCTGACATACCACATTTAAACAGACCAAAATCTGTCAAAAGTCCTTATTAATTAACATGTCTATTTGTTGCACTGCCACTTTTGATGTTCTCCATCTCCAGATCCCATCTGTTTCCGGCTTTATGGGAATTAATTACAAATTGTGCAGTTTGTTTGACGGCGCCATTGTGTTTGCTAATCGGACACTCCGAAACATCCCAACAGATGTCGAAACGAAAATGAAAATTGATGAAATACGGACCCACCCATGCCACGATTCGGCGAGTCCAGACAGTAGACCCCGAGCCAGTGTTTGTTGCTTTAGCCGGAGATGGAGCTGTTCGGTCGTGTTGGCATGACTCGGAGAAGGCGGGCAGCCATGTTTGTCCAGTCATGCTTGCTGACGCCCCGGCTGGACAAGAGCCCCGGATCTGCAGCTCTCCAAGTTATCCCTCAAAAGCTCCTCCAAGAACTGCAGGCTGTGTGCGGATACTGGAGCAAACATGAAAGGAGAGGAAAACAGGAGTCGAAATGTAACTTAAAGGCCCTCTACTGATTTGTTTTTTTCCATGTGTTAGATCAAAATGTGTCTTGCAGCAGTACAGATATTTTATAAGCAGCTCTTGAGGTCCAAATAGTTTGCTGTAAACTGTGTGCTGCTAATTACAAAGCATTGTATTGCCCGATAATCAGGAAGTGTGCCATTAGTATGCTAGTTTGTGTAAATTCCTCTTAAGCTTCTGTGAAATGTGCTTATAAACTCATCGTGGTGAATATTTAGGATGGTCAGAATGCGTAAGATAAATGAGGAAATAACTTTGAACCACTGCAGACAGTTTTATATTGGACTAGTTGTGTTTTTCATATAAGAGATTTTAAGATCTGGTACAGTCAGGAGTGTAGTGGGCGTGGTCCACCCACTTCTCCCGACGTGAGATGTAAAAAAATAACAAATATAAAAAAAATAGCTACAACTTAAATGTGAAACCGGAGCTATTGGTAATGATGAAAACAAACTGCGTAGGCTTATGAAATCTGCAGTGCTGTCCTATAGTGACATGAGACATGAGGGACCAGGACTGAACCAGGACTGAGTGTCGGTCCTGGAGGTGTGCCCACGTAGACCATCAGGTGACTGCAGGAGAAAGGACTGGTGCAGAGCTCAGCGTCCCACGGGGTTAAATGCAGCCGTCGCCTGATCGCGTTTTGCGGTCACCCTGCTCCACGGACTCTCTCACTCTCAAGTCTAAGATTAGTCCTGGTTTAGACCTGGTTTAGACCTGGTCTAGACCTGGTTTAGTCCTGTTTTAGTCCTGGTTTAGTCCTGTTTAAGTCATGGTTTAGACCTGGTTTAGTCTTGGTTTAGTCCTGGTTCAGTCCTTGTTCATTTCAGGTTCTGTTCTGGTTAAGACCTGGTTTAGTCCTGTAGTTCTGGTTTAGTCCTGTTTTAGTCCTGGTTCAGTTCTGGTTAAGTTCTGGTTTAGACCTGGTTTAGCCCTGGTTTAGACCTGGTTTAGTCCTGTAGTCCTGGTTTAGTCCTGTTTTAGTCCTGTTTTAGTCCTGGTTCAGTTCTGGTTAAGTTCTGGTTTAGACCTGGTTTAACCCTGGCTTAGACCTGGTTTAAGTCCTGTAGTCCTGGTTTAGTCCTGTTTTAATCCTGTTTTAGTCCTGTTTTAGTGCTGGTTCAGTCCCTAGTTCATGTGTTGCAGTCTGTGATTTATGTTCTGTAGGTGATTATGAACTGTGTTAATGTTAATAACATGATTCTGCATCATTTTGAGTAAAAAAAAAAATTATAATAATAAAATCTAATATTACAGATTTTTACTTGGCTGGCACCTTTATATTTGTTTGTTTGGGGGAAAGATCACATCGATGACGTCACAAATCACTTACTCCCACTTAAAAAAAATCCTCACTACACCACTGGGTACAATAATTTCACATTTTTATGAACTCAAAGAGGGAATTTAACAAGGCTCAAAACTGGACCCAACTGATGTTAACTTAACCGCAACAGAACAGAACAAACGCTGCCCACCCAAACAAAGAACAAAGGCGTCTAAAATCTTTAATTTAATAAAAGGCCTGTGTATAGGTGGCGGAGGTATCCACCACAGCCGAGATAACAGACCCAGAACTGTGCAGACGTCTTGGGCGGGAGCAGCCTGTTTACCTTCACAGAGGCAGAGACGATAACTCAGAGCAGAGAGGACAGATTCTCAATTAGCTCAGGAAATTGGTACAAGCTTTGCTGCCACTATACAGTCCGATCACACCGGGTTTAATGACCACGAGGCTGACACACGCGACATTCGTATTGGAAGTTTATTCGCCAAACCAAAACTGTGAATCAAATAAATATGTGTTTTAATTCGAATGGAAAAATAGGCTTTTAGATGCTCAGTAATAATGCCGTCTTGAAAACAGAACTATTGTCAAAGCTGGTTGTTTATAAGCTTTGTGAATTCTGTTATGGTGGACGCTCGTTGAAAAAAAGGTTGTTAGGAAGTTTAAATTGTTCTCGATGATTACAAGATTAAATTTGTTCATGGAGACAAGCATGAGCCCAATCTGAGCCCACTCGTGTTAAAACAGACTAAAAGGTAAAAAGTAGCTGTTAACATGTGAACTCTTGCTTCATGACGTCACAAGGTGGATCAGAGCATCTTGGAGCTTTGGACTCAAAATAAAGTGTCACTCAAACATGTGAATGAAACAAAACACAACTCCAGGTCTGTTTTTGATGAATTAACAGCATAATAACATGGGCTTAAACCTCACAGGAGTCAATTTTGCATAATATAAGATCTTTAAATTAGATGAGTTTAAAGGTTTGTGGAACATGAAAATGATACACGCAGTTACAGAGTACCACCTTTAACTGAAACTGAATCAAAAATAGCAATAGCAAAAGCAAATATTTCATGATTCAGTTTTTTTTCTGCAAGTATTTGGTTAGAGGTAATCAGAAAATTTTAATTCACTACATTAGAACTCACAAAAAGGGAACTAATTTCTATACAAATCCATACAATACTATACTACACTCTAATATACAATATTATACTATAATACAATATACAACACTATACTATAGTACAATATACAATACTATACTACTGTATAATATACAATACTATACTATAGTATAATATACAATACTATACTACACTCTAATATACAATACTACACTATAGTATAATATACAATACTATACTATAGTATAATAGACAATACTCTACTACTGTATAATATACAATACTATACTACTGTATAATATACAATACTATACCAGGGGTCCCCAACCCTCCAGACTGTGGGTCATTTGGTACTAGGCCATGAAAAAGCAACCAGGACTAAACCAGGACTAAACAGGTCTAAAACCAGGACTAAACCAGGTCTAAACCAGGACTAAACCTGGTCTAGAGCAGGTCTAAAACCAAGACTAAACCAGGACTAAACAGGTCTAAAACCAGGACTAAACCAGAACTAATACCAGGACTAAACCAGGTCTAAAACCAGGACTAAACCAGAACTAATACCAGGACTAAACCAGGTCTAAAACCAGGACTAAACCAGAACTAAAACCAGGACTAAACCAGAACTAAAACCAAGACTAAACCAGAACTAAAACAGGTCTAAATGAGAACTAGATGAAAACTAAACCAGGTCTAAACCAGGACTAAACCAGGACTGAAATCAGTACTAAACCAGATCTAAACCAAGACTAAACTAGGTCTAAACCAGGTCTAAAACCAGGACTAAACCAGGCCTAAACCATGTCTAAACCAGAACTAAAACCAGGACTAAACAAGAACTAAACCAGGACAAAACCAGAACTAAACCAGAACTAAATCAGGTCTAAACCAGGACTAAAACCAGGGCTAAACAAGGACTAAACCAGAACTAAAACCAAGTCTAAACAAGGACTAAACCAGAACTGAAATCAGGACTAAACCAGAACTAAAACCAAGACTAAACCAGAACTAAAACAGGTCTAAACGAGAACTAGATAAAAACTAAACCAGGTCTAAACCAGGACTAAACCAGGACTGAAATCAGTACTAAACCAGATCTAAACCAAGACTAAACTAGGTCTAAACCAGGTCTAAAACCAGGACTAAACCAGGCCTAAACCATGTCTAAACCAGAACTAAAACCAGGACTAAACAAGAACTAAACCAGGACAAAACCAGAACTAAACCAGAACTAAATCAGGTCTAAACCAGGACTAAAACCAGGGCTAAACAAGGACTAAACCAGAACTAAAACCAGGTCTAAACAAGGACTAAACCAGAACTGAAATCAGGACTAAACCAGAACTAAACAAGGACTAAAACCAGTACTAAAACCAGGTCTAAACCAAGTCTAATCCAGGACTAAAATCAGGACTAAAACCAGGTCTAAACCAGAATTTAACCAGGACTAAACCATGCCCACTATACAATGCTATACTTTACTACTATACTATACTGAGATTAGGATTACTGGGAGTTTTGATAGTAGCACTGACCTCCATGTCCGTCTCCCACACGCAGGCTGTCAGATGGATGTCCTTGGAGTTTTTGGCAGGAGGGCTGGTTGCATCTGCATTCATTTGGGTAAAACTGGAGCACGGTCGTCTTCTGTCATCTGAGCTTCAGCTGTTTCCTCATTAAAATCATTTACAGTGGAAGGCTGCGGCAGTGTGTGGATGTCAACACCGAGAAACGTCAACGTGACAGGCAGACTTACACGGAGTGACACCAAACGAAGAGCATGGGACTATTTGGCTGCACGGTTTATAGATTTCAGTTCGTATTTCGCTGAGATATTTTATTTACAGATTTTGACCTTTTCACCTCAAAGCGGATTTACCCGTTTATGTCATGTTTTTGAGCAAAATCTGTCTTTTTCCACTACGTAAACATATATAACAGCAATTTTTGAGGTCCAAGAGAGATGGCTGGCCTGTCTGCATCTAAATATAAAGCGTTTTT
Source organism: Boleophthalmus pectinirostris (assembly GCF_026225935.1). Classification (NCBI taxonomy): domain Eukaryota; kingdom Metazoa; phylum Chordata; class Actinopteri; order Gobiiformes; family Gobiidae; genus Boleophthalmus; species Boleophthalmus pectinirostris. The sequence goes on along the minus strand of NW_026570970.1, from coordinate 9,356,219 downwards.
GTCATTTGAGAATCAGGAAGTATGCTGTTACCATGCTAGTTGATGTCAGCTTTACTGTGAAACCAAAATTCTGGCCTTTGAAAGTTGTGAAAATACATTTGAGTGAATGCTAACTTCTGTACTTTACATTTTAAAGCCCCACTTGGTAACTTTTTAGTAAATTGCACTGAAAAAATATGCATCCTTACAGTGTCTCCATGTAAAAGTTGTATCAGTGGCGATAATATTATAGGCTGTTTCATCAGCCGGTTTCACTTCATGGAAACTGTCTGACTGTCTGCATTAGAATTTGTTCGCTCGACAGTAGGCGGGTACTTTTTTAATTTAACCAATCGCTGCTGTTTGGTCCTGACGTATGTAATGCGCCAAATCCCGTAGGAAGAAGGGCAATAACGTCTTTCCCCTTGATAAAATTCACCAAACATTCTATTTGTTTTGGCTTTAAATCCTCCTCTGTCTTCGTCTACGTCCATCTCGACCGCTTTGTTTACTGTTGTGCTGCACCACAAAACGGACCCAGACAGACACTTGAGTTTGACGTCATGGCTTCACAGCTCTTCACTGATTGGCCGGTGCAGGGTTTACAACTTCCAGGGTTCTTACAAACTGTCGAGTGTATTCTGATTCCTGACCTAGTCACTGGAGAGAAATTTAATTGAGCAGAGGCACTACATGCCGCCCGCTTTGTAACTTTTTACTAAATTGCACTTACCTATGCTGGTAGTACTGCTCGTAATAGCTCTAAATGTCTTAAGTGAGGGTTCTCTACCTCTAGGTTCATTGAAGAGGTTGGCTGGAAATTGATCAAACAGTAGATTCCACTCCAAAAGAAGCACACCACAACAGAATTATAATTAAATGTAGAATTGTTCATTCACAGTAATTTATGATAACATAAAATATCTTGACAAATTTGGCCAAAATAACCTCTGAGATCTCAGGAAATAAAACCAAAATAAAATATTGTCCAGTCCAAATCAAAATGATTAATTAGAAGTTTGTCCTACCGCCCCTTTAATACTCAGCGTCATGTACATGCACCAATGAAAACGTTGCAGCTCTGTTGGGTGAGGAGGTGGACCAGGGAACCAGGCACCAGAGTGAATGAAGAAGAAATCCAGCTTTGGTAGAACCAGGGATTGGACGAAACTAGGAATTAGAGCCAGAACCTCTAAAAAACAGTCTACAAGATGTACTGGAAATCACTATAATTTCTTTCAAATTAACCATAAGCTTGTAAACCTTGAACCTAAACTAAAATTGACATTTATCATACAAAAATAAAATTTGTTCCCTTTTATAAAGTACAAATCATTTGATTTACTCCAAATTGAAATTTACTCCATGAGTAATTATCAGGATAGCAATAACAATTCACCCCGATTGTTTTTTTATCAACAATAGGGTTCATAACAAATGTTTAATAATTTACTGGGGTGTAACAATAACCAAAATATCATGATATCTTATTGTCAAAAGCCTCTCAATCATACTGTGGACCATCACAATATATCGACTCACAAGTTTCTTTGCTTAAATTCATTGTCATGGTGCAGCAATAGCTAAAAAAAACTACATCGACCATGATCCTTTGCTCCGTTTTGGTGCAAACTACATGAAGAAATAACAGTTCAAAGCACTTCTAAATCTTAGTACTTTGGATTAAGTCTTGTCACGGCATTTTGAGAAGAAAAACTAGCATATTCACCATTTTGTTAGCCTACACAAAATATTGCAATAAATACCGTGAAAATGTCGTACTGTGAGATTTCGATATCATTACATCCTTATAATTTACAGTTTCTTTCTCAGTATGGCATAGAGCATATCCATTTCCATGGAAAATTGAAGTATTGACTTTCTATTTCCATGGAATCGTGCAGGTAATGTTCCACCTCCATAAAGTTCTGCAGCGTTGCTTTAAATCTCCATATTACACAAACATGTAGACAGAACGTCGTTAACTCATCTACGGCACCTCCAGCTAAATCTCTACGACCAATTTATCTTCTCACATTTAACAGTCCTTTAGCAACTTCATTATCATCGCGCCACCTTTAAATCCGTAGAAACTCTCTGACCTACACATGATCTATTCCCACGGACTATTTCATACCCCGCGATGCAGTCATTCTGTAGATTTATGCTTTGGTAATTACCCAGACCGGCGCATTCTCACACAGTCGGAGAAGACATGAGGGGGGTCAAGGGTTGGCATTGTCGCACCATAAAGAACTCCTTTCTAAATTACACTCTCTACTCAATTAGCTCCCATTCTTCTCGGCTTGGAGCTCTGAGACGCTATATGTTAGATGTCCGATGTATGCGGGTGCTTTAATTAAAAACCCACAGGTCGTTCATCAAAGTGCGATGTCACCACGGATACGGCAAAACGATGACATCATGGAAATAATGGAGTATGGTCAAGTACGTTAAATCAGCGGCAGGATTTATTTGATGGATCCTATAGAAGTTGAAGATTGTAATTTAAAGCAATAATTTAAAGGGCCCATATTACGCTATTCTCTAATATTATTTTTCTCATCAAAAAAAGACGTGGAGTTGTGTTTTGGTTCATTTACACATGTTTAAGACACAAATTCTCTCTGCATATTTAGGTTAAGTTCTTTTCTCAAACTTAAAACACTCTGTTCCACCTTGTTTTGAATCCATGTATCATTAATTAATTTCGTTTTTCAAGATAAAACCAAAATCGGAAAAAAAAAAAAAAATATTTTCTTCATTATTTGTCTCCAAAAGCAAAATGAAAAAATGGATAACGTCTTTTTTTTCCCCTCAGTTTTCGATTTCGTGTTAAAATGAATAATGGAAAAAAAAAAAAAAAAAATAACAAAAAACGAATAATGGCCATTCCCGCTTTCTGTGACTTAAACTGAGATGCTGGACTGAACCAGGACTATAACAGGACTACACCAGGACCAAACCAGGACTGAAGCAGGACTGAGAGTTGGGACAGGCCCAGAGGTGCCCACGTAGACTGTCGGGTGATCAGGACTGAGACCAGGACTGAGACCGAGACCAGACCGGTACTGACACCAGGAACAGACCAGGACCAGACTGGGACTGAGACTGGGACTGAGACTGGGACTGAGACCGGGACTAGACCAGGACTGAGACCGGGACCAGGACTGGGACCAGACCGGGACTGAGACCAGGACTGAGACCAGGACCAGACCAGGCCTGAGACCTGGATCGGGACTGAGACCGGGACTGAGACCGGGACTGAGACCGGTTTAGTCCTGGTTCAGTCCTGGTTCAGTCCGACATCGCAGTTTAAGTCACGGAAATGGGTAACAGCTGTTATCTGTTTTTTTCTATTATTCATTTAAACACAAAATCGAGAAAAAAAAAAAGAATCGTTATCTGTTTTTTCATTTTAATTTTAGAGACAAATCATGAAGAAAATTGTTATTTTTCCGTTTTCTTATTTGAACAAATGACACATGGATTGTTTTGCCCTAAATATATTAAAAATGTGAAAACTTTGTTCCCACCCCCAGACTCCACACACCTTCACAAGAATCATTTGGATGATTTCAGCCCTTTAATTGCTGATCTGTACTGAATAAAAGGTAAAAGGTCGCTGAAAACTATTACTTCATGAGGTCACAAGATGGAAGAGAACATTTTGAGTTTTGGAGATGTAGACAGACTAATAAAAATTACTCAAACATGTGTGAATAAAACAAAACACAACTCCAGGTATGTTTTGATGAGGGAACAATATAATAACCTTAAACCTTACAGCCTCACAAGACTAGGTACCACAGAGTCAGGATTCATTTGACGGGTCTTATTGAGGTTGAAGAGCACCAGGTTGACATTACTCAAGCGGAGGTGCCCGGCTTCTGAAAAGTCATTAGAGAAGATATTAAAGTCCCGTGCCTGCATACATATATGACCGCTGCGTTGAAGCGCTGGTACATACCTGCTTTAATATGGATGTGGTAAAGGTCATGCGGGCGGGTGGTGAAGTCGCCTTATTCTAATGAAGGAATCGGTGGTTGATTTATTGTGCGTAGACGCTGAGTAGGAGGTCGACATATCTATTGAACATATCATAATCTTCCAAATTTGTATTTATTTTTTAGTTTTTAGTACTAAATTGTCCATGTGGGGAAATTATCCTCTGCATTTCAGCCATTCTTCAGGAGCAGTGGGCAGCACATGTGGCACTCGGTGACTCACCTCCATGATCTTGTTGCTAGGCTTGGTCAGGACTGCTTTAACTGGAGGATTTTTTACCTATCTATGCTGCATGTTTTTGGGTTGATGTGAGAAACCAGAGCGCCTGGAGAAAACCCACCCAGACACGGGATTAACATACAAACTCCACACCGAAAGGCCCGGACGCACTAGGGATCGAACCCAGAACCTTCTTGCTGTGACACATGAGTGCTAGCCATTGTGCGACCAAAAATATAGCACCATATTTTTCGGACTATAAGGTGCACTGGATTATAAGGAGCATTAAGCGAAACAAACGGACGACACTTGAGACTGATCCCTTAACCCAGGCATCCACGATCCATCGAATATGTATTATGAATGTGAATGTGTGGGCGGATCATTTAAGTTTTTTTTAAAATTTTTTTTTTTATTTCCTACAAGGACGAATCAAATATACATTGAACAATAATGTGTTTAATGCAGAAAGGAAACTTAAAACCACATGGCTAATTTGCATAAACTACAAAGTGCTGACAAAAACAGCTCGCTCCTTGTGCGCTGATGCGGTTCAGCTTCTGTCGGACTAAAGGACACGATTCATCGAGGCTCCTGACTACGGTATTCGTAATGCCGACAATGGATCCGACAATCCATCAGGCGGTGCGGCTTCGTAGTTTACCAAAGTCGTACTAAAACATTTTGACAGATTTTTGAGCACCGTGTGCCACATAAAATCAGTTCGAGGTCAGTAAGCGCAACAAGAATTAATACATAAGGGGCACTGGATTATGAGGCGCATTGTCAATTTTTGAGTAAATTAAAGAGTTTTAAGAGCGAATTATAGTCTGAAAAATACAGTAAATACAATACAATATACAATATAATAAATACAGTGACTTTTGAGTGAGTTTTGATACAATTTTGTACTGATATAGAGCTTGATATTTCATAGAGAATATGATACCATAGTGGAAAAAAAATCTAAAACTTTACTTTCAACATACCTGGAGTTATGGGAGTTTTGCTTCATGTTTGCATCTTTCATTAATCACTAATTTATTTAGAATGTATTATTACAATTTATATTTTTGCTCTTAGATATTATATTGTGATGTGTGAGCTCCTAGGTCCAAATAATTTCCCTTGTGGATCAATAAAGTTAGTATAAGTCTGAGATCAATTATGTGATAAAAAAAAAAAAAAAAATTCTAGGTAGATTCTATTCTAGATAGGAAACAGCTATTTATTTTAAGATAAGATAAAACTTTTGCAAACTTCTCATGAACTTCACGCTGGTGGACTTTTACTCTTTCTATATGTTATAGGATGTGACTCTTTCTAGTGCGCCCGGCTTTGTTCCACCTGACTTCAGACGGATCCCGGCCGCACATCAGGCCCGGCTCCCTTTGAATTCTCTGCCTCTTTTGCGTGTCGCTATCGGGTTAGCGTGTGACTCCTCCTGGCCTCTATGTGTTGCTCCTCTATCCCATTGATCTGCCAAAGCGAACAGTAATTACCACTAATCCCAGTCAGAGGACACGGCCATTTGTGTTTGTCCTGGGCCCCACAGGCTACCCCGGCCCGGTTCATTAAAGGGGAAGAGAGAGGAGGTCGACCCCACGGAGAGGGCATGGGTCTGGGCAGAGGAGCGGAGCACGGGGCGGTGGTTGAGCCAGAGCTGCTGTGACATGTGCTGTAATGAGCTAATGCAAACGCACGACGCACTTATTTACCAAAGTCAAACAAGAAAAGCATATGAAAACAGACTGGGAACATTATTATACATAAAAAACAAATAAATACAAAAGAATGCTTGGCCAAGTATGAATACACATGTTTACCATATGGATTCAAGCTAGAGCAGGGATGGGCAAACCACGGCCTGAGGACCATATGTGGCCCGGAGAACTTGAATAATAGTAATAATAATAATTTTTTGTGTTTTAAAAGTCATTTCAATGAATAGTAAATACTATGGGACTTAAAAGACAGGTATTTTGTTGTAATGCTTTGTAATGATTTTCAGTCATGGGATATTTCAATAACTGTATTAAATATCTTAACTACATGGAGGTATGTCCATGTGATTTTTTTCTCTTATGAGGTGGATTACCAAAAAACTCCATCCATCTGCTCCTGGTCCGGCCCTTCCTTCAAATTTTAGAATCCTTTGTGGCCCACGAGTCAGAAAGTTTGCTCACTTCTGAGCTAGACAACATTTGAACACAACTTTTTACAGCGAGGCTAGACTACAAAAGCTACACCCAAAAGGAATGAGAGTGCACTGGTTATATTCACCCTTCCAGACTGACAGTGTTGTTTTATTTTTTTATTTGTTTATTTATTTGAGACAGGGACAGTGCACAATGTTTTTACATTAACCTTAACAGGAGAGATGCATTGTACCAGGTTGTAGCACCAGTGCTAATTTCCACCTGTAGTCCCTGGTTTGATTGATTGATTGGTCCCTTGATTGATTGTATTTAACTGACCTTAGCTATCAACTGTTCTTGAAGACCTATGTAGCATGTTTTGGGTTGATGGGGGAAACCAGAGGAAACCCATCCAGACACGGGGAGAAACATGCAAACTCCACACAGAAAGGGGGATCGAACCCGGAACCTTCTTGCTGTGAGGCATGAGTGCTAGCCACTCAGCCACCGTGCTGCATAGCTTGTATATGACACCAGCGAATAACTTTCCAACCATAAAAGCTGGAAACTTACTTTTGTCCCTTTGAAAGATTTAGGCTTTCTGAGCATATCTCCGGCATTATCCTATGTCATTCACACAGTGCATGATCATGTCGGGAAAACTAGTGTCCAATAAGAACTTTGTTTTTCCCCAAACGCATGTGCTTCATCCATTTTGATTGGCCCAAACTTTGCTAAAGAATGTAGTGAGTCAAGATGATTGGCTGCTCTGTGTGTCTGTGTTCGTAACAATTGAAAAAGTCGCTCTAAGTGCAGTTATTTCTCAAATAAATGGCAAATTATGCATCTTGGTCTGCGTAATTGCGCATCCCTTGTTATATTTATTTGAAAGGTTTATTTCACTCAAAATGTACAAATATAAATGTAATAAACAGAATGGAAATGCAGGCAGTGATGTGGCTCTGTGCCCTGCACCTGACTTGAGCTGTTTCCATGACTGGCACCAGGAAAGTGAAGTAAATTGTTGGTTTAATAAACACACAAATAAACAACAAGCAAATGGTTTTTCATTTTGTTCAAATACTGTACCGAAAATGAACCGAACCGTGACCTCAAAAACCGAGGTACGTACTGAACCGTGATTTTTGCGCACCGTTACACCCCTGCATCTCGGCCTCAATTCAAACTTGATTACTTGCACAGCCCTGCTATTATAAATTCACGGCTTTATCACAATTTTTCCAGTGTCGAGTGCGAAAGTTCCACCTTGATTCAAAATGACAGATCTGCGCACGTTTCTTCCACGCCTAGACAGCTCCTCATTGTGACTTTTTCTTCCCTTCCCTGTCCGATGTTGGCCAGTTGCAGTTATCCATGATCACAGGCCTGGCTCTTCCCCAGCGCTGACTGATGGACTGGCGCTGAAGCCTGCCCACTGTTGATGTAATGGGAGTCCCAGCTTCACTCGACCATCTGAAGGTGTGATGCTGCCAAACCCCAGAAATAATAAGAAAATCGCTTTGTTTTGTCTAAAATAAACATTGGAACTACATCGATTCCATTATTTATTTTTGTGCGTCAAAATTGCAACCTCTTCAATATGCAGCAAATGTGCGAGACAAAAATACACTGTTAGGAGGGATTGAAAGTGAATGTGGCAGTTCTTCATGTTTTTTCTAATAATTACTTTTTGGTTTGGTGGGATAGTAACAGTGGTAAATATTTGCCAGAGTTTTACAGCAGTTAAGTGGCAGTTTGAGACGAAAAGTATGAAAATACAGGGAGGAGCGGTGAGTTCTAAAACAGTCATTCTATGTATGAGATCAGTGCTGACATTTCTATCCAATATGTAGAGACAATTTATGCACTAGAAGCATTTTCTGGTAGTTGAAATCTTGATTTAACAAAGTAAACGTGTGGTAATTAGTATGTCTAATTGTAACTACTGTATTTCGTATTTACTGTTTGGTCGCACCAGCCAAAAAAATGCGTAATGAAGAAGAAAAAACATAGAAGTTACACCGGACTAAGTTGCACTTTTTTTCATAAAATCAGAGACCAGGAACCAACATTTCATCTGAAAGTCAAGTTATACTAATAACAATAGAATAGAGAACAACAGACTGTCAACGTCACATATGAACAGTTCTTCAGATAATTATAGCATAAACAACAGAACAGCACAAGTTTACCAAACTCTCCATCTCACTCCAAATCACTAAACCCACTGAATTCTTCATCCTTGGTGTCACTTTGGAACAACTCCGCGACCTCCGGAGGTAAACAGGAGCTTCCTCTTCTGTGTAGCTGTCGTCAGACTCAGCATCAGTTCCAGTTAGAATTATTCCGGCCTTTCTGAATCCTGACAGGATGGTTTTAGTTATCACTAAAGTCCAGACTTTGTCAATCCAGCCTGTGACTTCCGGGTAAGTTGCATGGTGCATCCTCCTGGTGTCACATCTTTCTCGCTCACTCCAAACTTTCTTTCTGCTGCTTGATTATCGTTTCTGGCTGCATATTTCACTACTTGCATCTTGTAATCTGTAAAATATGATTTTCTTTTTGGGAGCATTTGTGTTCAGTCTTCTTAGTTTCTTTATAAGTTTGTTTAAATGTTAAATTTTCAGTGGTACAGAAGTAATGGTGCGATCGACTGACATGATACAGACAGAACAGAGGCTCTTTCTGCAGGAGACATGCACAGTAGAGAGAACTGACAGTGGTACAGGAGTAATAGGAGCAGCAGATACTGACAGACAAGCCTAGAGCGCTCTTTCATGGCTGTCAGTGTGAAAATGTTAATATATAAGTCGCACAGGAGTATAAGTCACAGGAAACATCCAAACCATGAAAAAAGTGCAACTTATAGTCCGAAAAATACTGTATTCACAATCAACTTTTTGGAGCTTTCTACCATGTTATAACTTTATTTCCTCATCAAAAACATACCTGAAGCGGTTTTCTAAGTCATCCATGCATGTCTGAGTATTGTAGCGATTTCTCTCGGCCACTATTCGAACTCTCCTTGTGGTTAGCTGTACGATTCTGTCCAATGCTCAGCCCACAAGCCTACGTCACCCTTGTACCCACATGGCAATGTTCTATAAATATACAAAAGTAGGAACAAAACAATACAACTTCACAAACCTGGGGATGCACGCAGATTTTAATGCGATAGCGCTCTGAAGAAGGCAGGGAGCAAAGGGAGTGGATATTCAGATCATCACAAACAAAAGTGAAAGTTATTAAAATAAGTTAATAAGTTGGTTTTAGGTGAATATAGAATGTTCAAAACAATAAAAGGTAACATGGTGATCTAAAGTTATGTGTTGGCAATTAACTCTTTAACATTATGGTTTGGTAACATTATGGAATTGCCTCTATGCACGTCTACTGTCCATGTCCAACCAGAAAGTAAAATTATAAACTTTACCAATAAAGGACGTCTTACACAAGGGTACAACAACACTTTGCAGGAGTTGGGATTAATCACTCTCCTTTTTTTCTTCTATATCCAGATGAGATGTGACCAGATGAGGCGGCCCTATAAAGTGTGGGAATTTTACTCAGCACCTTCTGGATGTGAGTCAAGGCCTTAATATCTATAAAAGAGACACAGATGGCTGGAGATACTTAGGTCAAATAGTCCGAGAAGTTCGTAATGAAAGCCCTAGTCATTCAATAATTATTTGTACAAAGTGCCGTGAGATGTCTAAGAACATACGGCTCACTTTTACTGTCTCCATCGACGACGTGCACCGGTTGGGCTGGTTTATTTTCACAGTGTCCACCTCTTCCGTGAGGCTCATGTTTGATTACAGAAGAGCCTCCTGTGCAGCTCCGCGGTGGGGCTCAGTCTCAGACCCGAGTAATTACAAGGGATGTGGTTTCAACTTATTAGCCATTAATCTCTTAAATGAAGCTTCCAATGAAATAAATATTGTGTTGTGTTTGTGTTGACTCAATTAAGGAATGCACGTAGATTGATTTTGTAATTATAAGAGCTGTCCTTGTTTGAATACGTAATCAATATGTTCTCTGGGGGAACTTCAAAGCTGAGACATTTTGGACACACGTGTTGGACATTAGAGTTGCATTAATATCAGTAATGGACCCTGAGGCGACAAGCACTTCCTCTCCGTGGACATGTGTAGCTGTGTGTACAACAATGGTTAACATGGTTTTAATTAAGGACATATTTCTTCCTTCGCCCCAAGTGAGACTTAGTGGATGAGACCTAAATCCAATTTGTACTTGTGTAAAACTTGTGTATAACTGGCATAAATATACAGCTATTGTCTTCATTTTGATGGGATTGGGGTTGTTTAGCAGCTTCGCAAACAAACTTTATCATTGAATTAAAAGATTACGCTCATTATGAGTTACTGATGTGACTGCAGTTCTATGAGGAACATTTGTCTCCACTGTCTTTTTTTTTTTTTTTTATGCCACAAACCCAGAAAAGCTTTTCTATTTTCATTGGGATAACTCAACTAATAATTAAAAAAAGAAATAAAATAGAGCTATTCAATTATTTAACTAATCATCAGCCATTTAGGACTTGTATAAGTATGACTGCAAAGGTCAACACTTATTAAAAAATCAACTCAAGAATTTCATCAAGTTCATATCAGTACAGGTTGCATAAAAATATGAAAATACAAGATCCAATCTCAACAAAATTGCTCAGTAAAGCTTTGTAGTCTTGTGTTACACATACATAATTTAAAATTCATTCTGACATAATGTGAACACACATTTTTATTCATGTATTTGCTTAAAAATTTTAATGTTAATGTTAATGTTTAATGTCTTTAAACAAAGTTTTACTTTACTTTTTTTAATCTATCACTTTATGTATGCGTTTTACTCTGGAAAATGTAGTACCAAATGTCCTGGTTAATGGTAAACAGCAAACAGCAAGTATTTAAACCAGTTAATTCAAACTACGGTTAAAAGTTTTATGCATATTGTGTCATGGGTTTAATCTTCATTGAATAATTTTATTCTTGGTCCGGTTTTATTTTGTTAGTTCTCCACCAGTGGGTGTTTTTGAGTTTTACTTCCTGTTATACTGATTTTTTGAGCCGCCCTAAAATGTCTCATCTGTGTCTCATTCATCTGTTTGTATATGTACCCTGTGTTCCTTTGTTGGTTAATTTGTCATTATCAGTTTCACATCTGTTTGGATTTTTATGTTTGGTCATTCTTTGTTTTATTAAACAACTTTGGAAATGCAGTCTTGCATTTTGGGTCCTACTTCTGCTTTAAACGTGACACATTTGTGCTGTTATAGCATCCACGGGTCTATATAGTTTCATAGTTTATTAAGAGTAATTCAGGCTCATGACCCTGTCACACCTTGACGGTTTAGTCAGCGTATGCCGACATATGAAAAATTTGACAAATATTCTGACGTATGTTGGATAAGTTATAGGTAAGTTTTGTGTAAGTTATGAGCAGGCTGAAGCATGCTGACATACGTCGACATACGGCAAGGTCAAAGAAAAATTTTGAGCATGCTTGACATATGTCAGCATATGCGTATACGTCCTGCATATGTGAGCCATAAGTTGTTGGTAAGTTATGTGATCGTTGACACATGTTCACAGATGTTAATTGTAAGTTACTCATGAGTCCAAATATGTTGAGATAACGTCTAGCGTAACCATAACTTATGAGTAACGTGCTTTGAATCTGTGTAATTTATATCGAACTTATCTCCAACACATATTGACCTCTGCAGACGTATTTGACATGTTCCAGACAATCACAGAACTTACTGAACGTGTTTCTAACTTATATCTACTGCAGAATGGTGTGGGAAACAGTCATTTGCATTTTAAAAAAGAGCGTCATCTGTGGAGAACACCATATAGCTTAAGTAAATAACCAATCAATTCATTGCACCAGCTCAATGAGAAGATTTTATTACTCACCCAGCATTATCCATAGAAGTTGTCCTCTGCAAGTCGTTCTTTGAAATGAAAAAAGCCAGAGTAGCACGTGTGTTTGTTTATGTCCAGTGCGCGTGTGAAGCTGCAGATCAGCGATAGTGACTCTACTTCCTGTGGACTTTATCTTTTATACTTTAAAAATCATGTATCTGAAGTATTGCACCACATTTCACAAATAATAATAACTCAGTTTTGTCTTGTATCTAAACTAGAAGTGCAGAGATATGATCTTTTGAACACTTAAGAGTCTTAAAGTGACTGGTTTTACTGTAGACGGGAAATAGCTGATGCGATCGCACTCACAACTTTACAGCCTGTGGTCTCAACGTTCTATATACGTTACTAATATGTTATGTATACGTCCAATTTGTTAAGAAAATTCTGTATGTACGGTTTGCAAAAACTCCGGAAGCGCGAGTTCGGGCACCAGCCAATCAGCGAAGAGCCATACATTGAATGAATGAATGTTTATTCTGACAGTAATACATAAAACAAAAATTTAAAAAAACGTAAATACATAGATATAACACAAAAAGTAACTATTTCTATTCTATAATAACAGGCAAAATAAATGTTACGCAGAATTTTCCTTGTGTCCGAAGAAGGAGTGGGAGGAAGTAAATACTTATTTAACCCCACCCCTTTTTTCTACCATCCCAAATTAACAAAGAACACATACAGACTTCTCATTTCCTGTACATTATTTTTTATTTATGTTTATTAAGGACATCACAATCGCATTAGACAAGCCAGATGCATTGCTTTGAGTGTTTTAGCACAAGTGCTAGTTTTCAACACCTGTCCATATAAAAATATAAACTACATGCATAAAAACAGAAAGTACAAGACACATAAATTACATACAGATAAAATATATACAGTAGATTTTCAGTGGATGCAGTTTTGACTGGAAACATACAATAACTTTAATTTCCTTTTAAATTTGTTGTAGTTGGTTTCCAATTTTAAATGAGCTGTTAAACCGTTCCACAGACTGGCCCCTTTAAAAGAGAACGAGGACTGACCAAGAGCCGTCCTGTACCGAGGAACAACACAATCACCACTAGTAGCGCCTCTTGTGTTCGCTCTGTGTGAACATTTTATGGTCCTGGCAAATTCTGAGTGTAATGGTGTATTGCGGTTAAGACACTTAAAAAATAATTTAAGATTGTTAAAATTGATAAAATTTTCAAAGTTAAAAAGTTGATGTTTCTTTGTAATTTCACAGTGGTGCCAGTTTTTGGGCTTTTTGTCAAGGATCTTAAGGGTCAGTTTGTATAATGAACAAAGCGGTTTTAATGTAGTTGAGGAGGCCTGGGACCATGAGGTGATACAGTAAGATAGATGAGAGAAGATCATTGCGTTCATGAATAGTTTAGAAGTGTGGAGCGATAGATCTTTACGTATGAAACGAAAGCAACTGAGACTAATCTTAATCTTCTTCACCAAGTATTTTGTGTGACCGGTAAATTTTAAATTTTAATTTAGAATGAGGCCAAGGTATTTAACTTCACTGACGGCTTATAAGCAGTAATTGCACAGTACCTGCATTGCATTACAATCTTCTGTGTTGTCAACAATTCCCGAGATCGAGGATTTAAAGCCAGAACAAAAAGAATCTTTGGTGAATTTTATCAAGGAGAAAGACGTTATTGTCTTTCTTCCTATGGGATTAGGTGCATTACATACGTCACGACCAAATAGCAGCGATTCGTTGGCCTACCGTCGGGCGAACGAATCCTAATGCTGCGAGGTCAGATGTTTTCCCACAAAGTGAAACCGGCTGATGAATCAGACTACTATGTATACGTCCAAGCCTGTATGCCGACATTTTAGGGAAATTCTGGTACGTCGGCATAAGCTGGTGTGACAGGACCTTTAGTCAGTATTTTATTGACTCCTATCCCTAATCCCTTAATCAAGCAGTTATAAAGCTTGAATAATTCTCAATAAACTATTTGTTATTATAAATGATCCATTATTAAGGCTTCAAATACTGTAGTTATGTTAAAATGTTACCCTAGATACTCCTGATAATAGCTGATATGGAGAACATTCCCCATGTGTTTGGCCGCTTACCCACTGCTCTTGACAGCTCGCCTCAGTAGCTCTGAAATACAGACTAAACGCAAAGTAAACATGACCATATCTAAAATCTACAAAAGTACAAACTCACGAAATATAATTCAAGTGGAAGGGACATAAAGTGAATATTTCCCCAAGTTTCCACAATCATAAGAACCCTAAAGACTGCAATCTGCTAAACCCCTTAACTTCTCATATTATTATTATTTTTCCTTCAACCCCACACTTGAGGAGGAGAGTTGGAGCGAGGATTGACTGCGTTGGCCCTCTTTGCGGAGCGCCGTTGTAAATTACACATCTGGCCGAGCGGCGGAGGAGCGGGTTTCAGTGTGAATATCGCCACCGACGCCAAATACCCAGAAACGGTGCCACTTGTCAACCCAACCTCTACATTTTTGTCGGGCAAATAGCTGGTTTCACGTATCCTTCCCCAGAACCGTGATTTCCAAAAATATATGCGCAGTCCGACCGCAGAGTCAACCCCGTCAGCTGCCTTCACTGCCCGGGGGAAAAATCAGTTACATGTCATAATTGTATGGGTTTTGTGAGTATAAGAGTATGCTGAAGTATCGAAATAAAAGAGCTGTGGTTCAGCCTAAAGGGGCAACTATTCAGTCTGCTTGTTACCATGGAGATGTCATTGCTTCGCCAGGGATGTTCCACAGTATGACATTGTGAAGAGGCAAGATTGTTCTTATTTTTGTGCAAGATGGATAAGTTTAAAGGTCCTATATTACACAAAATTTACTTTAGTGAGCTTTAAACCGTGTAAGAATGATGTTACTTCATCCAAAAACCTACCTGGCGTTGTTTTGTTTCATTCACACGTTTGAGTACCGTATTTTTCAGACAATAAGGTGCACTTAAAATCTTTTCATTTTCTCAAAAATCGACAGTGCGCCTTATAATCTGGTGTGCCTTATGTATTAATTCTGGTTGTGTTTACTGACCTAAAACCGATTTTATGTGGTACACAGCGCTCAAAACTCTGTTAAAATGTTTCAGTACAAGTTTGGTGAGTTGCGAAGTAGAGGTCTGCGCGGGACAGAATTTTCAGTCCCGCTCCTGCCCGTAAAGAATTGTAATTTTCATTCCCGCTCCTACCTGCATCTGCGATATTTTGTCCCACTCCCGCTCGCAAATCCCGCAAGATGAAGACGCTTGCTTTCTTAAGCTCTATCAAACACGGAGAAGCGGAAAGGAATTGTCTAAAACGTGAGCGAGCTTAGACCTCGTCCACAAATTTAGGCTGCTTAAAATGTTTTTATTAATGCCAAATAAAATATCCAGCACTAATTATGTATGATAGGCAAACATTAATCATTTGTATATTTTACTTTACACTCATATTTAGTTTGCGGGATTACCATTCCAACCGCCTGCTCCAGCATTGTGCAGTCCCGCTCATGCCCACGCCCGCAATGAGCTTTCAAAATATGTCCCACGCCGCACTGTTTTGCGTCGGAAGTCTCTACTATGAAGCTTGGTGGATCGTCGGAGCATTGCGGCTACCGTAGTCAGGAGCCTCGCAGAGAAATCCACATTCACTAAGACAGGGAAGAAACGCCGGGCAAATTACGTCACGTTCTGCCAATGGATTGTGGACACCTGGGCTAAGGATCAGTCTCAAGTGTCGTCCGTTTGTTTCGCTTCATGCGCCTAATAATCCGGTGCACCTTACGTATGAAAACAGACGAGAGAATTCAACATGATTAATATTGCGCCTTATAATCCGGTGTGATTTATAGTCAGAATAATACGGTAATCCTTTATTATTAATCGGGCTACATCTTAAAACTCAAAATGCACTGTTCCACCTTGTGATGTCATGTGTTAATGCAGGAAGGGCTCCACTGTGTTTTTAAACTCACCTTCACTAGATTTATTTGGATAATTTCAGCTCTGAAATTGCCGATCTGTAGGTGCAGGTACTGTAGCTATTAACTTAAAAACTACCACTACATGACATCATAAGGTGGAACTGACCATACTGAGCTTTGGAAGTTGCTCAAACGTGTGCAAATGAAACAAAACACAACTCAGAGTATGTGAGTTTTTCCATGAACAACATTCTAACACGGCTTAAAGCTCACAAGAGTCAATTTTGCATAATATAGGAAGTTTTAAAAAGTAGAAATATAAGGAATAGTTGAAGTAAATAGTTCTGTCAATATTTAAACATGCAAAAAAGTGATTTCTTTCAAGTTATTATGTAATATACTTTTACTTGAGTTCAAATCCCCTTCTTAAACAGAAAACGCGTTCACACCCTAGGGGGCTCTACTTGAGTAACATCATTAGAATACAGATTAGCCGCACCTCTCCCACCTTTGCCCATACACCGAGCTAAAAGTGATGTAAACAGGCAGCTATGTCAAGCCCGGACCCGGTGTAACTCAATCACGCAAATCCCTAGTCTAAACATTTTCTCTCTCTGCCCCCGAGACCTCAGCGGCAAAACGTAGCGTGGCCAAAAAATATTAGCTGTTGCTGTGCTCCTCGGCCGTTTCCTGCGCTGCCCCGGCCTTTCCCGCGCCCCCCCCCCGTCCGAAGACCGAAGGGGAGCGCGAATCCAGTGTGGAGTTTAGAATGGGTCCGGGCCAAAACCGCTGTGCCCGTCAAAGCTAAAGGCTAAAGCTACGTGTCGTTTTCCACCCAGTTTCCGTGGCCTATTTTGACAGGCTGTTCTAACCGAGCTTTGATAAATGGGGCGAAAGAGGAAAGCGTTTTCAAGTGCCACTGTGTTAATGTTGCTGCGAAATAATCCGTTTAGATTTTCAGAAAAGATTGGAAATATTAAAAAAAAAGCCAGCAAAAAAAAAAAAAAAAAAAAAAAATCGCAATTCCTGTATTCACTCCAAAATGTATCTCAGCTTTGCATATTCCATGTTTAAAATTTAAACCTTTTACAAACTGTTAAAAAAATAAAATAAAATAAAATAAAAAGATTGGAAATATGCAGATTGGAAATAAGACGTACAGTGAATTAAATGTGAAATATCCAAACAATCAAGTCAGGATAAAACGTTTTTTTTTAATTGTTAATTTTGTATTGATGTCTACAGATCGACATAATATAAAATAAAGTGATTAAATATAATTATAAAAAACAAAACAAACAGTAAAATACACAATGTCTGAAGTTATACAACTTTTTAAAAAATCACTTTTACTCCTATTAATTAACCTATATTAATTATTGCCATTTTCTAATCTAAGTTATAATCTTCTGTTTTGTTTCATTCACACATTTTTAACACAAAAACAATCCAAATCCACTTTATTTCTATAGCACATTTTACAAACAAAGTAGTTTCCAAAGTGCTGCACAGAGATCATAAAATGTCGACAACAAAAAGGTAAACTGCTTAAATTTGGTCATTCCGATCCTAAAACAATAAAACCAGTCAAATCTAAATAAAAGCAAAACCATAAAAATCATTAAATAGCAGTAAATAAGTCAAATAAACTAAGGACCACACAACTCACGCGGCGTTAAAAGCCAGAGAATAAAAGTGGGTTTAAAGACGAGGCATAAACACTCTACCGTCGGGGGTGTTTGGATGTGGAGGAGCAGAGTGTTCCAGAGTTTGAGGCCGACCACAGAGAAGGCCCGGTCCTCCCCTGGTTTTAAGTCTCATCTTAGGCCCCACAAGTTGGCTCTGGCCCTTGGATTTCAGAGGTGCAAGGGCTGGGGTGTACATTTGTTTGAGGTCCGAGATGTTTTGTGGAGTTCAGTCCATTCAAAGCTTTAAAAACAAACAATAAAATCTTAAAATCAACTCTAAAACAAACTAGAAGCAAATGCAATAATGCTAAAATCTAAGTAATGTGCTCACGTTTCTTTGGTTCCAGTTAAAAGGCACGCAGCAGAATTTTTGATTAACTGTAAGCAAGACGCCGGAAAAAAGTGCTTATTTAAACGTGTCCTGATGATTTACGATTTTAAAAGACAAAAAAGGTTTAGTTTTAGATAAAAGCCGCAAAAAATAAAAGCCAGATTTTACAACCACATTTTCTTGTTTGTCAAATTTAAAATCACTGTTCATAGTGATGCAGAGGTTGGTGACAGAATGTTTCACGTGTTTATTTAAGATGAACTCTTCTCATAAACAGAAGGCAAACTGTTCCATCTTGTTGAAGTGCTCCACTGTGTTTTTAAATTCTATACACCTTAACATTTGGATAATTTCTTGCCTCTATACTAAACAAAAGGAAAGAGGTGTTAATTTAAACAACCACTTCTTGACATCACAAGAACAGAAAAAACTAATAATAAAAGATTACAGTCATCCTTCGCTCTATCGCGGTTCACCTTATGCGGTCTCGCTGTTTCGCGGATGTTTTTTAGTGCAATTTTGCATGTCTTTTTTTTTTTTTTTAAATACAGTGTATGAATGCGTATCACGTTCCCCCTGCTGTGTCCTGATTGGCTAAGGGAGTCCTGTCTCCTGTACAGTACAGTACAGAATGTGTTCAGCTGACAAATTTAAATAAATAAATGCGCTGTAGCAGAGTCTTGCACTGGGTCAGGGACCCACAAATTGTTGCTGGAACCAGGACTTAAGAGACAGAAATGCGAGCCAGCACAGAAGGGTGTCCGAAAAGTGCGTTCGGGCGACGAACGGGCGACGAACGGGCGACGAACAGGCGACGAACGGGCGATGAACGGGCGTTTCGGGCGTTTACCTCCGTGAGGTGCAGAGCTGAGCCAGTCCTTTCTAATACAGTCAACTTTGAGCCTGTCCTGACAGTGAGTCCTGTTTTAGTCCTAGTTCAGTCCTGGTTTAGTCCTCCTCTTCAGTCCTGGAATCAGTCCTAGGTTAGTCTTGAGTTAGTCCTGAGTTAGTCTTGGTTCAGTCTGTGACGTAGGCAGCACAAAAGTTTGATATAATCTCGGGTTAACAGGCCGGTGTGAGTCTCCAAAAATGGACTCTGCGCTGCAGGGCTCCATTACAGAATAAATGAATCTTCGGTCCGTTACATAAAGGAGGAGGAAAATAACAAAAGGAAAACAGCAGCAATAAGTTTTAAGAAGGATGCAAAAAGGATTGTATCTGTCCTGTGTGAGAAAAGTGTATGAAGTGTGTGGTGAGGGATTTTACAGCCTTCAAACAGATAACAATTGTAAAATATAAAGTTGACTACTTTGCGGATTTCGCCTATTGCGGGTTATTTTTAGAACATAACCCCGTGATAAACTAGGGATCACTGTACTCAAATGTGTGTGAAACAAAACACAACTCTAGGCATGTTTTTGAGGAGGTAACAGCATTATACCATGTCTGAAAGAGTCAATTTTGCATAATATAGGACCTTTAAAACTGTGATTCAACAATAATTTGATTTATTTTTCTTCTGTACGAGTTGCGTTACTTCAAAATACTCAAATTTAAAGTACAGGTAAAGCTGTCAGTAACTACAGTACTTAAAGTTATAAAATACTGAGCTCTTTCTCATGACCACTCAGCCCCGTGTTCCATTTCAAATTCAGTGACTTAAAAGACGACCCCATGCCGATTTATGTGAGCAGCGGAAAACTTGTTTAACCCACAAAATCGAAAATTGCCTTTAAATATTTCTCCTCTTGGACAGATTCTGTTGCAGTACATTTCTGGAGCAGTTGAGCTCTCAGTGTGGAGGTGATGGATGGTCAGTGTTTGGCTCTGGGACGTGTTGTGCTGCAGAGAAGAGGAAGCAAATAAGAAAGGACCAGATTCATGTCTATGGGTTTGCCAATACAAGCTTTGACTGAGGTGGTGAAAAAGTGCTACAGTCACAATCACAAATGCCTGTTTTTTAGGAAAGCTGCGACTGCACAATGAAAACAACCTCCGCGTTCACTCAAATAATCATATTCAAATGTGATAACTACAAAATCGAAATTACTTGTTTGCATTTAAACTGACTGTACCCGATTTTTTTCTTTGTACTTAAAGGTTGTATAGAGGATTTTTTTAAGGGAAGAGAACTACAGCGACAGTTCTTTTTCAAATGTTCCTCCTCCACAGCTCCCTCAGTAGAAACATCTCCTCCCGCCTCCTTACTCTAGAATTCCTCTTCTCTTCTTCTTTCAGCGATCTCGAAAACGGACTTTCTTTTCGCGGCGAACTGGTCGTGGATTCTCATCCGCCGTCGCAACAAACTTTGTGCGAATTGCGATGAAGCTACGGTTTAAAAAAGTCTCTAAGAACCGCCGCATAAACCACGTAATCCCAGCGCTCCGCCGAGTCAGTTACACTAGAAACGTAGGGAGTTTGATTAACGACCTAACAGCCAATAGAAAATGAGGTAGCCTTGTTTTCTATTGGCTGATGTTTATCTGGCCTCACCACGTCCACATTTGATAGATTTTCATTCTTTTTTTTTTTTGGTCATCATAATTACAAGGCTGCTGCGTCTCTGTAACGGTATTTTAAACTTTCATTGACAATTTGAAACAAAACAAAAATCCTCCATACAACCTTTAAGCACAATGTGTTTTGATAGAGTACAAATATATTTTATAAGCAGCTCTTAGTGTAGAAATTAGACCCCTGTATCCTGTTTGCATCTGATTATAAACAGTTTTGCTGTATGAGAATCAGGAAGTGCACTGTTATCATTACCATGACAGCAAAACTATGCTTTGACCTCAGAACTTTAAAAAAAAAATAAGGTGCATAAACATTAATTTTGTCTTCTGTTGTTCCTCCTTTTGCTGTGTTCAGACTGCGGCATCAAAAAACGAGCTGGACGCCTTTGCATTTGAGTTTAGATGCCCCCCGATGCGCGTTTGGGGCGTCTGTTGCCCTGGAAACAAGTGCCATTTCCTGTTTTTTTTTTTTTTTCCTGGAACGATGTCAGACCAAGCTGAGAGTGACTTTAGTGTATTTATTGATTTATCCTTGTCCTTGTTCAGACCTGATTTAGACCTGGTTCAGTCCTGGTTTAGTCCTAATTTAGTCCTGGTTTAGTCCTGGTTCAGTCCTGCTGTAGTCCTGGTTCATTTCTGGTTTAGTCCTGGTTTAGTCCTGGTGTAGTCCTGGTTTAGTCATGGTTTAGTCCTGGTGTAGTCCTGGTGTAGTCATGGTTTAGTCCTGGTGTAGTCATGGTTTAGTCCTGGTGTAGTCCTGGTTCAGTCCTGGTTTAGTCCTGATTAAGTCCTTGTTTAGTCCTGGTTTAGTCCTGGTTCAGTCCTGGTCCAGTCCTGATTTAGTCCTGGTTCAGTCCTGGTTCAGTCCTGGTTTAGTCCTGGTCTAGTACTTGTTTAGTCCTGGTTCAGTCCTAGTTCAGTCCTGGTTTAGTCATGATTTAGTCCTGATTTATACCTGGTTTAGTCCTGGTCCAATCCTGATCCTTGGTTCAGTCCTGGTTCAGTCCTGATCCAGTCCTGGTTCAGCCCTGGTTTAGTCCTGCTTTAGTCCCGGTTTACTTCTGTTTTGGGGTGGTTCAGTGGTTCCTGATTAAGTTCTGGGCCTTTTCACACACCTGAGCCTCCCTGCTCCCGAAACCACCCGGCGACAGGAGGCGTGGCCTGTTTTTGACGACCTGATTGGTCCATCAGCCTGACCACGCCTCCAGGACAGTGACAGTTCCGAAACATGTCAACAAGATAAATACATCTCCCGCTGTATCACCTTTAAAAAGAACCCAAAAAGTCAATGAAAAAAAAGGTGATCGAAATGCAGCTGCTGTTTATTTCCTTCCATTTTAACTTAACAGACTTTCTTACTTCGAGTCAACAACAGCAGCGACTTTTTGTAAGTTCCATCTGAAGGACGCGCTCAAAGAGAAACACAACATATCACAGTGCGTTTCAAGGGTAAACACTCCTTCCCCACGGCCCTGGCTCTACACTTAAACACATTTTCTGCTTGATAAAACCCTTGTTCAATTTCCTGCATCGTGTAACCTTTTGGACCGGACCGGACAAGCTGCCCTTTTGCACCTTTCTTCTTTGTGAATCTCAGAAGTTGATTCACCCCACTATTCTTTCATGTACTCACGGCAATTGCACTTCCAGTTCCCATAATACACAAAACTGACTCTTGTGAACTTTTAAGTCGCGTTATAATGTCGTTATCTCGTCAGAAACAGACCTGGAGTTGTGATTTGTTTCATTCACACGTTCGAGTAAACCTTTATTTTTAGTCGGTCTACATTTCCAAAGCTCAAAATGCTCTGATCCACTTTGTGATGTCATGTAGTGGTTGTTTACAAAGTTACAGCTACCTTTAACCTTTTATTTTAGTAAATTGGGATGTGATAATAACCAAAATATCGTGATATCTTATCATCAAAGTTCTCACAATAATATCGTGGAACATCACAATATATCAAATTACAAGTCTCTTTGCTTAAATTAACAGTTATATTGCAGCAATAACTAAAAAAAATAAATAAATAAATAAATAAAAATAAAAAATGAGGGAACTACATAGACCATGATCCTTTGCTCAGTTTCAGTGCAGACTACATGAAGAACTCCCAGTTCTAAGCACTTTTAAGTCTTACTTGTCAAGGCATTTTAAGAGAAAAAAGTAGCATATTAACTTTTGTTAGTCTCCACAAAATATCACAATAAATATCGTATCGTGAGGTTCATACCATGACAATATCATATCGTGAGACTTGGATATCGTTACATCCCGTTAGTGAATATTGGTAATTCCAGGGTTGAAATCAAACTAAATGGTTATGGTGAAGGTGTATAGAGTTTAAAAACACAGCAAAGCACTTCCTGTCTTACCACATGATGTCAAAAGGTGGTACAGAGTGTTTTCTGTTTGAGAGAAGAACTCAGCCTAAATATGCAGTTTGTTTGTTAACCCTCTCCAGGCGGCGTTGCAGATTTGCAACAGGAGTATGTTGAGAAACAAGGTTGTTTGGTGTGGGCTATGTTACACATAGTCGGGTATGTTGAGAAACAAATATTTCCCTCCGTTTGTTTTTCAAAATAACGTTGTGCACATAGCATAGTTTTCAAGAAAGTTTTTGTCTACATCAACCCACATAAATACACTATCGAGCGCCGTCATAACTACACCAAACCTCTGGGCGGCACCTGGATTAGACTAAACCTGTAGCATTTATTTCATTACAGTTGTAAGTATTACTCAAAAATACCTTGAAAAACATGGATTACTGAGCAGGCTCGCCTCTCCACAGATCTGTTAAAGAAGTGGCACAATTGCTGCCTCTCTGGTCATGGATATGAAACATCAGCTGTGTGCAAATGCAAACACATGAAAAGTGTTTGCACCAGAAGAAATGTGACTGCTGCTCTGAATGCTTCATCATCAGAGCAAAATGGAAACATTGGTCACACTTTTGGGCGTCAGCTCCTAAAACCGTAGTTTTCCAGAATCTCCACTCTAGCCGGAGTTTTTAGAAAGATTCGTTTTCAGAGGCGAATTTGCCGTTTGTAAAAGATGGGTACAAAGAGAAATGTTCCTGTTTTTAAAAATACCTGTGTACGTGTGAATGGGGCCTTAAACAAAACACAACTCTAGGTATGTTTGTGATGAAGAAACATTGTGAGCCAAATTTGGCCCACAATATAATTATATTTGGCCCGTGAGATCATATCAAATATATATTAGAGCTTAAAATATTATTATTTTATATTGTGCTTGTTCTGGATTCAGTGTTTAAGCAAAACTATTATTAAACATTATTTTAATAAGAAAAGGTTTAACATTACATATCCCAAAAGAAGAGAAAACATGCAGATGTTGAAAATTTTCAATAAACATTTAGTTTGGTCCACGACTTAGTCCCAGTTTTTAATTCTGGCCTCTATGAATTTGAGTTTGACACCCCTGATGTAAGAGATCAGAAAATAGTGTAATACGTGTCCATTGTCTTATGAACATTTACAAACACAAAGTTAAACACACATGTTGTTATTTCACCTATTTCAATTTAAAGGGTCTGTACCTGCTTTTTTTTTTCTTTGCCTTTGAGCAAAATTTGTCATGCCTCACTACAGCTATATAGTATAAGCAAAAGGTAAAAATAAGACTGCATGTGTTTTCTCTGCATTTAATTATAGTGCGTTTTATTGCCTGATAATCAGGACGTGCGCTGATTAACTCTGCTCGTTTCCGAAAGTTGTGAAACTCATTACGGTGTTTGTACGGAAACATGAATGAATGAAACAAAACACAACTCCAGGTCTGTTTGTGACGAGGAAACAGCATGATAACATAGATTAGAAAAAAAGCGTAATATAGGCCCTTCAAAATCCGTTTTCCTCCGTTGTCTTATGAACATTTATGAGCACGCACATGCACGCCGACACCCCCAGCTAACGACATCGTACATTAACTATGGTAAGAACACCGTTACGGGGGGGAGACCGAAACTATTCCGAAGGCATTGATTTTTGAGGCACGCTGCGAAATTGAACTGTCAGATATTCCGCCGGGCCTTGATATGATATTGATCTCCTCAGATTAGCCACAAACAAAGAGTCCGGTTCCCTGAAACACAACCGACCCACGACCACCAACCCCACCGCCCCCCTACAGCGTTAGAGAAGTGCTTATCGGAATTTAGAATGGAAATGTGATAAACTGGAGATCACGGAGGAGTAGGAGAGTCTAGCGTGTTACCTCTCAGAAGACGAAAGACCAAAGCAGTGTTTGAAATATTTTGTGTTGTAAAATGTAATAAGTACAAGAGGTACCAAAAATAATCTTGCTTGAGGTAAGAGTGAAATGCGGTTGTATATAACAGCGGTTGTTGCAGATGTCAGATGAATTTTTATGGCTTGGGCTTGTTGCCAAATTGTGCAATCTGTTGAAACTGTGGTAAATTTTTTATTGTTATGGCTTCCATTTTTTAAATTTATGTTCTCATGATGATTATTGTTATTGGCTTTTTTTTGGTAGTAGATTTGTATATTGCAAAAATACACCTAAGGCCTAAAAAATTATAAGCAACAATCTAAAACAAGTGCTCTAAATTAAAGCACATTCTTAAATCTTAAACTATAAAACTTGTTACTGGCAGTTTTTATCTTCTTGCACATAAAGAGTTTTACTTATTTATTTGTTAAATTTAAGACTAATTTAAAACCAAACAAAACAAACTTATGTTATAAAATGAAGTACACATTGACAAATCTGTTAATAAATGACACCTAATAATGCTCTTAGGTGTTGGATTATTGCCTGGCAAATCCACAATCTTTCTGTATTTACACAGAGTTATACAGAGTCCAAACATAATCATGGAATCAGATTTTTTATTTATTTTTTTTTTTTTTTTCAGTGACTAGTGTGTAAAATCCCTCAGTCGTCCAGTTGTACACCCTGTACCGGACAATCAGTGAAGAGCTGTGCGGCACAACAATAAACAAAGCGGTCGAGACGGAAGTAAGCGAAGTCAAACATTCTGTGTTGGCAACGATTTCCGAGATTGAGGATTTAAAGCCGGAACAAAGAGAACGTTTGGTGAATTTTATCAAGGGGAAAGACGTTATTGCCCTTCTTCCTACGGGATCTGGGAAAAGCTTAATATACCAGTTAGCCTTTACATACGTCATGACCAAATAGCAGCGATTGATTTAATAAAAATGTACCCTCCTTTCCATTGAGCGAATGAGTCCTCGAGGTCAGACGGTTTCCACAAAGTGAAACTGGCTGATGAATCAGGCTAGTAGTATCTGTGGCAAAAGGAGACATTCAATTTGTGAGTTGACAATTTGAATTTCTTCTTTTGCTTCAGTGAATTTCTCCTTTTGCTTCAGCGACTAGTATGAAGGAGCTCATTGGTCTCCTCATTTACAAATAAAATCTAATTTCTCTCACCTCAGATGAACAGACTCTAGTGCTTTGCTCTTTGACTCTGCAGAAATCAGCTTTGTTTTTCAGTAACTTAAGACGGACCATGATGATTGGCTAATCCACCTGTCAATCACACCCATCTGAACTCCGGAAGATTCCACTGGTGACCGGACTTACTTCTTAAAGTATTAAAGAGTGTATTCTGAATCCCAGGAAAGTTGAATTCAAGCAGCCAAACAGAGCAGCTTCTCACTCACTGGAGGGTTGGATCAATCCTGCCTCCTGCACTGCACACTACAAAAGTTGTGAAAAGTTCTTAAAAACTCATTGCGATGAATAATTAAAATGCCGGGATGCGTCAACAGTGAGGAATAAATCGTCTCTTTCATGAACCTGATTTTTAAGGAATCAGGTGCAGCGCTTTTAAAGGGGCACTGTGTAACTTTTCTGGTAGAGGCTCCGAAACGTCTGAAAAATGTTCTTCTACTACATTTAATTTAACTATCTCCAAATATCTTTACCATGGAGACAAACAGGCCACGTCAACAGGCCAATTTACAGGTCAGCTCTGTGGAGAAGTAGGCCCACTCATGTTACTAACGTATAAAAACACCTGTAAATGTAAGGAAATATGTTTAATGCCATACTGTGGAACATCCCAGACAAAGAAATAACATCACCATGGAGACGAGCAGATGGCAGACCATTTTATTCATTTTTATTCATTAACCATGAACAGCAAACAAGGTCTACGACTAGTATGTTATTTTAAAGTTGCAAACTTAATGGTTGGAGATCCAACACCTGCTTGTTTCTATGGAAATCTAATTGCTGTGCCTGGAATGTTCCACAATATGACATTAAACAGCTCTACCTTACATTTACGCAATTACATGTGGTTTTATAGGGCAAAAACTCCCCCCAAAAAAGAGGCATTCTGACTGTGAGCAGGTCGCCTCTCCACAGATCTGACCTGTAACTCAGGCCCCGTTTGTTTCCTCATCACAAACATACCTAGAATTGTGTTTTGTTTAAGGCCTTGTTTACACGTACACGTTAAAAATTGAGACATTTCCCTTCGTTTGTACACATCTTTTACACACACACGGCGAATTTGCCTCTGAAAACAAAACTTTCTAAAAACTCTAACTAGAGTGGAGATTCTGGAAAACTGTTTGGTGTTTGCATGTAAAGTGAGATAAAAGGAGATTTAGGAGCTGACGCACCAAAAATGTGACCAGTGTTTCCTTTTTGCTCTGATGATCATGGAGCATTCAGAGCAGCAGTCGCATTTCTTCTGGTGCAAACACTTTTCATGTGTTTGCATTTGCACACAGCTGATGTTTCATATCCATGACCAGAGATGAAGGAGCTTGGAGGTCAGCAATTCTGCCACTTCTTTAACCGATCTGTGGAGAGGCGAGCTCGCTCAGTAATCCACGTTTTTCAAGGTATTTTTGAGTAATATTTACAACTGTAATGAAATAAATGCTACAGGTTTAATCTCATCCAGGTGCCGCCCAGAGGCTTGGTGTAGTTATGACGGCGCTCGATGGCGTATTTATGTGGGATGATGTAAATGAAAACTTTTTGAAAACGAAGCTGTGTGCACAATGTTATTTTGGAAAACAGAGGGAGGGAAATATTTGTTTCTCAACATACCCAGCTATGTGTAGTCTTAGTCTGGTTGGTTTCCATGTAGATAGAAAGGTTCAGTCCCATACTGTTAAACATTATAGACAAGGCAATAATACCTCCCTAAAGAAAAGCATATGATGGACCCTTCCCCAAAAAAGTTACCCAATGCACCTTTAAGTCTAATTTAAACATGCAGCCATTTCGTCAACCTACCCTAACCACCCCATACCTGACGCTAATCAAAATAAACGGAATGTGATATCGATCTGTCCTGCTTGGGGACAAACACCGTACATATAACCTGAATTATAACTGACTGATGAACCCAACTGTAGCCCCTGGTCTCACAGTAAAAAGTCCATATTGGAATTTTAAATAGAAATTTGATAAACTGCCGCTCTCTGGAGACTTTAAGTGTTGCGCGTTACCTCAGAGGCGAACTTTTCGGCTGGGTTCGGCGCAGACCATTAACCGTGCTTAGCCATGTGAATCCATTTCTCCATTAGGCACAAAAGCTAATACTGCACCGAAACAGTCCCGCCATTGACTTTGTGCTTATGGGGCTGTCGGAGAATACAGGTGAAGGGAAGCACACGCGATCGGTAACTTTTTTATTTATTTTTTTCTTCAAGAGCTGGGTGCATATAGGAGACTGTTTAAAGTCCAGATCAAGGTTAGAGGGAGAATATATGTCGATATACGCTGGGTGGTGAAGAGGAGGGATGGAGAAATCCTTTTGCAGGGAAAAGGTTGACTATAGTTGAAGTTGTTTGAAGAAACGCCAGATGGGGTAGAGATAAAAGGTGAAATATGGTGAACTGCTGACTTAAAGGTGCACTATGTAGCGTTTCTGGTGAAGGGCGAGAAGAAATTCAATTCCGTCAACTGGACAAACCTTTTTGATCAAATATGTTTCCAAGCTGCATCTTCAGTTCTGGTCACATTGCTCAATAGGTTTAACTAACAAGCAGAAACTGTAAACAAATAAGTGTGTTAGGCTGCGTTCAGACTGCCGGTTTAATGCACAATTTGGATTTTTTTTTGTGAAATCCAATTTTTTTGTGAGATCATTCACATTTCCAATTAAATGCGACTTGTATGTGATCTCCAGTGTGAATTTTAAATGCCCCAAAAGTGTCCAACAAGCGCACTGGAGGACACGACGACGTCACACACAGCGAGAGTGCTCAGTGTTTATGGAAGTAGCCTAAACGCTGGGCTTGTCTCCCAAAATACAGTCTAGTTCTTCGTAAAATGGACAGGTTACACGTCCACAGCCGCTTTGTTTGTTTGAAATCTTTAGCCTCCTTGTATTTGGCTCGTAGGCTCTTTATTTTTCGTTGACACTGAAGCCAGGACCGCCTGTAGCTGCATTTGGACATTTCTTTGGCAATCATTTCAAAAACTGCCCAGTTCCGATAAGCCTGATCACATAGATCCCCCCAAATATTAATAAACTCACTAAGATCGCTTTCCCTCCATTGATGAGACTCGGAGCCTGAGATGTAAATGGGATGAATGTGATCTGGCTGTTCAGACTGAAGTCGCATGTCAAAAGATCGGATATGTATCAGTTTTAGAAGCACATATCCAAGTGGTTTGCGTCACATTTGAAAAAATCGGATCTGTGTCGTTCAGACTGTCATTAAAAGATCAGATACAGGAGCATAGGGGTGAAAAAATCAGATTTGGGTCACTTCAGGCTGCAGTCTGAACGTATCTTAAGTTTCAGAGTAGTTTCAGTGTAGTTAGCTCCTTCTTTCATGTTGATATAAGCCAGTGTCCACCAGCGTCTGACCAGAACTGAAGAAGCAGCTTCAGTGAGCTGCAAAACGTATTTGATCGAAAAACTTTTGTCCAGTTGACAGAATTGAATTTCTTCTTTGGTATGAATTCTACCTGAACAACTGAGGGATTACACGAACATTTTCTGATGGAGGATCCGCTCATTACTTGTCTCCATGCTTTGCTTGGAATGTGCCACACTATGCCGAACTTTTCAGCCTGGTTCTGTGCAGCCCATTAACCGTGCTTAGCCATGTGAATCCATTTCTCCATTAGGCACAAAAACTAATACTGCACCGAAACAGTCCCGCCATTGACTTTGTGCTTATGGGGCTGTCGGAGAATACAGGTGAAGGGAAGCACACGCAATCGGTAACTTTTTTTTTTTTCCCCTTCAAGAGTTAGCTGCATATAGGAGACTGTTTAAAGTCCAGATCAAGGGTAGAGGGAGAATATACGTCGATACAGTGTAGGTGGTGAAGAGGAGGGATGGAGAAATCCTTTTGCAGGGGAAGAGTTTGACTAAAAACTGAAATACGGTGAAGTGCTGACTTAGAGGTGCACTATATAACTACAACTTTTCTGGACACTGCTTGTCACCATGGAGATGTTATTGCTTTGCCTGGAATGTGCCACAATATGGTATTAGACTTGACCATTACCTTAAAAACAAGCATGTGATGCCACCAAGCTAAAATACAGACCAGATCTATGGAGAGGTGACCACACTCCAAGTAAGAATATATGCATTTCAAGATATTTTTGAGCAATAAAAAACAACTTTAATTGAATGAACGTAAGATTGATACATTTAATACTGTACTGTAGAATATTTTAGATCAGGGGTGTCAAACTCATTTTGGTCCGGGGGCCGTATCCAACCTACTTTGATCCCAAAAGGGCCGGATCAGAAAACACATGTCATATAAACCCCAAAAATAACAATAAGTTCAAATATTTGTGCAGAGAAACACAAATCTATTGCAGAAATCTTTTTAAATTGATGAACTCTTTCTTTTACAAAATATTATAATATTATGAACAACCTGAAACTTTAAGAAAAATGCAATTTCAACATTTTAACATGAACTTGTTTACAAATAAGAATAAGTAAATTTTTGGAAAATCCTGCACTCTGCTCCACTTTTCTCATTTTTGACATTTTTCTGATGAGGGTGTCACGGTCAACAGTCAAAACGATCGTCCTTTAAGAGCGTTTGGAAAGAGACAAGTCTTCATTTGTGCAGCTCTGGTGGGAGGGGCCACGCACAGAGACGCTGGAGATGCTGCTGTGATAAACACCACAGAAAATTAACAAGATTTTAATAGAAAATATAATTAAAATATTTTAGTAGAAAATCAGCCGAGGGCCACATTAAAGGTCTCGGAGGGCCGGATCTGGCCCCCGGGCCGCATGTTTGACACCTGTGTTTTAGATGAAGCAATAACATCATCACAAAGGAAAGTTACGCAGTGCACCTGTAAAGAAGGGGTATTGCGCAAAATCAAACATTTCTACCATGTTACAATGTTGTTCCCTCATCAAAAAACATGCCTTATATGTATTCTTTCATAAATATCTTCAAAAGCATGATAGAAAACAATACATTTAAACTTCTCAAACCTGCTAACAAGATCTCTGAGCAGAATGCAAGACAGAAAAGATTTCAGAGGTAGTCAGCTAGACACTGTTTTTGAAGTCATCACATTGATATACTCCAGAAACCATTTTCAGTTTGATGGTACTGATCTGAAACACTAGTGTTCATTTACAAGGTACGTATTGCAATTTTTATATTTTCTGATCTATGTTATAGTGTTGTTTCTTCATCAAAAACATACCTGGAGTTCTTTTTTATTTCATTCACATTTGATACACTTTGTTGTATGAGTTGTGATGTCCTGTGGTAATACATGAAGTGCTCCCCTGTGTTTTTAGACTCAGATCAGCGCGTTGGTGATGATTTGGATCATTTCAGCCAGATTTCCAGTCTCTACTAAATGTAGTTGTTGTCTTGAAAACTACTACTTCATGACATCACAAGGAGGAACAGGGCATTTTGAGCTCTGGAGATGTAGACTGACTATGGGCCTGTTTACACGAGAAGGCTTGCGGGTAAAAACTACAAAATGTTTTATCAGAAATGCCTTTCATTTAGGCGGTGACGGTGTTTTTGGGGCTTAAAAACGCAAAAATGTGAAACCACCCTCCAGAGTGGAAAAGTTGAATACGCTCCACCGTACTGTTTCTGTCTACACTGCCCAAGACGCAAAACTCTGGTCAGATCTGCTCACATCGCGTACACGTTTACGTCTGGCATGCATACCCAATTGAATTCCACACACTTTTGCATCACCGTATGCACGCAGAGAAAATGCTTGTCTAAATGCGAAATTAAAACTGAAGATGCGATGCCACTTCTGCGTCTTCTGTTCAAACCCTCATCATATAAACGGAGCCTAATAATGCTAGTAAAGAATTACTCAAACATGTGTGAATCAAAGAAAACACAACTCCAGGTATGTTTTTGATGAGGTAACAACATTCTAATATGGCTGAAAGCTCACAAGAGTAACTTTTGCATAATATAGGACCTTTATGTGAGCCTTTTCCATTTAATATAATAATTCAAAGCCAACATACTTACATTTCCTTCAGTTTTTCTTGTGTAGCGTGATACATCTTGTTCTTCGTATTTCGCTTCAACTGTCTGAGAATTCGAGAGCTTGGAGACTGTTTTGAAATCCAGATCAAGGTTAGAGAAGGTATATACACGTTGAGCTACTGTATGTGGTGAATGGAATGAGAAATCCTTTTACAGGTGAAGGGTTTAGCCTTAGCTGAGTGACAGAGCAAAGGTGTGCAGTTTGTTAAAGGAAAGTCTGAAGGACAAGTGCCATGGAAAGAAGGTGCGGTTTTAAAGCTGTTTATTTCAAAAAGTAGTCAGAGGACAGCGATCCAGGAGTTCTGTTGCTTCCAGAAGGCTGACCTCCTTCAGAGACAAATTGAGATGGTGGACTCTGAAGCTTTCCTCGTACCAGCAACTTTTCTGTGCAAAAGCAACAGTTCTTGACCATGAAGACCAGTGTGTCTGCCATTACCCACTGCACTACACACTACACTCTACTTCTACAAACTGCAGCAGACCAGCCGCCGAACCATGTGTAATAACCATGCCCTTTTTTGTAGTTAATATTGTCAAATGTTACACTTTGGACAATTAATTAAAGCATTCTCAGGGTATTTCTGAGCTGTTCAAACTGTGATTTCATGTTTAGGTGCACTGTGTAACTTTTCCATTGGAGGGTCTGTCATCAGATTTTTTTCTACTTGGAGATATTATTGCTTTGCTTAAAACATTGTTTCCCAAAGACAGATTTTTTTGGGTCGCCTTGTCACGATCTGGATGTAGATCTGCAATATACAGTTCTGATCTGTGACGTTATCGTGATTCCGGATAAGCATTTCATCAGAATATCCTGTCGTCAGTAGGGCCAGTATTTATATGCTTATTCCTTTCACTTCTACATACATGTGTGAAATGGGATTTTCTGTGCTCGTAAAAATGAAGACAAAGCACTGAAACAGACTGAACACTGCACCTGATCTGCTGTTGTGCTCTCCTCCTGCACCCCGGACTGAAACACACTACAAAAACGCAGACAGGCCCACCTATCCCATTAGAAATTCTGAAATGTTAAGACATGATCATTTCTAATCTTTCTGTAATTATTTTAATGACTATTTTGTTCCAGTATTGTGTTTCAATTGAATGTTGAAAAGAAAAAGAAATGGACTACATTTAAAGTCCAAATAGGCGACTTATGGATCCTTTTATTGCTGCTTCAATTACTGTTTTTCATTGTTTAAAACTTTAGTAATTAAATACTAATTGTTCAGAGAGATATGATCACTCAGTCAACAATAAAATATCCTCATTAATGTTCAATAATGGTCAAATCCACCTTTATTTTGTGATTTATGAATAACGGTCTTGACTTGGGTCACCAAAGTTTGTGACTTTGAAAATATGAGTCCCCAGAAAAAAAAAAAGATTGGAAAACACTGGCTTAAAATCTTCCAAAGTAGCATAAAACTTGTCTTGCATTTATTAAATTACAAGTATCTTTATTAAAAGGTCGCATCTCCATAGATTGGACATGCAACGTGGCTTAGTGGTGTCAATTTTTGTCTCTCGAGAGAAATACGTTTGATGTAATACTGTACAGTATTCTGGACAAAACAACAACATTTCCATAGAGACGAGAAGGTAACGGACCGTCCACCAGAAAGGTTGCACAGTGAACGTTTAAGCAGTTCAACGGGGACAGGTGAGACATGTGCGACCTGTAGAGTTGCTTTTCCCCAAACAAATAAACGACAAATAATGTCCTGTCATCAGCTGATGTTTTGAGGCCAAGGACAGGGGGATATTGCTAAAGCAGTCTGTGCATCTAGGAAACATTTTATTTTTATTTTTTTTATGTGCTTTGCCTCGTCCCCACTTTTCTTTCTTTTTATGTATTTGTTTATTTCATTCATAAAGTATAAAAAGACATTAACAGTGTCCTAACATTAAACATATACGAACTGAATGAAAAGGAGCAGAAGGAAGAGGAATAATCTTACGTTATCTGCCCCCTCTTCCCTTTTATATAACACATGAACACTGATGGTTACGTTAAAACATTTCAAATCAATACACTTCATTTCAATCACAATGAGGAAAGAAAGTCTAGCAGGCAAATGAACGAAGAGTAGTCAGAAATGAAATGTTGGGTTTTTATCGGGCCAGACTACTTTAAAATTAGAATATATTAAAATCAGGTACAGACCTTTTAAATAAACAAATCAATCTTTGTCCGCGGTGCAGCACAATAATAAAAAATTTGCTAATTCTCACAAAATGTATTTCAGTTTGCACACCACGCAACCGTCAAAATTTTGGTTCGCCCTCAAAAGTTACTCAACTAGTTACTTAGAAGTGCACAGAATAGCTTTTCAGATTGGGCGTCCGCTACCATGGAGACTGCCTGTAATGTTCCACAATATGGTCTTGAACTTATGTAAGATGCAGTTACCATATTTTTCGGAATGCAATTCACTGTGGAATATAAGTCGCACCAGCCAAAAAATGCATTATGAAGAAGAAAAAAACATAAGTCGCACTTTTTGGGGGGAAATTTATTTTATAAAATCAGAGACCATTAACTGACATTTCATATTGAAAGGCAAGTTATAGTAATAACAATAGAACAGAAAACAACAGGCCAAACTCTCCATCTCACTCCAAACCACTAAATCCATTGAATTCTTTATCCTCTGTGTCACATTTGAGCAACTCTATGACTCTGGAGGTAAACGGAGCGCTGCTTCCTCTTCTGTGTAGCTGTCGTCAGACTCAGCATCAGTTCCAGTCAGAATTATTCTGGCCTTTCTGAATCACGACAGGATGGTTTCAGTTGTCACTGAAGTCCAGGCTTTGTTGATCCATCCAGTGACTTCCAGGAAAGTTGCATGGTGCACCCTCCTGGTGTCACAAGTTTCTCGCTCACTCCAAACTTTCTTTCTGCTGCTCGATTGCCGTTTTCAGCTGCATATTTTGCTAGTTGCAGCTTGTAATCTGCAAAATATGGTTTTCTTTTTGGGGGCATTTGTGTTCAGTCTTCTCAGTTGTCTTTACAAGTTTGTTTAAATTTTACTTTGCGAGTGGTACAGAAGTAATGGTGCGATCAACTGACATGATACAGACAGGACAGAGGCTCTTTCTGCAGGAGACATGCACAGTAGAGCCAAGTGACAGTGATACAGGAGTAACAGGAGCAGCAGATACTGACACACAAGCCTAGAGCGCCCTCTCGTAGCTGTCAGTGTGAAAATTTCAGAATGTAAGTCACACCGGAGTATAAGTTGCAGGATCATCCAAAACATGAAAAAAAGTGCAACTTATAGTCCAAAAAATACAGTTTATTCCCCCCAAAATACCTTTAAAAACATGCATTCTGACTGAGAGTTGGGTCGCCTCTTCACAAATCTCACCTGTAAATTGGCCTGGTGGACTTTCCTGCATGTTTCTATGAAGATTTTAATTGTTTTTTAATACCATACTTTGGAATATTGGAGGTAAAGCAATACGCAAAGCAATCTCCATGGAGTTAAATAACTGGAGGGCCCCTCAACCAGAAAAATTACATAGCGCACCTTAAAAAAGCAGCTCTAAAACCCACAAAATAAACCGCTGAAAGCCCATTTTAGCATAGCACACCACAAAACTCTAAAGCCACCACTAAAGGAGCATTTGGGACAGACGTTTACTCTTTCTTATTGGAATTCTGTAAAAGCTTGAGATCTGATGAGCTGGATCAGAGCCAGTTCTGAATATAGTGCAGTGGCTTACATTGCGCTCCTGGCATTGGAGAATACAGGTTAAAGTGAACATTTGCTGCTATAATCATCCTTCCTCCAGAGTAATCTCACTGAAAAATACAAGTCTGACTCTCCGTGAAGGTCAAAGAGAAAAAGAACAAAGAAAGAAGAGGAGTTTTATTTCTGTCTCCAAGTCTTCTGTTTTAATTAGGTGTCTTCAGCCAGCGCTAACAATCACACAGAAAGGGGTTAGATACTTGAAAGTCTTTGAACTGGCCTTGCGCGGTAATTTAGATCTTGTTATCAGTCTATTGAAAAAAAAAAAAAAAAAAGAGACGAGTTTTGTATTGAGAAAAAAACAGTGATTACGACAAAAACAATAACCAAATCTCACAATCATGCAACACATTAAAGATGCATTGTGTCACTTTTCGGAGGGAGGTTCCACTACCTGCTTGTCTCTAGGGCCGGATATCATTAAGAAGTTGCCGATACGATTCAAAACTTGATACTGTGCGCTTTTGATTCAGTACAATATATTTCAAAATGATTCGATACGGTGGCTGTGACACTAAAAGTCGTTCTTAAACCACTTCTTGTGCAAAGTTCATATGAAACACAAACATTTTAATCCACAAAAACAGTGAAAATGTCAAATGGCTCACATAAAAAAGTTTCCTCCCACTAAACAAGCAACAAAACTGTAGAGCTATAACTAAATAATTCAGTAAAATATACCAAAAAATACTCTTGGCGACATATATATATATCGATACAACAGCCCACGATATCGATACTGTATCATAACATTTAAAAAACTACAATATATTGAGAATCAGATATTTTTGCACATTCCTTCTTGTCTCTAAGGAGATGTTATTGCTTTGCCTGGAATGTTCTATGGCAATGGTCCCCAACCTTTTGTCGGATATCAGACGGACCGATTTTATGTCCAACAATATTCCGCAGGCCGGTGTGGGTGACAATATTTCAATGGATGCGGCGTACGTGTGATGTAAGGGAGGAAACACACTCCGTGCGGCATGGTTTAGTCCCAGTTAAATCCTGTTTTAGACCTGGTTTTAGACTTGATTTAGTCCTGGTTTTAGACTTGATTTAGTCCTGGTTTTAGACTTGGTTTGGAACAGATTTTAGTCCTGGTTTTAGTTCTGGTTTAGTCCTGGGTTTAGTCCTGGTTTTAGTTCTAGTTCAGAGGCGCGGAAAACACGTGAGGAGTACGGTCTGCGCAACACTGTTTTGTCCTGGTTAAATCCTGTTTTGGCCTGGTTTTAGTTCTGGTTTAGTGCTGGTTTAGTTCTGGTTTAGTCCTGGATTTAGTTCTAGTTTAGAGGCACAGGAAAAACGAGAGGAGACACGATCCGCGTTACATGGGCTAGTCCTAATAAAATCCTGTTTTAGTCCTGGTTTAGAACTGACTTTAGTTCTGGTGTAGTCCTGGTTTTACTTCTGGCTTTAGTTCTCGTTTAGAGGCATGGGAGAAATGGGAGGAGACGCAGTTCACGCAACATGGTTTAGTCCTGGTTAAACACTGTTTTAGTCCTGGTTTTAGACCTGGTTTAGAGCTGGTTTAGAATTGATTTTAGTTCTGGTTTAGAGGCAGAAGAAAGATGGGAGGAAGCGCAGTCTGTGCAGGATATGTGAAGGGAGGTTTGCACTTGTGTGGCCCGGTACCAAATGACCCACGGCCTGTACCGGGAACCATTGTTCTATGGTATGACTTTAAACATACCCATCTAGCATTTATTCTGACCGATAGGTTTAATGTGTATGTGGAACATTCTAGACAAAGCAGTAACATTTCCATGGAGAAAAGCAGGTGGAGTATTTTTAACACATTTATTCATTCTAAAAACACCCAGAGAAGTCTTATCGTAATTATTTTTGTGACAAATATTGCTATTGGCAGTAGATTTGAGGTGTTTTTAGTAATAGGATTTTTTATTAATAGGATTCTGTTCACTTTTTAACACGCATGAATTGACAAAAAGACTGAAATATGACTGAAATATGAGCACAAACTAATACAAGAATCCCATTTCAGAACATGTTTACTTTGCACAGATCTAAACTACAGGGTTAGCAGCTTTTATGCAAAGTAAAACAGGTTATTTTGCTGTTTGTGGAGGAAATGATGGTACTTCAAATATTACAGTCATATTGCAGTTCAATTTGATCACTATGAATCCTGCAGGTTTACGTAGCTGGTAGAGCAGTCAGATCCACATGCTCATAGGTGCATACTGTTGTTGTATCCTCAGGCAAGACACCTCGCCTCCTGTGTGTGTGCAGACGTCTGTGAGCATGGATGACTGTTTTCTTGACTTAAAGTGCTTTGAGTGTACATTGGAGAAAGAAAGTACTATATAAATGGGACCATTGTTGTGTTTTTTATAATTCCAATTTCAAGAGTCAAGAGTGTTGCTACGTTCAGACTGCAGCCTGAAGTGACCCAAATCCAATTTTTTCGCCCCTATGCGACCTGTATCTGATCTTTTAATGACAGTCTGAATGACACAGATCCAATTTTTTACAACTGTGACCCAGGCCATTTGGATATGTGCTCCTAAAACCGATACATATCTGATCTTTTGACATGCGACTTCAGTCTGAACTGTCAGGAACCATTCATCCCACCTACACGTCATAACAACACGGTAGCAAGCACCTGTTGTGAGCTAATACACCCACACGCCGAAGCATTTGCTCACTGAAATAAGCCACCAAAGACGCTCTCTCGAGTGGTACAAGTAGGCGCTCACAAACGTAAACAAACGTTCTTCTTATATGAAAATTGTGTATGAACTCCGTGTCAGTGAAGCAGTGAAGCACATATCAGTCCCACCACTCCTGACTGCGACTCTGCACCCACACGTTCCTTTCTACAGACGCTGCTGCCACTGCCCCACAAAACGCCACGACCAAAAACCTCGTCCTTCTCCTTCTCAATCTCCTCCTTAAAACAAATAAGCTGCACATGTTCTGGCTCCGGTACGACAGCGACTTTAAAATCTCCTGGTGCTCAGTGCTCGCGTTCATGTTTAGGCGACTTCCGTAAACACTTAGCACACTCGTCCTCATGTCCTCCAATGCTCATGTGGGACACTTTTGAGGCGTTTAAAGTTCACACCGGAGATCACAGACAAGCTGCATTTAATTGGAAATGTGAAAAACCTTGCAAAAAAATCGGATTTCACAAAAAAAATCTGAATTGAGCATTAAACCCTGCAATCTGAACGTAGCCTATGTAACTTTTTTTTTGGTGGATTGTGCTTGACTGCATGGATATGTTATTTATATTTGACAGGACGGCATTACTTTACACTTTAATATCTGCAGGAAAGATTAATATTGAACAGTTAAATAACATTAACATTATTTTTGACAGTCTGAGCCCCCCTCCCTTTGCTCACTCCGTCTTCGGAAGGCAATCACATTACGATCCGCGTGCATTTTGCTATTGAAACTACTGCACATTGCATTAGGTTTGTGAAGTTGTAGTGCATTGTTTTGTGTCCTGTATTCTCGAGCTTGAGCATGGGTGACGTGTGTTTATGGGCTGAGCATTGAATAGAATCACACTGCTAAACATAAAGAGGTTCAAATAGGGCCCAGGAGGGTTAAATTACTCAAACATGCCTGGTTTTTGATGAGGGAACAACGTTATAAAATGGTACAAAGCTCCAAAAAGTAAAATTTGCCTAATATCCCCTCTTTAAGGTATGCATTTACATTTACCTCTAACCGTGAAAGTAGGTCACTATTGAGTCATCGAGCTGGCATTCGTATGGAGTTATTTCAAAGCCCGTTGAGAGTTTTTGTGGTTTCATATTTCCAAAAAATCCATAAAACAGATGGACAACATAGAAAATAACGCCCCAACAGTCAGGCGTAGATGAATCAAACATGCACTGACATCATGAAAAACAAAACGCAAATTTCAGATGTGAAAAACCGAATTTCCTGCAGGTTGACGTAAACAAGTTTCACGCTTTCCTAAACTTTGTGCACTTGCAATTTTACGCGTGTCAATTATGCAGAACGTCACCAGATTCAACAATAAATTCAGCTGTAGTTGTGTCCTGTTTCTCATTAGAACTGACCAAATATTTGCGGGCTGAGGGGGTTTTGTTTGACGTGGGTGTAATCCGGAGAGCAGATCCGTATGGACAAATGTGAGTGAGCGTCGCGCGGTTACTTACGGTGATTCGGTGTCACGGGTGGAAATGGGCCGGAACGCTCAGGTCTGGAGCAGAACCTGAGACACATCGAGGACCAGCTGTGGGACATACTAACTTAAAAATGTTGGTTAACAAAAATGCTAGTTTTGCACAATTTTAGGAGCTTAACAGTACTGCCTGCCTCTCAGATTCTAGATGTTTAAATTCCCATGCATTTTTTCATTTTTTTTCCCCTCAAAAGAACAAACCGAAGGACATAGTTTTGCATAGGGACAGTGGGGACATGTCACAACCAATATTTGGGGAAGACAAAATAGTCCCTACCAATATTTGCCATTTTATTTTAATAAACAAAAATATAAATTTATTCCAATATTTTTCCAAACTCAACAGTATTAATTAAACACGTTTTACTTCATACTTTGTTTATTAGTCGTTCTGAGATGTATTCAGTGATATGATGAACAGGGTTATTTCATTGGCTGCAACAGAGTGATGTCATTAGTGGAGCCAGGAGCCTAAACTGGGGAAGCGGCAGGACAGGGCCGCACCTGAAGATGGCAGCTTGAGCAGGCGTGGCTGAAGACACTGCACTTCAAACTCTGAAAAACTTTTCAAAAGGAATTTACTTGGCTTTATCTTCAATTAAACTTGCCTTATAATGTGTGAAGAATCCCTCAGTCGTCCAGGTAGAATCCATGAGGAGAAAATTCAATTTGTCGACTGGACAAAAGTTAGTTTGGTTGAAGACGTTTCGCAGCTCATCCAAGCTGCTTCCTCAGTTCTGGTCAGACGCTGGTGCACACTTCCTTATATCTGCAGGGAGGAGCTAACTAACTGAAACTAACACACCTACTTGTTTACAGTTTCTGTTAGTTAGTTTGGCCTATTGACCTGTACAGGGTGTGGGGTCTAATTAGCAGAACAATTCATGGCCATAATGGAGCTTCCACACCTCTGAACCTGACCTGGCTTCACCTATTGTTCTCTTAACAAGTAGGTGTGTTAGTTTCAGTTAGTTAGCTCCTCCCTGCAGATAATAAGGAAGTGTCCACCAGCATTCCAGCTCATCCAAGAAGCAGCTTGGATGACCTGCGAAATGTCTTCAACCAAACTAACTTTTTTCCAGTCGACAAACTGAATTTTCTCCTCATCATATAATGAATCGCCATGGAAAAAGAGCGACTATCACCACAAGTGCACCTTCCAAACAGAGCCCGACTTGTGCGCTGTTATCAGCCGGACTCAATAATGACAATATTCCATGGAAAAATGTACGGGCATGACCTCACAAATATCTCATCACCAGCAAGCAAAGGGAAATCTGCTACAAACTTCTGCATCGCTGTTATCCACTAAAGAATCATCTTCGAAGGACAATGGACACAAACTGTCCATTTTGTGAACAGAAAAATGAAACCACCTGTCACTTATTTTGGACCTGCCCAGACTCTTGTGTGTTTTTGGGAAGAATTTATAAAACATGGGGGATTGGCTGATAATGTCCCCACCAAAGCTGAGACCAAACCTACACCCTTGGGACAAACTATATTATTAAAGACATATTGTGCTTGTTTCTGCTGTTATAATCCATGACTCCCGTGGATCATTATGTTAGAATTTAAATCACAATATTCATCTAAAAGAACTTCCACATTAGAAAACGGCAGTACATGTCATCACAACAAAGAGACGCACAGCTGTCAGACTCTCTGATGGTTACATATATTTTTAAAAAGTAAAATGACTACGCAGCACTACCAATACCTTACCGATTAAGAAAATAAAACTGGAGAACAAATTATGTACAGCGCAGTGGGCGTCTGCTGGTGCCGGTGAAGTGGAAGTTGACTGGTAAAGAAATAAGTGATTAAAGATCACTCAAACATGCACGAATCACTCCAAACACAACTTCAGAGGGTAAATGAGAAGAGAAACAACTGCAACATGGTTAAAAGCTTGGAAAAGTCGATTTTGTAGAATAACTGCTTTAACGTGTGTGTAGTCCCTCAGTCGTCCAGGTAGTTTCATCACAGAAGAAAACGTAAATATTTCAACTGGACAGACTGTTAAAACAATGCAAAATATGACATAAGTGAAAGTTCACACCTTGACTAACAACAAATACTTATTACTGTAAACAACTAGGGTGTGTTAGTTTCAGTTTCAGATACAGTAGTGAATTTCAGAAACCTGTCAGAACTAAAGAAGCTGCTTGGATGAGCGGTAAATTGTATTCAAGTCTTTTGTGTAGTTGATAGAAGTTTTTTTTTTTTGCTAATTACATCACGACTTTGAAGGATTTTTGTGCTATGACACATAATTTAACTGGCAATATGTTTTTCTTTTTGTTTTTATAATATGGATTCTGCAATAAACACATCTATCTCTCTAACTTTATAAATCACACTTAGCCGAATTCTGTTTTAAAAAATAATAATTTCAATAGTCATGTCATGGGTGTTATTTATTTTTTTACCACCTGGTTTGTCTGTTGTGCTGTTAACCTCATTTTTTGTGTGGAAAAATGATTGGAGAGATTTACTTCTGGAAATTGTGGGATTGTTGAGGATGGAAAGGCGGTTACGTAGCTGGATTACTTTTAGTTTTTTAGTCCCGAATGACAAAACTCTTTATTTTTAAAGTTTAACCAAGTTTTGAACTCATTCTGTACTTTCCTAACACTTTACGAACATTGACATTAACAAGGCCTGCGTCACCGTCATGATTTCATACACATATTTTAAAACTTTCTGGGAACTAAAGCAGAGTTTGGTTGTCATGGTAATGCTAACAACAACTAACTTGCAAACAGTTTTATGTTTTTCCTTGGCCTCCTTCTGACTGGACATCTGTGAATAAACCAACAAGGCTCCACATAGGGAGGAGCAGTGTCTCTATGCCAAGCTCCCTCCGAATAATGTAATGCCTCATTGTATATTTGAAGGTGCATATTACATCATTTTCTGATCCGTAATGCTGTTTCCTCATCAAAAATATACTCAGAGTTGTGTTTTGTTTCATTCACACATGTTTAACACACACATCTTGCATATTTAGGATGAGCTTCTCTCTCAAATATAAATTACTCCTTTCCACCTTGTGATGTCATGTGGTAATACAGGAAGTGCTCCACTGTGTACATGGGCGCTCTCACAGTCGGACTTGCCGTGCGTGATTGCGTAGAGTTCTATGTCCCGCACTCACACAACGTCATTACATGGTGCTGTTTTGTTTTTACATGTGCTAAAGCTTTCAGCAGAGAAAAAAAGTCCAGCGGCAGAAATATCTATTAAATAATGAGGCTGATGTGCGTCCTTTTATGATATGTGCTCCTCTGTGAGTTTTTGGATATAAAAACAGCGCGGAGCAGTGATGACAGCCGGAGACGAGAGGCAGCTAAACTTCTGTCACAGTCCTTATTGAAGATGAATGCGAGTTTGCCGTGTGTTTTGGAGCAGATTTTATTCACTTTTTCCTGTATGTATGAGTAACATCAGCGCACACACAGGGCTCGTATAGTGTAGTCACGTGCGTGTGCTCATACATGGGCAACAGTGCCGTGCTTTGGCACCCACCTCCTCCAACCAGACCAAAGTCCCATCCGTGCTGTGCTGTAGCGCACTTTAGGGGCCATCCGCGCCTGTGCAGGGTTCTAAAGTCTTTGTGTGAGTGCACCCTTAAACGCCACACACCTTCACTAGAATCTTTTGGGTGATTTCAGCCTTGGAATTGCCAGTCTCTGCTGAACAAAAGATAAAAGGTGGTTGTTTACTTGCAAATGACCACTACATGACATCACAAGGTGTAACTGG
The DNA here is from genome assembly GCF_026225935.1 of Boleophthalmus pectinirostris. Lineage (NCBI taxonomy): Eukaryota > Metazoa > Chordata > Actinopteri > Gobiiformes > Gobiidae > Boleophthalmus > Boleophthalmus pectinirostris. The sequence goes on along the minus strand of NW_026570970.1, from coordinate 9,312,255 downwards.
GCATTTTGAGCTTTGGAGATGTAGACCAGGGGTGTCCAGGCTTTTTTCATCAAGGGTCACATAGTATCTACGGCTGATCGAGGGCCGTAGACTGGTGCTCAGTACAGTGAATAATTATAATATGTGCATGTTTAACACGTTAGAATGAGTCATCAGTCTTTATTCATGCTAAGATCCTTAAAACATCCTTAAAACCACACACTAAATATTAAATATTCGCTTTATCAAGGTAGATTAAAAAAAAACTTGCAGGACAAAGTTAACTTTTAATTAAATGAAGCCTGAGAGCCGAGAAAAATTAGTCTGAGGGCCGCATTTGGCCCACGGGCCAGAGTTTGGACATGCCTGATGTAGACAGACTAATATTAAATTATTCCTATTACATGGGAATGACACAAAACACAACTCCATGTATTAAACAGAAAATTACCCTTCCTGGAAAATGTAAAAATGGGCAAGGTATAAACCAGAGGCACTCCGACTGAATATATTAAAAGTCCTTTATTTTAGGAAGGGACGCCAATGCTTTTTGACCAACAAGATGCTCTTCGTCAGGGCAAAGTGGTAAAACAAGACATACCAGATGTCATTAAATACAATCAATTATCAATCACATGACAACATCACATGACAAATGGAAAAAGACCATGAGCAACCCCCAAAACAAAAAGGTTGGCCAATCATGAGGAATATATACAGCAGGTGATGAGCAGACCCACCGAACAACAAGAAGAATGATATTTTGTTCTCTTTTATGACCCAGTGAAGCGCTCTACCTCTTTTTCGTTATCTGACAACTCCAGGTCTGTTTTTGAAGCGATGACATTCTAACACAGTTAAAACGTCGTTAGAGTCAATTTTGCACAATATAGGACCATTAAAGAGCATTCAGCTATATTTTTTTTTACTTTAATTGGCCAGTTATTTCAGAATTACTTATCTTTGAGCCATGACCAAAAGTTCACGAGGGTCCAAAGCGCTGGAACTGACCAGTCAATTATATACACAGAATCGCTTTACATTACAGAATCTTATTTGTTGTCCAAGGTCGACCACTATAGATTTTCTCACTTCACTCATGCATGTAATTTCACAGTCCATGTTCCTCTGTTCCTCCGTTGTTTAAGTCCACACCATTTCCTCCACCAAGTAAAGCAAACACTGACCTCCAGCGCATTAGCATAAAGCTATTTTCTCAGTCTTCCCCATTATTGTTTCATATTACAGCCATATTTCTAATTTCCAAGAGAACTAAAGAGCGTGCTGTGTTTTTGGAGACAGGATATGTTTTGATTATTCCACCCGAGAGAAAGAGGACTCACCTTTGAATGAACTTGTGCCATCCTTCACCATATAACGTATTTATATAGGTTGCGTAAGACTGGTTAGAGGAGAGCGGAAGGGCTGTTTGTGTTATTAAAGACAGAAATAGTCCACCCATTTTTTGTATTTTCTTTGCATTCGTGTTTGAGATAGTCTTTGCAAAAATATATATTCTGTATTGTATAACCGGCGTATAAGAAAAGCGAATGTAAAGGTTTGTTCGCGGTGTTGAAATGATCAGACCGAGACCTTTCCGATGTTTTGGAAATTATTTTTGCTATAATCAGTTTCCGAAGCCTTGTGAGTTATGAAAACAGGTTTATTCTTGTGACTGCCAGCCTCTCCGTGCCCCAAACAAGTTCCCCCTGACTTTTTCAGTTTCCCCAGAGCCTCTGAGCTTTCGGTATTTATACGAGAATGACAAAACATCATACAATACAAAGTGCGCGGGTGGGTCACATGTTGAGGTGTGACCAGGCACTCATGAGTTGGTTTTACCTCAGGATTAACATGTGGAAATAAAACAATACAAACTGTGGGACATTTCAAAGGACAGAGATCTGAAAAAGCTGTTTGGTTTGACTGTATCGATCTGTAAATACTATTGACATACCTGAGGAGATTAACAAACAAGATGGAACTAGGTGGGACATGAAAGGTTTTCTAGAAAAAACACAATATATTTTCCATTAGCCTATGAATTCCAAACTTCCCAATAATAGACCTTTTTCACAACGGCCGAAAGTGTCGCGATGTAGGGTAAACGTCACTCCCGGTTAATGTTTTTCTGCGGCAAAATATCTGTGGAAATGTCTCGCGTATTTTCCACCAGCTTCATAAATCTGCCCCATCACCAAATCTTCAACCAACAAGGTCAAACAGAAGACATATTCTGTCCATGAAGAATTTATTTATTTATATATAACTGTAAAGGTAAGAAAGACAAATGTAAAAGCGAACAATGATCGATTTGTGCAGTTCAAATCTGTGAACATCTGTAGCATTCAAACTACACAAATCTCTGTCTATGCCAATATCTACATTATGAAACAGATTTTTCATTTTAATCCTAGAATCAGTCTGAGTTATTAAGTTATTCATGACCATAATGTTTGTCACTAATGCTTGTCGTTGTTCGCCTTTTATGTTTTCATCTTTCTTACCTTGATAGTTGTGGATAAATTCTTCGTGGACAGAATATGTCCTTTGTCGATCTTGTTGGATGAAGATTTGGTGATGGGGCAGATTTATGAAGCTGGTGGAAAATACACAAGACATTTCCACAGATATTTCACCATAGAAAAGCATTAACCGGAAGTCCTGTAAACCTACATCGGGACACTTCTGGCCGCTGTGAAAAAGGACTATTCGCCACGATGAGTTTATGAGTTCACTCCATGTAGTAGCAGCACAAAAACAATTGCAAAAGAAAATTTCAAAGACCTGAAGCAGCAGTTTGGCTGAAACGTCTTCACGCTAAGGCTCCATCCACACTAGTACGTATTCGAGTCGTTTTCTTTGTGGATGCAGTGTTCGTCCACACTAATCTAATTGAAAACTGCTTCAGAGACAGAACGATCTGGTGCCGCCAGCTCCCACGAATTAATCTGAGTATGCATCTGATCCGGCACTGTGTGGACGCCTGAAAACGCTGATACGCTGACGTAGGTCTATGCGCTGAGAAGTAATTCACCGCCAAAATGCTTAAGAGGCTAGAATATGTCCATTCATATAAACGGTCTGTGTGTACGACCTGCAGACGTATAACCTCTGAAAAGTTTAACATGAACCATCTCCAACGCGATAGAAGCACAGAACAGACTCACCATCAGCAGAACACCCCTCTGTCACAGAAAGAACACTCATATTCCACTGAGTCGTGTCCTTTAGTCCGACAGAAGCTGAACTGCATCAGCGCACAATAGCGAGCTGTTTTTTGAGCTCTTAGTTTATGTAAATTAGCCATGCGGTTTAAGTTTCGTTTCTGTAAAACGTAAATAAATATGTGCAAAGCTGTGTGGATAGGGAAGGATTGCGGACACAGAAACGACGTGTCTGGATGCAAATCGTTTCTGATACGGTGATACAGTGATTCGTTTCAGTGTGAATGTAGCCTTAAACTTTCGTCCAGTTGACAGAACAGAATTTTTCTTTTGCTATAGATCCTTCCTGGACGACTGAGGGATTACACAAACATCTAACAGCAAATACAATCTCGACAGGCCTCCCTGATTATCGGAAAGCTTTAGACTTAGATGCCAACGTCACACAGCTGACTTGTACATGACATCACAAGGTAGAACAGATTTTTTCCAGTTTAAAGAGAGGACCTCGCTTAAATCTGCAGGGTTTGTAGGATAAACATATGCGAGTGAAACAAACACAACTCCAGGTACGTTTTTGATGAGGAAATGACAGTAAAACAAAAAAAGCAAATAGCATCATATGGGCCCTTAAATGTGCTGGGACGGCCCAGAGCAGCTTCAGTAGCAGCGGTGACATGTGTGCGTTGTAGGCTCCAGTTTGAGCAGGAGCAGTGTTGCGTGGTGCTGAGCCAACAGAAGGCCTCTTTACGCCCAGTGGATACAAACAACAGCTGGGAACACGGCGCAGCACACGGATCAGCGCTAAGCTTTTGTGCTACTCGCGCTTCGAGCATAGCATTTATCCAGTAAAAGTCTATAAGATCAAAGTCTGAAAGTTTGGGAACTCTATAACATAACTGACACAATTTTTATTTTACATTTTATCATTAAGTAAGAAAACTGGCCATCCTCAGAACAACCTGGACTCAAGACGTTTACAGCAGATGTCCCAAAGTGTTTCTGCTTGTTTGTGTTGCCAGTATTGTAATACTGTTAGATTAGGTTAGGTTGCTTTATTCATACCCGTAGGTACATTTGTTTTGCAAGTTTGAGAGGCTGGTCCCACATTTGACATTTCATTCATCCACATTATGTACAATAAACACGTATAAAAACACAATTACAAAATAAAGTGTTACAGCGCCCCAGTGCAAAATGACTTTGTACCATAAATAATTCATTAGATTCATCCATCATGCTTGGCTAAGATCACAATAAATATTAAATATATATTTTTAAAAAAACACATAATTTTTCCAAGACAACAAACTAAAATCGATAGATAAATAGATTACAATTATACAGATTTGTTCTAGATCTTGGGACTAAAAGCCTCAGAGTTTAGTGGATGTTGCACGTCTTTTAAAATACTCTGGGATGTCCTCTGTAAGTGTCTTGAGTACAGGGAGTCCAGGCTGATCTGAGGATGGACAATCACCTGACTCGCCCGTTTAACCAACTGATTCAGGAGGTTCTTGTTTTTAACAGAGAAGCTCCCAAACCATGAGACCAATGAAAAAGTTAAAACTGATTCCATAAACGTTTTACAGAACAGTGTCATCAAGGAGAACTTCCTCAAACAATGAAGGCGTCGGTGGACTCTTTTACACACAGCAGTAAAATTATCGTCAAAGCTCAATTTAGAATCAAAGAGTGTTCCAAGATACAGGAGTCCACACACTCAACTGACAACTCCTTTATATATGTGACGTCATTCCGAGGTGCTCCTTTTCGAAAGTCAGTAATCATTTTCTTCGTTTTGGATGCATTTAGGTGTAGATGTGACTCTTCTGTTGTGTCACTGAGCAAGACAATATCAACTTGCCAAAGCATGAGTCTGTAAGTAAATGATTGATGATGGTTGTAGAGGTTGTGCAGCCTCGTCTGGCATTTCCTAAAGGCCACTGTGGCTGTAGGTGTGAGGTGTATGTGAGACTACCACAGGGAAAAAGTTACAGAGTAAAAAATAAAATATCTAGACGTCTCTTTGGTGTTTTTTTTTTTCTTTTTTTTTTTTTTTTAGCATTATGACTAATGGAGCCTTCTTCTCGTCAGTTCCGTCAGTCTGCCCCAGCTGAGTGTGAAGTAAATGAATAATGACATTGTTTTATATTTTTCAGTGAGATACAGGGTTTCCACAGTCATGGAAATTTTGGAAAAGTCATGGAAATTGAAAATGTAATTGCACAGGCCTGGAAAAGTCATGGAATTTTGTAGATTCAATGAAAGTTTTGGAAAAGTCATGGCATTTAAGAATCTTTTTCATGCCAGTACAGCGTTCTGTTAAGTTATCATTAGGCTGTTATGATTATTTCCGAACATATGCGCCTTTTGTTTACAAGAGACGACAATAAATGCACTGACAGTATTTTGAATGTTAAACTATAAAACCAAACCATATGGAACGTCTCTCTCTGTGCACTGGAACGCTTTACTCTCTTTAGCTCTTAAAACTCCAAACTTCTTTAACTTAAACAATATAGTCCAGTACAAAGAACAATAGTCTACAGAGACATTTCTGAAGTAGGTCAGATGGAGACGTTATCTGAGGACATTGGGGTCACAGACAGTGGCGGTCACGCTCTTTATAATTGCTCGCTATGACATACACATCCCGGCAATTTGAGAGAAGGAATGTACCCATAAATCAAACCGAGCGCCCGGACAGGTGAATGGACGAGACCAATGAGTGTGAAGAGGAACAAAGGAACACGAGCTGAAGGGCTGGAAAGAGACACCGATGGAGGAGAACTTTGTAGACTAAGATCCAGTTCAGAGTGATGTGTTTATGTTGAAAACAGCTGAAAATGTAGTTTGGTGGAAAAGTTTCAGACAGACAGCTAAAGCACTATTTTCAGATCTGTTCTAATGTTGTTTCGTCACAAATCTACCTGAGTGTGTTTTGTTTCATTCACATGTTTAGCACACGGACGCTGCATATTTAGGCTGAGTTCTTCTCTCAAACAGAAAACACTTTAGTCCTGGAATGGCCCATCTTTACTGAACTAAAAGTAAACTGTTAACTTAAAAATAATAGTGATGGGTCCCTGAGCACTGCTCCTGAGGACATGCCCCAGAAGCATTTAAGGTTCGGTCAAATACAGAGGACAAATACAGGGACAATAAAGTATACCTGAACCTATTTAAACTATGATATAATTTGTATTATCACGGCTTTAACTTTATTGCTCTTTTTGTTCTGTTTAATACATAATCTGTTTTAGAAAACACTTCTGATGCCCTGAAGACAAACTGGGAATGACCTATAGGCAACTAAAGCAGTTTAGAAGAATATTAGTGATATATCGGAGAATTTAAAATCCCCCATATCAGCCGATACATACACAGATACCGATATTATCAATGTTATATTGTCAATCTCAGTAGTAAATGTAGTAAAGATAGTGCTCAAAATTTGACAAGAAGACATATAATATTACTTAATTATTTCATCACAGCAATGCAAATATTTAGGACAATATTTATATATTTTACTTCATTTATTTATATAAATATGACTTCTAACTTAAAAACAAAAAAAAAGAATAACAATTAGTCAGTAAATTCATGATTGTTAATCGTAGTGGTAAGTACATTTTACTTAATACTGACAAGTAAATTGTACCTGATATTACAGCTATAAAATTTACTTAAAACATAATAATGCAAATTGTTATGAGGATTTTTTCTAGTAAATCTTACAAGTTCTTTTTTTCAGAGTGAGCTTTGGCCGAATGTCTCTACCACGCTCTCTCTCCAATTTACTCTACTGCTGGCTTTTCTCATAATGCCCTGGGGAGGGGCAGACAATAAACCACAAATAAGAATGTCACACTTTTCTTGGAGCCAGAATACGATTTCAATTGCAATCACGATTCAAGTAAAATGTAGTGTCTCTAAATCACCTTGCTTTTTCTGAAAGATCACACTTTATGACAGTTGGTTAAATGTCACTCACTCACCTGTCCTGTCACTCATTCAGAATGGTGAGGAGGCCAGTAGAAGGTTTGGGTGGGAGGAGTGTCTTTTGGTTTGAGCATAAAGTGAGTCAGACAGGCGCCATCTAGTGCCTCCGCTCAATTTCATTTCTCTTCAGCAACTAGGTCAGGAATCAGAATACACTAAACAGTTTGCAAAAACCAAAAAGTGCGAGTTCGGGCACCAGCCAGTCAGCGAAGAGCCATACATTCAGTGTTGTCAATGATTCCCCAGATCGAGGATTTAAGCCGGAATAAAGAGAATGGTGAATTTCATCAAGTGGAAAGACATTATTTCCCTTCTTCCTTTTTGGGAAAAGCTAAATATCCGATTGGTTAAATGAAAAAAAGTACCCACCTACGGTCGAGCAAATGAATTCTAACACTGCGAGGTCAGACAGTTTCCACAAAGTGAAACCGGCTGATGAATCAGGCTAGCATAAAGTTGCATTCAAGACAAAATGAGACTTTTGAATATTGCCCAGTCCTTGTCTATGGGCCATAAAAGGGTAAAGTGATGATATCAGCGAAGAAACCTCAACCAGACTGCACATGCCACAGAAAGACCACAAGCAAACTGGAATTGAACCTACAACCTACACGCTACGACTCTTGTGCAGCTGTGCCACCAACAGTCACTTCATAGTTTTTGTTTTTTTACACCACACACAAGCCATTTCTTATCGTAGGTTCTTCAAATCACTTCATTTCATCTCCGCCTACGCTAATGTCTTTATTTTCCCATTGTGTTTTAACATTCACAAAATAAAGATAAAGATCGTAACTACAAAGTTTGCGTGAATTAAATTATTTTTAATGATTTAGTGGTACTTATCTGGAGATGGCTAACGGACGCACATCTTTTTGGCGGAGCGAGAGTTGTCATAAAGTTGTAAATTGCGGTGGTAAGCAGCTTCGCCTCCATTGCATCGTCAGGAAAAAGACAAGTTATTTTTTAAAAACAATCCATCTGATGTGCTTTCCTGGTTTGTAGAAAGAGACAGCAAGAGAAACGCGAATGGAGATAAAATAACTCTTATGGACGCACACTCTTTTAGTGCTTGGTAATGAGAGGAAGCCAAACTCAAAATTAGATTACGTGAGTAGAAGTACAAAGTAGAGGTCCTAGAAATCACTCAAGAAAAAGGAAAAGTATTTAGGAAAGAGTTACTCTCTGGCCATAACACCATATTTATAATTTGAAGTTATCATTTAAAGAATCTGGTATTTTCAAAGGACAGAAACACATATGTAAAAAACAAAATCACATCTGAAGGAGCGCTGCAAAAAACACAAATGTTCGTTAACATAAAGCTTTTGTCACTTGTTGACTTAGTCATAGTGACAACAGTAACCAAAACTTTTACTCCGTGTATCATTCGCTCATTTGTTTTTCAAAAAAAAAAAAAAGGAAAAAAAGAAAACATTCTTTAGTATTTGTCTCCAAAACCCAAATGAAAAAAAAAAAAAAAGGATGTTTGTTTCCTGTTTCCGTGACTTAAACTGTGATGCTGAGCTTAGCCAGGTCTAACCCAGGACTGAGTGTCGGGACGGGCCTGGAGGTGCACCTGCGTAATCTATTGGGTGAGCAGGACTCAGACCAGGACTGAGACCAGGGACTGAAGACTAGGACTGAGACCAGGACCAGAACAGAACTGATACCAGGACTGAGACTGGGACTGAGATCGGAACCAGACCAGGACAAGAACAGAACTGAGACCAGGACTGAGACAGGGCCAAGACCGGGACTGAGACCGGGACTGAGACCGGTTTAGTCCTGGTTTGGTCCTGATTTCTTCCTGCTTCAGGTCTGGTTTAGACCTGGTTTAGACCTATTTTAGTCCTGTTTTAATCCTGGTTCAGTCTGGCATCGCAGTTTAAGTGACGTAAACAGGAAACGTCCGTTATCCGTTTTTTCCATTATTCACAAAATCAAAAATTTAAAAAAACAAATCATTCATTCATCATTTTTGTTTTGGGGGAAAAAAATTAAGAAAATTGTTTTTTCATTTTCTTATTTTTGGTTTTATTTTGAAAAACGAATAAACAAGTGATACATGGATTACTTTTACTCAAGTAAGAATAAGTAAACTGCGGTGCCCGGTGGCAGCAGACGTTGCAATAAACATCACCACAACAAAGAGTCGGCATCTCCTATGCTCTAAGAAAATAAAATTGGAGAATGAAGTAAATTGAGAGTAGAGGGAATAAGACTGTGGCGGTGAAAACAGGGATTGATTTGTAACATGGTGTCTTGAAAATAAATGATTGAAGGTTACTCAAACATGCACGAATCAACTTTGAGAGGCGAAATGAGAAAGGCAAACAACTGTAACATGTTTAAAAGCTCTGAAAAGTCAATTTTGCATTATAGGTCTGCTTTAAACCTCTCAGATGTTAATCTACCGACAGTTCCTTTAACGTTTGTCAGTCATTTCATTGCAATGCTCTCCTTTGTCTTCCTCTAGCCCTTTTATTTCCTGGCAGCTCTCCCCCCAAAACTCATCACCCATTTATTCACAGCTCTTCAGAGCACATCCAAAACACCTCAATCTGTCCTCAGACCTGATCTTACCCATTTTTATTGAATCATTAACAATAAACCGCATATCAATACTTCAACCATTTCATTTCAAAGTTCAATTGACCTCGACATAATCATTTCACATTCCCAAAAGCCAGGAATTTGACGTTTTGAAGACATCTTTTCTCATCTAGTGAATATAAAAGACAGCGATGCATGCACAATGGGTTTTATCTACGCAGGCCATTACCGTCGTATTGAAAATTCAGCTGCGCAGCCTTTAGAGACACTGACAGATAAAGAGGACGGAAGGGAAGACATGTAGCTCCACGGCCATATGTCTCGAGTTCCCGGGCCCAAAATGGTGTCGGTTGGAAATTGCGCGTGAACGAAACTGGAGCTGACGCAAAACAAGCAGCGCCGCGTACAAGATGGATACCGGTTCACAGACTGACTTTGTTTTTGTTGGGCGAGGAATTAGCATCTGAGCGAGAGGGTTAGTAAGTTCAGGGTAAAATCAGACACATTGTTTTGCTTCATAGAAAGACGATACAAGGACAAAAAGATGTTTGATTGGCGCTTGTTGAGGATAACTATGGGGCTTAATTGAAGTTTTCACAAAGGCTTTTAAAGGGCCCGTACCGCAGTGTGAACCGTGAGCGGGCAGGGTTTTCAAATGAATGGTTGGCCCCGCCCACTTAGTCCTCTCGTGAACTCCGATTCTGAACCGTGACGGAGAGGAAGACGACCGGGATAAGAACAGGCAATTTTTTCCTCGTGTTTCTCGTCCAACTACTTTTCCAATTAGAATTATCAGTAACTGTGGCTGTAAATAGTCTATGTAACAAGGGTTTTCAAATTGGAGGCTAACTCATGCCTCCTCCGTGCGACATGGGTTATTCTTTCTGGTTTTGACCTGGTTTAAGACCTGGTTTTAGACTTAGCTTTAGTCCTGGTTTCAGCTCTAGTTTAGTCCTGGTTTAATCCCTGGTTTAGACATGGTTTAAGTCCTGATTTGAGTCCTGGTTTAGTCCTCGTTTTAGTCCTGATTTTGTTTCTGGTTTAATCCTGGTTTTGACCTGGTTTAGTTCTGGTTTAGTCCAAGTTTAGTCCTGGTTTAGTCATGGTTTAGTTCTGGTTTAGACCTGGTTTAGTTCTGGTTTTAGTCCTGATTTCAGTCCTGGTTTTGACCTGGTTTAGTCCTGGTTTAGTTCTGGTTTAGTCCTGGTTTAGTCATGGTTTAGTCCTGGTTTAGTCATGGTTTAGTTCTGGTTTAGTCCTGGTTTAGACCTGGTTTAGTTCTGGTTTTAGTCCTGATTTCAGTCCTGGTTTTGGTTCTGGTTTAGTCCTGGTTTATTCCTAGTTAAGTCCTGGTTTTAGTCCTGGTTTAAGTGCTGGTTTAGTCCTGGTTTTAGTTCTGATTTTAGTTCTGGTTTAGAGGCGTGGCTCATGCTGCATTTGCGAGAAGACATGGTCCACGAGGTGTATACAAGGCAAAAAAGGTGACGCTCCAAACTATGAGTAGGTTGTCATGGCGAATGCACAGCTAATGCACACACGCACGATTACCGATATCAATACTACTGCAGATGGATACAGATGTGAACCGCTATTTTTTTCTTCATGTGTGTGTCTTGCCTCCCCAGTGGCTCTTTTTTGCGCCCCCCAGAGGAGGCAGGCCTCACCTATTGAAAACCACTGGTCTATAGAATAAGGGTTCCAAAACTGGGGGTTTAACAGAAATTGTGCGTCTGTGTCAAATGATTAGATAATATTATCATTTAATTTTAAAAACAAGTACAATCACATTCAATATTGTATTATTTGACTTGATTTACACAGTTTTCAAAAAATAAGTCAAAATCTTTTTTAAAAAAATAATTTCTTCAGATTACCTGTCGACTCACCAGTGTACACCACTGCTGATACAAGCTAGAGCACAAGACTTTCGTGAAATAGCAAAAATATGCTTTTTCTTTTTTCTAAAAATGTGTGTAAAAGGAGAAATTCAATTTGTCGACTGGACAAAACTTTTTGGTCTTTATTTTATTTATTTACCCTAACCCTAACGTTTCGAATACAGTTTCTGTTTGTTAGCTAGGTCTATTGATCTTGAGTGTAGGGTCTTATTAGCAGAATCATTCATAAGACTCCACACTCCACAAGTAGATGTGTTAGTTTCAGAGTAGTTTCAGTGTATTTAGCTCCTCCCTGCAGACAGATATAAGGAAGTGTCCACCAGTGTCTGACCAGAACTGAAGAAGCAGCTTGGATGAGCTGTGAAATGTTTTCAACCAAGTAAACTTTTGTCCAGTTGACAAATTGAATTTCTCCTTTTGCCATATTTTCTAGAAAGTAACTATTAATCAAAGTCTTACCTCTTTACACTGTCTTTGGCTGCTACAACCTTTGTATTTTCAACTGGAAGCCCATGAGTCTGTTTTGGCACTTGACCTATATTACCTTTACACTTAATACATTATTAACACATAATAAGATAGAAAGCTCCAACAACTCGATTTTGCATAATACCTCCTCCTTTAAAGGTGCATTGTGTAACATTTCTGGTGGGGTTGGGTCCGTCAGATGTTTTTCCCCATGGAGATGTAATTACTTGGTCTGGGATGTTTCACAGTGTGGTATTAAACCTTTCTATCTTCATGGAAACCAGATCAAGTTACAAGTCAGATCTGTGAGGAGGCGACCCCGCTCACAGTCAGATTGCCTATTTTTCTACAGGCTTTTTGAGCTATAAAACCACTTGTGAAGTTTGATCTGTTAAATGTCATACTGTGGAACATTCCAGGCAGAGCAAAGAAACAAGTACTTGACCATTTTATTCATATAAAAATGTGATTATATTGATTAAATTCTCTGATGGCAACGATGAAAGCCTTTCCTCAAGTTCTTCTATGCATAGCAGCACAGCGATCCATTTATTTTACTTGTCATGGCCACAATGTGAATATAACTTCCACATTCTATACCTTCGCTGCTCTGACCCGTGCGTTGAACTCGGCACTCAGCACTTGATTCATGCCTCCATATTATGCATGTATACTGAGGCCTGTGGAGCTGTTTATGCGCTGGCGTAGTGTCTGGAGCAGAGGCCGGACGCTAATCTGCTGCTGCAACACTCTCCACTTATCACATTTCAGGCTTTTAACACGATTTCAGAGACTGGCCACGGCTATTTGATCCCATTTAGACACAAAGGCATTAGTGAGGTCGGCCACAGCTCAGACTGCATTCCACCATCCATATGTCGTGCCTGATGCCGGGTTATGGAAGTATAGGAACGTCTGATTACCTGGTGATGAATATATGTGATGTAAAAGACTAATGAAAGGCCAATATAGACATTTCTGTTTTATGCTGCTGTTTTCAAGACTATTTGACAGCTTTATTACACCTCAAAAAGCAATGTCTAGCTAATGAACTATGATGATAGTCTGAACAGAAGACGCAAAAGTGGGGTCGCGTTTTCATTTTTTAATTCCGCGTTTAGACGAGGAAATCCGCGTGCATATGGTGACGCAAAAGTGTGTGGAATTCAAGTGTGGAATTCCGACATGTTTGTTTCTGTGTACTGTATATATGTGACGTAAATGCGTACTTGACGTGAGCAGATCTGACCAGAGTTTTGCGTCTTGGGCAGTGTAGACACAAACGCTACGGTGGAGAGTATTCAACTTTTCCACTCTGGAGGGTGGTTTCAGTTTTTTGCGTTTTAAAGCCCCAAAAATGCCGTCACCGTCCAAACGAAAGGTACTTCTGATCAAATATTTTGTCGTTTTCTCACACAAGGCCCAAAGTTAAAATGTCTTAAATCAAGAACACTTTATGTTATTGCTTTTCCTGGAATGTTCCATGGTATAACTTTACACATTTCCTTCATTACGAGTGTTTCTGTTGCTCAAAAGTACAATCATTACTTCTGTGAATAGGAGACTCTCCACAGATCTGAACTGTAATGTAGCATAGTGCTGTAATAAGTATTGTATAAGTAGTGTGATAAGTATGTTTAATCTATACAGTGGAACATTTTAGACAAAGCCTAAACATTTCCATGGAAACATAAGGTGACAGATTAAAGTGTAACAAGATGTATGTTCATTCATTCATTTCATCATTCATTTTAAGTACAAAAAGTCCTGTTCCATTGGTAGATCATTTTAGCCAGGCTGGCGTCACCTAGTGCCTCCGCTCAATTTCATTTCTCTACAGCGACTAGGCCAGGAATCCGAATATACTAGACGGTTCGCAAAATCCCCGGAAGTGCAAATTCGAGCACCAACCAATCAGCGAAGAGACACACATTCAGTGTTGCGAACGATTCCTGAGATTGAGGTTTTAAGCCCGAACAAAGAGAATGTTTGGTGAATTTTATCAAGGAGAAAGACGTTATTGCTCTTCTTCCCTTACATATGTCACGACCAAATAGCAGCGATTGGTTAAATGATAAAAAGTACCCAAAGTGAAACCGGCTGATGAATCAGGCTGAGATCATTTTACTTATCAAGTGAAATTTACTGAAATCATGATGCGATTTTCTTAATTCAAGTTTTAACTTGGCTAGATTTTAGATTTTACAGTGTTGTTACTAATAATAGTTTATAATATTTTTTAAAAAATCTATTATATGGTTCATATTCATTAATGCAAATGAATTAATGCAATTAATCAGCAAAAGCTTAACATTCTTTGGGTTTCATAGAGACGACAAATTGTGATTCCATGACTCTTTTGGACAATTAAAAGTCCTCACCAGTGGGCACCTATAAAACCACAGTATGTAACTTTATAGCCACAAAAACAGACTTAAAGAAAAACATGTTGTGATTATTGGACTGACAAACCTGTAAAAAAGTCCCTTCTCTGAGCACTGAGCGGGTTTGCATCTCCACAAGCCTGACGCTTATTAGACCTGGACGAGGGCCTCTACATGTATGACTGAAACAAAACACAACTACTGGTCTGTTTTTGATTAGATAACATTATAACATGTCAAAAACTCACAAGAGTCAATTTTGCGTAATATAATCCACACTGTAGAGATTTACTTGACGATTTCGTGGCACTCATCTTTTGACAAATTCAAACATAAACCCTTCTTCATCTCATGCAGACTTTTGACCCACAAGGCTTACACGCTCAGACAGAGCTGAGGATGGATCTGATCAGAGGAGGCTGTAAGATCATATTAATATCAGCAAGAGACTTTCTCTGTCAAATACAAAACTGTGTGCTCTTATGTTCTACAGGGTCTGGGGTTTGTCTCCATATCTCTGTGGGATCACCTTATCTGTGCCAGCAGACCACCACCTTCCTCTGCTACGGTTGGGCTCTGCGTTTGTGCCTGCAGGTGAAATCAAGAAAAACTCACACACTTGCAACAAAAACAGGTAGGAGTTTGAATGTCAAGATCACACAAGCGAACCAGAAATCCATGATAACAATTTGCCTTTTTATGTCTTTTCTATTGTGAGGTGACCTTAACTTGTCTTGGAAAACACAAATAAAAAAAATGCAATATCATTCATTTCAGAAAACACAGAAGATCACAAGATATAAAAAAAATAAAAAATAAATAATCAAAATAAATTAGACATTGTGTTAAAGTTAAATCTAACTTACTTTTATTGATCCCTCATGAAGGAAATTAATTCTTTGCATTTGACCCATCCTTCAAGCAGTGCTGCTGGGTCAGTCTGTCAGGAGCAGTGAGCTACTTCCCTGACCAGCCCGTCCCTTCTACATGTTTGTTTTGACACAAACAAACCATGCATCTTTCTGATTGGTTAATCCGTTTGTCAATCACAAACTCTGGAAGACAAAACCCAGACCAACACATCTTTGTAAAATTTTCACATCTTTCCTCCACAAATGCACAGAGCGCTTCCCTAGGCACTTTTTTCAAAAACAAAATAGTTTGTATTTCTGCTAAATAAATCTAAATACATCAGTGTTGCTATATTGGTTGGTTTGGGTGACACTGCGGCCCCAGTTTACACGGGTATTTTTAAAAAACAGTTTGTATCCATCTTTTACATGGCAAATGGCAAATTTGCCTCTAAAAATTAATCTTTCTTAAAACTCCGGCTAGAGTGGAGATTCTGGAAAACTACTGTTTTGCGTTTGCGTGTAAAGTGAGATAAACAGAGATTTGGGAGTTGACGCGCCAAAAGTGCAACCAGTGTTTCCCTTTTGCTCTGATGATGATGATGAAGCATCAGAGCAGCAGTCGCATTTCTTCTGGTGCAAACACTTTTCATGTGTTTGCATTTGCACACACAGCTGATGTTTCATATCCATGACCAGACACGAATGAGGCTCGGAGGTCAGTGATTTTACCCCCTCTTTAACAGATCTGTGGAGAGGCGAACCTGCTCAGTAATGCGTGTTTTTCAAGGTATTTTTGAGTAATATTAACAACTGTAATGAAATAAAAGCTACTTTTATTTGAATCCAATTCAGACACCGCCCAGAGGTTTGGTGTAGTTATGACGGCGCTCGATGGCATATTTATGCGGGTCAGTGTAAACGAAAACTTTTTTTGAAAACGATGCTGTGCGCACGATGTAATTTTGGAAAACGGAGGGAGGGAAATATTTGTTTTTCAACATACCCAGGTACGTGTGAACGTAGCATGCTACCGTGTTATTAGTCTGAACTATGGACTAACCTGCTGGCTGGTGTTCCATATAGAAAGTGAGCATGGGCGTGCTTCTGGCTCCATGGACTCGACACATCACTTCACACTGATTATTATTTTTTCGCTATTTTGTCTGCAAATAAATTCCTATTCCTAATGTGCAACTCGGCTCTAAACCCACTCCTATAACCACTAGCCTCATGAGCTTCATTTGACTGAAGCGAGTGTTGATCTTGCTGGCCAGGTTAGAACAACTTGACCAGTTTATGTTCTCCGATCTAACTCCTATGTTCTCCTGCGTCAGCTCTACCTCTGTAAGATACTTTGGAAAATCACCACAATCACCACGGCCCCTGGAGAACGCACCTGATGTGTTGACGCAAAAAGGTCAAAAAACGAAACTCCTCAACACATTTTCAAAATTCTTACTTTCTCACATTAGCGGGTCTTATTTCCTCGGAGATTTCTTTCAAAAATCAGTGCAGAGTGCGCAGGAAAAGACGGTCCCCGATGAGTATCCCGTTGCGTTCACATCTGCACCTCAAACCGTTTAAGTTCTGTTCAGATTCTCGTCAAACCGGCCCACGTGTCTCACTTTACTCTTGACGCAAATTTCTGAAGCAGCCACTTATGTGCTATTATTCATATCCTGCCGGGAACGTGTGATTTATGACTGTGAAAATTAAACCTCCATTTTTCTTCTTTTAAGTCTCTATCACTCGTTCATACACTGCAAAAAAGTGCAAAAAGAACATATGTCCATTTTTGATGAGTTAGATTTGTTGAATTATTGTCCCCGTAGATTATTTGACCTATTTCATTTTTATTTTCTTTCTCTTTGCATTTCACCCAACCATGTAATAATGTTGTTACCTTTTCAAAACCATATCTGGATTTATTTTTGTTTCATTCACGCGGGCAATCGGAAAAAACTATGCTTTAGATTTACTTAAAAGCATCACGCGACTGCACGCAACTACACTGAGTAATTGTTGTAAATCATGCTTATATAATGTGGATTTAACATATTTCAACAGGATCTGTGTAGATGGATTAAATATATGCAAGTTATTTTCATTACATAGTGAATACTCAACCTTACTGAATACAAAATACATAACTGCCTTGCATAAATCCTTTATAATATATTTCATAATAATTACTCAACATACTTAGGTAAATCTTAATTCAAACTTATTAAATAACTTGTATTAAATGCCATTACATAGAACTTACATCACTACAGTAACTTAATATTATGAATAAAGCACATTCATATTTACTCAGTGCAGTTACATGCAACCGGTTGACAGAACTTTGTTAAATATCGCTTATAAAATCAAGTCAAGTTTCCCAGGAGTGAACAAAGAACAGCATCAGAAACCATTTTAATTTCAATTCTGCATTTATTGTACTGTTTGTATAACAACATTTTAAAACAGTTTGTCCTCAGTAGTTTTGGAACCATCCAAGTGCTAGTAGTGCCAGTTATATTAACTAATTTTATTCCATAACTTCTATTCAGTATCAAATGTTTGGATTTATAAAACATGTATAGTAAATGAACATGGCAACAAACATCCATACAAAAAGTACAATACATTTTCAATGATTTGTAATCATTGGTTTAGAACAAAATTGTTTAAGTGCACATTTTTACATCTGAAAATCAAAACATTTTTCAAAACTTGCAAAGTGAATGTAAAGTTTTATGAAACGGGTGCCCATCTTAGCAATACATGCTTGTGCGATTCATGAATATTATGTACCATCAAAATGTCAAGAAAAGTAACGATGTAAAGTACATTCAAAGTTAATAATTGGTCACTAAACCATTGCCAATAAATTGAAGTGAAAACTCTGAAGGTGCTCAGACCTCGTTGTTCAGAGCAGGTAAAGTTTGCACACGTGTGTTTAATCACATTTGACGGCACAACAAAGCAAGTCAGCTACGGAATCCCAGAAGGACAAAACTCTTGCATTTTATTCAAGAGTGTTGCATAATCCCTTGCCAATATCCTTGAGTAATGCCAAATATTGGATGTATTTCATAATATTTACACAAGCATTTCAGAAATGTGAAAAGTCAAAGTATTTAAATAAAAACAACAAAATACACTTTGCTAAAAATAACAACAGCCAAAATTCATCTGAGTGTGTTTAAATCTGTCTGCATTTCCAAAGCTCAAAATGCTCTGTTCCACCTTGTGATGTCATGAAGCTACAGTTTTCAAGTTAACAGCTCATTTTATATTTTGTTCAGTAGAGTGGAATTTCCATGGCTGAAAGTATCCAAATTATTCAGATGAAGGTGTATGGAGTTTAAAAATACATTGGAGCACACCCTGTATTACAACATGACATCACAAGGTGGAAGAGGTGAGACAATTTTTCATGTAATAAAATAAAAATAGCCCTGGTATAGACATATACACAAAGCACTTTTGTGTAACTTCTGGTGGAGGGTCCATCAAATACTTGGAGATGTTATTTCTTTGTCTGGAATGTTTCACAGTATGGCATTAAATGGACCACCAACCAAAAAGTTACGTAGTGCACTAGGTACGTACGTAGGGCTGGGTATCATTAAGAAGTTGCCGATACGATACATACCTCAATACATAGGCCACGATACGATACATATCTCGATATAGTGTACTTTTGGTTTGATACGATATATTTCAAATCGATTCGATATGGTTCAATAAAAAACAAAAGCTAAATCATGGCTCTGGTACTAAAAGTGTTTGTTAAACCACTTCATCTGAAAAATGCCCTTTTTAATCATCAAAACAGTGAAAATGTCAAATGTGTTGCATAAAAAAAAAGATTCCTTCCTCTGAACAAGCAACAAAACTGTAGCTGTAACAAAATAATTAGTGAAAATATACCCCAAAATACTCTTGGCGATATATCGATACAGCAGCCCACGATATCAATACTGTATCATCACATTAAATGATACGATATATCGATATATCAATATTTTTGTACAGCCCTAGTCAACATCTCAGTCAAATCCAACTATGCCCTCTTCCTGATGCTACAGCTGTTTCAGAACATGTGGTTTTCCAAAATTGTTTGAGAATTTTCTTTGACATACAGATGGAGTGTATATCAACACAACTCATGTAGAACCAAGAAAATAAGAAGAAGAAGAAAAAAATCACCATTCCTACTTTGCAATGAGGTGATCTTTGCAACCACAAAAAAAAAAAAAAAAAAAAAAAAAAAAAAAAAGATCTGTACGGTTTTATGCGTGAGGGTTTTGATTAGAAAGTTGTTTATCCAATGGAAAACCACGAGATGCCAGGGTAGAGCTGTGTGGAGTCTTGTCTAATCAGTACAGTGGAGGCTGTTATAGATGCAATTTGGACTTTGTTGGCCTCTTGACAAATTATAAACATTTGTTCAGCTCAGAGTGGCATTTTACTCGTGTGGGGTGTTTTGATTGCTTTACATAAGAACTCAAAGTAATCGCAATTTGTCAAGACACGACTTGTTTAAGGGGAATGATTGAATACGAACATAAACAATGTAAAGGAAATCATCGAAAGGGCCCTATTACGATGTTTTCTGATCTATGTTACAATTTTGTTTCTTCATCATAAACATACCGTATTTTTCTGACTATAATTCGCACTTTTTTTCATAGTTTGGGTGTTTCCTGCGACTAATATCATAAAATGTTCACAGTGAGAGGGCGCTCTAGGCTTGTGTGTCAGTGTCTGACTACTATACCACTGTCACTTCAAGCTCTACTGCACGTCTCCTGCAGAAAAAGCCACTGTCTTGCTGCAAGTACTGAAATATTCAGGCGAAAACTGTAATCGAGCAGCAGAAAGAAAGTTTGGAGTGAGCAAGAAACTTGTGAGGGACTGGTAGAAAGCGGGGATGGAGAACACAGCTTCACGGTAACCGGGAGGGCGCACCATGCAACTTTCCTGGAAGTCACTGGATGGATCAACAAAGCCTGGACTTCAGTGACATCGAAAGCATCTTATCGGGATTCAGAAATGTCAGAATAATTCTAACTGGAACTGATGCTGAGTCTGAAGGCAGTGCTCCGTTTACCTCATGGATCTATGGTTTACGTCTGGAGGTCGCGAAGTTGCTCAGAAGTGACACCGAGGATGAAGAATTGAATGGATTTAGTGACTTGGAGTGAGATGGAGAGTTTGGTAAACTTGTTCTGTTCTGTTGTTTATGCTATAGTTATCTGAAGAACTGTTCATATGTCACGTTTGATTGTCTGTTGATCTCTGTTCTATTGTTATTACTATAACTTGACTTTAAAGATGAAATGTCGGTTCCTGGTCTCTGATTTTATAAAATAAATTTCCTCCTAAAAGTGTGATTTATAGTCTGGTGTGACTTGTATATGATTTTTTCTTCTTCATTATGCATTTTTTGGCTGGTGCGATGTATACTCTGGAGCAATTTATCATCCAAAAAATACGGTACCTGGATGTGACGGGGTTCTACTCTGGGGTAATGATGATGGCAAAGTCAGAAGGATGTTTTGATAATTTAATTAATAATAACATTCCCTAAAAAGAAAAGATTGAAGAGTGCTATATACAAGACAGTGAAACAAAAACAACAAAAAAACTAAAGGTGTTTACAATATGTACACATAACAGCAGAAATATGCTTCATAATCTCTATACGTTGTTATCTTCCGTGTACAAGTCCAGGTACAAAGGCTCCGCCCTCATAGTCAGGCTGGAGCCACCTAGTGCCTCCACTCAATTTTATTTCTCTCCAGTGACTAGGTCAGGAATCGGAATATAGTAGACAGTTTGCAAGAACCCTGGAAGTGTGAGTCCTGGCACCAGCCAGTCAGCAAAGAGCCATACATTCTGTGTTGGCAACAATTCCCGAGATCGAGGATTTAAATCCAGAATAAAGAGAATGTTTGTGAATTTTATCAAGAGGAAAGACGTTATTGCTCTTCTTCCTACGGGATTTGGCGCATTACATATGTCACAACCAAACAGCAGCCATCTTGTGATGTTACGCGGTAATACAGGAAGTGCTCCACTGTGTTTTTTAAACTCTGTACATAATTGGAAAATTTCAGCCGTGGAATTGACATTCTCTACTGATCTTAAATTCAGCTCAATTTTTCACTTTTAAGAGTTAAATACACATCAAATCAGATACAGCACATACGTCTGAACACTCAGCATACGTAAGTCACAACCTTCAAATAATGTATATCAGTAGAAAACAAGTAAAAGCCATTCTTGAAGTACAGAAAAGTGCTTGTAGTTGTTGCTCGCAGAGGGCACAAGGACTCCACATGGTGACGCACTGCAACATGAAGCAGATCAAATAAGGCTAAAAGCATTGACCTTGGTTAGCTACACTCAGAAGTTTGTGAAATTACCTCTGGGTGACATCATGTAGTGGGACCAGCCCATCTTTGATCTCAGACATGCACGAATTAAACTTGAACAAATTTAAACAACACTTAATTTTGTTGTATTATTGTATGTATTATTGTACTTTGTCAGAAACCCAGATGCAGTGCGGCTTCATTTCTGTGTACGTTCTGAATCGGTCAGGGAGATTTCGTCGGAAAAGAAAGTTGAATTGTGTGAACTGGACAAAAATCTGAATAAAAGTGAATACATTTTGCTATTTATCCAAGTAGCTTCTTCAGTTTTGACAGGTTTCTGAAAGTCACTTGTTTGGAATCAAGAGTACATGGCTGCTACCAAAAAAAAAACAAAAAAAAAAAACCTTGAGCCAGAACAGAGGCTATGAGGACCAGACTGACATCCCTCTGTACAAAAAACACAGAGTGACATCATTCTGGATTTAATTATTATTGTCAAAAACCCTAATGCAATAACATCTCCATGGACACCCATCACTTGGCTTGTATTTCACAGCCTTAATGTCCACAGGAAATGTAGGGAATGTGATTGCACGAGGCTGATGTGTTGTAAATGGTCCGTCCCTCATGGTCGGGAATCGCACCAGAGACTTTTGAGGAAACTGGAAGGACGTCCAAAAGTAACGCTGCTTTTAACACTAGCTCTGCAGGCCGCCGCGGTAACCGTGGATACGCTCTAATATTGACGCCATGTTATTAAAGCCCGTACGAGAATCTGTCTGCGTCCTCTAACACTGATGTAACTGTTCAGACAAGACGGTCAATACATAAAATTAATTAATCGACCTTATCTGACGTTGGATAGATTTTGTTCATGAATGAGTGGGGCTCAGCAGCAACTAAGGGACAAAAATGTTACTGAAGTAAGAGATAGTTTAAGTAAAAAGTTTATTAAGCAAGTAAAAACAAAACATTTAGCATTAATTAAGCTTGGATGCAACTGTAAATCTGGTTTATAATGTAGAAATAAGGTAGTCTAATCTTTCAGACAAAAATGAAATAATATAGACCTTAGAGTGATGATCGGGCCAAATTTTTCTGTCCGAGTCCGGCCCGCATCCAACAGAGCAGTGATTGAATCTGACCTGAGCCTGACAGGCGTTGCATTTTTTTCTTTTTATTTCTAGTAATTTTGTCATTTATTAAAAAGGTGCCCTGTGAAACTTTTCTGGTGCAGGGTCCGGTCACAGATGTTATTGCTTTGCCTGGAATGTGCCACAACATTTCCATAAGAAGAAGCACGTAATGCCATCAAGCTAAGCTACAAACCTGATATCGTCAGATCTCCAAAGCTCAGCAGGGCCGGGCCTGGTTAGTACTTGGATGGGAGACGTGGGAAAATCAGGTGCCACAGGGAGACACCAGTCGCAAAAAAACTGCAGTTGTATCCTTAGGCAAGGCACTTCACCCACATTGTTTAGTATGAAAGTGGTGTGTGCGTGAGTGATGGTGGTGGTCAGGGCCGATGGGGGTAGATTGGCAGCTGCAGTTCCATCAGTCTGTCCCAGGGCAGCTCTGGTTACAAAAGTAGCTCACCACCACTGGATATGGCGTGAATGAATAATGATCTGTAAAAAGTCTTTGTGACATTTGTGATAAAGCGCTATATAAATAAAACTTACTTCATATAAAAAAGGTGACCCCACTCACAGTAAGACAATGTGCATTTAAAGATATTTTTGAGCAATAAAAACAACTTTAATTGACTGAAAGCAAGATGGATACATTTAATGCCGTGCTGTGGAATATTCCAAACAAAGCAATCCATCATCACAGAGACAAGCAAGTGCTGAACCCTGCCCCGGGAAAGTTACAAAGTGCACCTTCAAAGTAAAGCGTCTTGCTCATGGGTCCAACAAACCTTTTTTTAACATCCTCCAACAACATTCCCTCCATCTTTCTCTGCCTTCTCCCTCCACGTTCCTCTTGACCTCACCTGACTGTATATTTGGGCGTGATGATACCGACCGGACGCCCTGACCACCACTGCCCACCTCCACCACCACCAGGGTTGTTTTCTTCTCCGGGGAAAGTGATGGTTCCCAGATGGAGGAGCAGCTGCTTCGGGTTTGTGGGCCCAGGGAGGCAGAGGTCCAGCCGGGTCTGTTGTGTTTTGATGGGCTGGTATGTGGGTCAGAGGGTTAGACGCTGCGTGAAGGTGCGGACTCAGAGGTACAGCTTCATTTGTATGGACGGTGATTTTTGTTCTTAGATGGCAATTCGGGTGTTCACCTAAGTCAACATTTCTGCTATAGGGTAAGAATCACTGTAATAATCTAAAAATGAGAGATAAAAGTGAATCCAGTGACACAGAGATCATTTGTCATTGACTATTTAGAATTTTATTTTTTTCTTTAATTTTTTTTTACAATTTAACTTTATTTTTTGTCATGTTAATGTTGTAGAAATGTACATATTTTTATTAAAATCAACAGTGATTATGATTTCATGAAAATGTGCAACAGGGAAATCTAAATGTTCACACCACATTGATGTGTCACTCTAAAAGTGGTAGTAGTAGTAGTTTATTTGGTCCTTTTGCAGCACTACAAAACAAAACAAAGACAGATCACAACCGAAAGGGTTTAGGTTGAAGTAAAAGGTAGTGTCTAACTCTATTAAACAATGACAGAATTCCAAGAAAAAAACAGCGTTTGAACAGCAAGTTTACATTTACAATTTCACTTACGACTTACTGTAAATATAAGAGACAAAATATAAATTAAAACAAACAAAACTGAATGCATAATTAATTCATTCCAGAGCTCTATATATTTCAAAACTTGAAACTGAGTTCTTATGAATTTGGATGTTACTCGCTGAAAGCAATCGCGACCTATCGTTCATGTGATTTGTCCAATCTGATTGGTCGAAATGTCACAACAGCAGAACAAGGCAGAAAATCAAACATTTGTTACATCCAGACACAGACATCTTACCCGTCCACCAATGCTCAAAGTGCTTACCTTCTGCAAGTTTTTCCCAAACAAAATGTCTGTTTGTTTGTTAAAATTGGCCTAATTACTGTTAGCTTTAGTTAGTTTGGGCAATTTGGATTCTGTCCAAACCATAATGCTGCCCCGTCACAGCAGCAGGAGTCCACCAAGATGGATTATTGTGAGTTTGTGAACTCACAAATACTGTGAGAGTTCATCTTTCTGTGCAGATGAAGGCAATCAAAGTACTGCAGAGTACAGAGTAAAGTACTACCAGAGTACTACAGAGTACTCAGAGAGCACCAGAGCCCCTCTCATCTCTCATCAGACTGTTCTTCTCTGCGTGACGAGCCGCCCATGAGAATAAACAGGAGGATGAAGGAGACACGTCACTCATCTGCAATGCTGAACACAGCCAAAGGAAACGTGCCTGTGCTTCCTGCTGTTCTTTGAAAGTCTGACTTTTCTTTTTTTTCAGTGATGTTCTGGAAAATCACCAAATTCAGTCATATTTAGGGAGAGACACTTTCGTCACAGTTTTACATAAGGTAATGTATTCATCTAATTAAATATGAGATGCTTTTTTTCTTTTTCTTTGTTAAACTCAATACATGTGAAACTTTTATATTCAATAACTCACACCATCAGTAATGGTAAAATATATGTTTGAAAGCTGAAATCCCTCACTTTATTTAGCCATAGATTTTATATAATATAAAGAGGTTTTTTTTTGTTTTGTCATCTTCAAATTTCAAGTATCTGCACAAGAATCAATATGTTATACCAGGAGCGAATACCAGTTTACATTTATTTACACTGCATTTAATTCCTTGTGTGAAAACGATATTAATTTATTGACATTCTGAAACAAAAAGATTGGTTTCATTTGTTTTCTTCATTAAATTGCATAATTGATTCATCTTTCATGTTGTTGTAAGCCGTCTGACCCTTACTCCACTCAATAAAATTAAACCTTGGTCTTGTTTTTCTTCAGAAGACTGTGGGTGTAGCATTTTGAATCATTTTTAATTCTGATTCATTGTTGAAGGTTGTAAAATAGAAGTTTGCATATTATAAAGGAGTTGTACGTGAGATTTACTGTCTTATCATGTGAAAAACTAGTTTATTTTAAAATGGTTTGTAGTGGTCCAGTGTTATTCCTCACTTACCTTACGCACGTTTCACAACTTTCAGAGACCAAAGCAGGGTTTTCCTGTCACAATAAAGGTAAAAAAAATATCTGATTATCGAACAGTAAAATGCTTTAAAATTAGATGCAGACAGTACACAGTATATATATTAAGACTCCAAGTACTGCTTATACAATATATCTGTACTGGGGCAAGAAAAACTTTGAACTTTGAAAACTTCAATTGATTTATTTTTAAAATATGTGATCTACTGGTAGTTTTCAGATTCAATAGAGGGTAAGTGCTATATTTTCCTACTTTGCAAATGCTGAAAAAGATTATTTCTTTATTTTTTTTTGGTGATGAGACAAGAATTAATTGACCGAACTTGCTCTTCCGTGGTTTTTACGAACCATCTGTTGTATTTTGATTCCTGACCTAGTTACTGGAGAGAAATTAAATTGAGCAGAGGCACTAGGTGGCACCAGCGCGGCTAGAGAAACTCCGCCTTGCCTGTAAGTGTTTGACACTTGTCCGTGTGTGTCGAGCTGGGGGCTGCTGGAATATTTCCTCTGTCCAGGACGCTGGTAGTAGCGGCATCGAGAGGACAGAGTGAGAAAACGAGAGCCGATCATCAACCAAACAAAGGCACCACGATGCTGAATCCACGCAACGGCAGAGTGAGGAGCTCTGCATTTCCCCGTAAGTAACAGGAGATAGTGGTGCCCCGCCTAAAACAGAAACTGTTAGAAAGGCAGTAGGTTTGTAAAGGAGCGCCCACTAGAGGTGCTGTGAGTTAATGCATGCTTTAGTTCAGAGCGCACGGCACCGCTGTCTTAATTAGTTCACGAAGTTCGGGCGTGCAGACACGTATCGTCAGCTCAAGTTGTGCGTTGTTGACAAAAAGTAAGTTTATGGTATTCAGGCTATATGGACGTTTTATAAGTCCTTTGTTATTGTTTTACGCGTGTCAGGATGTGTTCATGTTCCTATAATACCTGTGTAGTTACGTTAATAAGGGAGTTAGCTTAGCTTAACTTAGCCGCTAATGCTATTTTCGTGTGTCGTGCCGTGTATGATCCTTATGTTATGTCTTTATTGTGTGCTTTTTATTTAGTCCTTCCATGTTTACTATTTATGTTTGTTATATGCTTAGCAGTACACCTGTACGCCTTTTACTTTATCATTGTAATCTGTAGTACAGTAACTTAATTTGTTTATTCTTTTTTCTTTATAGACCACACATACAACCAGTAATGTTCTGCTGTGTTGCCTGAGCTTCATTAAACCTCCTAAATACACCATCTGCATCCCGTCTCCTGTGTCCTGACCGGCGCTCCAGGGCGAATATCACAATCCGAGCTAACACCTATACAGTCCTTAAACCTGAGTGATACTCTTCAATAGAAACTGTTCGAATAGTTATCTGTAGAATGTGGATTTTGCTGCCAGTCTGCTTGTATCTGCAGGGATCGTGGGATTAATCGACTGAAGATCCGACCCCCCCACCACCTCACACTACGAAACTGTCCCTCATTTTAACCTGGCCCACCTAGTGTTTTAATGCCCTTTTAAACTGTTTTTTTTTGTTTTTGTTTTTTTAATCAAAGATCCTTTTTTAATTTGTAATTCATATTTTAACCTTTGTAATACATTATTTATATTTTTATCCTTTGTTTCCTTTATTGGTGCTGTAGTTCCTCATTTTAACCCAATTCGGCTTTTAATTCACATTTTCTTAACAATAATCAAAACTCGGGACATTGCACAATGAATTTACACAAAGAGACTTGTGATTCGATATGTTGTTTTGACGATACGATATCACCACATTTGGATTATAGTGACATCTCTATTTATTGTTGAAAAAATATGAAGATATGATCCATTTTTAAACTGTATTCACCCAGAAATAAGTGTAAAAATTGTAATTGTGACAGAATCGACATCTCCACCATACACCCATCACCCCACCAGCCCAATTTGAATTTTTTTTTTTTTTTTTTTTTTGCACTGGCTCCATCTTAATTAGCCTGAGTGGGAGAGGAAGCGCCTGTGTGTGCATGAGATCTTTATTCATAGCGTCTTAGCAGTGACTGGGATGGCCTCAAGTCATCGCAACCTCTCATCGGGAAGACAGCCAGATGTTATTGATATTTACAAATGACTCAAATTTGCATCTCCAAGTTCCAAAAATGAAAAAAAAGAAGAAAAAAAAAATTAAAATCTTCCCGTGCATTTGAAGTGGGAGAAGATGCGGTTGACTTGAGATGCATAAATAAAACGAGTGAGTGGGTGGAGGTTGGTCTCTTGCCTGCTCTGCTCCGCTCCGCTCTGCTCTGGGGTTGTGTATTCATGGTCATATTGTGAATTCATTTAGAGCAACACAATGTTTGACTTCTGAATGTGTGCCATCTTCAGGTTGAAATGCAGCCGTTGTGCAAATGCACACGCACAAGAGTCGGTTGGCTTGTGTGAAATTAACTGTTTATTTTTTCCAGTATCCATGGAGACAAAGAGTGCAAGAGGCTAGATAAAGAAAATACCTAAGGACATTTGAGGTGTTCCAGGCTTTTTACACCATATGTGGCAGCAAATGTGGCAGAAGACCTTCAGAGGAAATACTCCAAGAACTTCCAGATGAAACACTTTGAGGGAATGAACCATTGTGATGCTGCAGGACACAGGGGAGGGACACTTGTGGCTCCTTCTCTCTGTTGACCCTCCCTAACCAGACCTCCTGTTCACCTGCACTGACACCTTTGACACAACGGACAACGGAGCACTGACTGAAAACAAAGTAATACATGTGCCACACCTGTATGTGGTGCTGTAAACAGGACACAGTCAGAGCCAGTCATGGATCTATTAAAATAACTGGATACTAGTATTGCTGCTTGTAGCTGCCTCGAGTTGACGTAGTGGTCACTCACTGGTACTACAGCGGAAAAAGTCCCATGGGCCTAGAGAAGATTTTTCTCAGAGAGCGCAATGTAATCATAAACTGCTCGTGTTCAGCTGATAGGGCACCTACAACTTTCAAAAATGTCGGATTTTGTGGCGATTTGTACTTATTTTTAGATCATACACTTTTCTCAGCTCAAAATTGTTCAGTTGTCTTAAAAAACGCTTTATAATCGTTAGCTTCGGCTCCGCTCTGCTCCGCTCCAGCTCCTTTCGCTCTGATTGGTCAAAGCGATCACGTGATACACGAGCCCGTGCTCCGTGCGCGCGTTCGAGTGCCCGCAGGAGAAAAGAGCACTACTGCGCATGCTCGGTCGGCCCACAGCCACCGGAAGTACCTCGGCCAGGCTAGGCTAATCTGGGATCATGTGCCATTGAGCTCAGCCCATTGACTTGAATGGTCGGCCATTTTGGAACCTGGGGGCTTGGAGCCAGTAGACACACAGTACTACAAAGAGCGCACGCACATAACTGTACACGTCTCCGCTGGTGTTGTACTACATCAGGGGTCTCCAACCTGCAGCTTGGGAGCTACCAGTAGCTCTCCACCCACTTCCAAGTAGCTCTCTAAAGGGATTTCTGAATTATACATATTGGGCTGAATAAGTCAAATTTGATTGATTAAATGTTTATTTTCTTTGTAAACG
Source organism: Boleophthalmus pectinirostris (assembly GCF_026225935.1). Lineage (NCBI taxonomy): Eukaryota > Metazoa > Chordata > Actinopteri > Gobiiformes > Gobiidae > Boleophthalmus > Boleophthalmus pectinirostris. Next base: position 9,282,830 of record NW_026570970.1, on the reverse strand, counting down.
TATAATTTTGATGCCTAATTTTGTGCACTGAAAACTGGATAATGAATATGTTTTATAGATGTCTAACTGCACTTCATATTTGGCTTACCATGGCTCTTATATTTACAAAATTTCTGGCAACCGCTAAAATGAGTAGCTCTCTGGCATTTTCGTTTTACAAAAAGTAGCTCAGAGGAGGAAAAAGGTTGGAGACCCCTGTACTACAGAGTAGATTAAGAGGTTTTGATGCAACTGTGCAAATAAACTTGCGTCCACTGCACAAACTCAATTCCGCTGTCTGCCGTGGTTGTTCTTAAGGTTCTTGCGTGGGGTTCTCCTCTGGTCACGTGGCGATGACGGCATTGCAACATCATCATTTTCCAAAAGCTGCAGTTTGCTTGTCCAGACAACAATGCAACACCGGCGTTCTCAGATTTGGAATCTATTTTCAAAACACACAGTTCCCACCCACTTGAAAAGCCAGCTCCGTGTGGACGAAAGGCCAAAACGAATAAAAACTTCACTGTTTCGACCAAAAAACATTGAACACTGGTTTAATGCACAGAAAAAGGTAACACATCAGCTGCAGAATTCCATGGAAATAGAATATTAAAACCATAATTCAGAACATTTGGAACATTATAGTCAAAGGAACAACAAATCTATGGAAAAACAAACAAAAACATGCCTTATTTTTTGGCTAATTACCTGCTGGAACAAGTTATCTGTTGTACGTATAAATCTTTATAAATCCTCGTAAAATGTGTCTCTACTAAGGCGCCTTTGAACGATTAGTCAACAAACCAACTGGTAGGATTTTATAGAAGTTTTACGTCTACCAACACTTTTCCAAAATCTGAATCAAAGCAACTGAAGACCTGAATAAAAAAATCACAAGCAAACAAAAGGACTTTTTCCAACCAACATGGAAGCCCGAGCTGATGTTGCTTTAATCCTCTGTTCTTGTGCTGTTGCTTCTCTTCCTCCTGATTTGGATGCAGTTGGTGGGGAGCAGGGGAGTGGGCAGGGCCATGTGCCGCTGCATTATTCATGTGTGTGTCCCATGCCACGCTTTGATGGCCACATTTGCTTCCTCTTAGGGCCGTTTGTTTTTGTTGTCTCTCTTCGGTGGGGCAGAAAATCCACAATGTACCCAGCTGTGGAGTTGTGGTTCCACGGATGACAAATGCTCACGGGCCAAACTGTGCAGGCCTGTTTGAAGCCCTCACTGGGATTTGTTACAATACAATTTATCTGAATTAATAACATTTTGGTCAAATACATGGGGAAAGAATCAAGGAGAGGCCTGTTTTATGCTCAGAGGATCAGGAAGTGCAATGTTAGCATGGTAGTTGTTGCATTACTGTGCAGCAAAAATCAACGTAACGCTGCTTAATAACTCACGCTCTCCTCGGGGTCACATAGGCCCAAAGAATTTTTTTTTTCTTCCCGCTCTCTTGATTGACCCTCCCCAAGAGAGCAGGAAGAAAAAAAAATGTCTTCGCGTCAATGTGACCCCGAGGAGAGCGTGAAGGTTAAAGTGCGTATGACAGATTTTTTTGATTCTCTCATTTTGACTTAATTTGGTGGGATTATTTGGAAAACTATTATAAATATAAATTATAGTTTTACACCAATCAAGAAGCAATTTGTGAAAAAAAAAAAGTTGAAAATAAGTGGAAGAAGAGAGTTCTCAGAATCCTATCCAAAATTTCAGCACGTTCTAAAACAAAAAAATGCATTTTTCTGATACTTTGAACATGACTTCAAGAAATTAAAATTCTTTTCTTACATTTGTATTTGTCAGAAATCATGTTTGTGTATACTAGAGGAGGTTTGCTGCACTGAAAAAAACTAGGTACTTAAACTCAGAACATTTGACTTTATTTGAGTAGATTCAACTTGACAAGTAAAATGATCTGCAAATGGAACAAGGGTGTTTTTTTTAATTCAAGCAATATTTGATTTTGTTTCTTATTTTAAGTGTATCAAGATGTATATTCATATTTTAAGTACAAAAAGTCTTATTCCACTGGCAGATCATTTTAGCTTGATTCATCAGCCGGTTTCACTTCATGGAAACTGTGTGATCTTGCAGCATTAGGATTCGTTAGCTCGACAGTCGGCAGGTACTTTTTTTATTTAACCAATCACTGCTTTTTGGTCATGATGTATGTAATGCGCTGGAACGCTCAGCGGTGTCCAGGTAATTGCAAACAAAGCAGAGTGAACATGCCTGTCAACGATCATTGTCATTTCTGCAAAATGAACTTGCGAATTAAAGGTGCAATAAAAAATTCAAAGTTTGTATTTGACAAAGGAAGTCCAAAGGAGGGTGCGCGGTCTACAACTTCTGGGGTTCTTGCAAACCTTCTAGTGCAGACATGTCAAACTTAGGCCCAGGCGCCAAATTTTATAATTATATCACATATGTATTAGATCTGCCCGCCGGCTACAGAGACATTATTTATTTAAAATGCTGTTATTTTCTATTATGCTTGTTCTGGATTCAGTGTTTAAGCAAAAGTATTATTAAACATTTATTTTAATAAGAAAAGGTTTAACATTACATATCTCAAAAGACGAGAAAACCTGCAGATGTTGTTGAAAATTTTCAATAAATATTTAGTTTTGCCCATGACTTAGTCCCAGTTTTTAATTTTGGCCTCTGTGAATCTGAGTTTGACTAGTGGTCTAGTGTATTCCGATTCCTGACCTAGCCTCTGGAGATAAATGAAATTGAGTGGAGGCACTAGGTGGCGCCAGTCTGGCCAAGATAATTTTACTTGTCAAGTGAAATTTACTCAAATCATGTTAAAACTTCAAGTCATCGTATCTTGGCTAGATTTAGTTTTTTGCAGTGTGCGTAACGCTTCCACTTCCTAATTTCCTTAAAATTAGACGCAGACGGCTCACTGGTCTCCTTTTTATTTGTACTGGGACAAAACTAATTTTGCTCAGCTACTTTCAGCCACTTTAATACTCCATCATTTTAAAGGTGCATTGTGGGACTGTTGTGTCCATGGTGATATATAAAAGTGCTGGAGGAAAAATTCCAAGCAAAGAAATAATATCTCCATGGAGACGACCAGGTGGCAAAGTTACAGAGTGCACCTCCGAGTTATGTGACCTAAAAATCCAATTCTACAGTATTCAAAAAGTACTTTTAAAACTCTAAATATCTCATAGCACAATACCTTGAAGATTCGGCTACAATGTCCCTGCAGGAAATTGCGATCTCTGCTTTTCCATCACCAGAGGAACGCATAGGTCACCGATCAAACCGCCTTGTGACGAGATCTGCTGTCAAACTCTCCACTCTTTAACATCCAGAAAGCATTGTACATGAGGCGCGACCTATATAATCCAAACACAGCAGCCCCGCAGATCTGCTCACATCTGCGCGGGCTTAGATCTCCCTTTGCCCTCGTGCACCTTGTTAACCGGCTCCAGAATCGGATCGGACAGGGAAGCCACCGCCATCAAAGACGGGGCAAATTTGCTGACAACAGACGATGATAAAAAGCCCACGCTCCTCTCATCTGGAAACTATCGTCTAGTTCGTGGCGTGCGTTTGTTTGGCGAGCATCAGTTACACTTGCCCCGTTTGAAATCGAAAATGCCAGGGTTCTCTTGATTCTTGTGGTCGCGGCTGAATGTCTGATAGGATCCAATGGCAACAGTGGGGAAGAGAAGCTGTGTTTTAAAGTGGCTGTAACAGTTTTTTTTTTTCTGTTTAGCTGAGTGAAATTGGTATTACCCCAGTACAGATGTATCGTATAAGCAGCTTTAAAGATGCTGTGCCTTATTTTTACTGTCTTAAAAAGGTGAAAAAACAGAACTACTTCATTGTAAACAGTTTGCTGTGGTCCAAAGTTATTCCTCACTTACATTACTGATGAGTTTGTAAGCGCTTTTTCACAACTCTCAGAGACCAGTTCAAAGTGTTGCTATGACAGTAAAGTGACTAGCATGCTCTCACACACTTCCTGATTTTCAGAAAACAAAACGCTTTCTAATTAGATGCAGAGAAAACATAGAGGATATGTATTTTGACTTCAAGATCTGTCTGTTTTGTACTGGGCAAGACAAAATTTAGCTCAAATACATGAGAAAAAGATCAAGTACAGGCCTGTTTTATCTTTTGAGAATCAGGAAGTGCACCGTTAACTTGCTAGTTATTGTTAGCATTACTGTAGTGGCGATACTCTGGCCCAGAGTCCTGCAGCGGGTCGGGTCGTTTTTGCAACTGTTTGCTGAAACGGGCGGATTTTAATGTTCTGGAGTTTTACGGGCAGGTATGCGGGCTGGTTGTGATCGCTCACGGGCAGGTCAGGTGAATCAAATGAACAACGAAAGGGAGACAAAAAAACACTTGACATGCATCCAGGACGTCTGTTGCCCTGAAAACAAATGCCATTTTTCTGGTCTTTTCCCGGAACGATGGACCAGGTTGAGAGAGTGACTTTAATACATAAAACCATCAGCGAGGTGATCAGCTCGGCCGCTGTGCTCTTGGTTAAGACCTGGTTTAGTCCTGGTTTAGACCTGGTTCAGTCCTGGTTAAGTCTTGGTTTAATCCCGGTTAAGTCCTCGTTCAGTCCTGGTTTAGTCCTGGTTCAGTCCTGGTTTAGTCCTGGTTTAGTCCTGGTTTAGTACTGGTGTATTCCTAGTTCAGTCTTGGTTTAGTCCTGGTTCAGTCCTGGTTTAGTCCTGGTGTAGTCCTGGTTCAGTCCTGGTGTAGTCATGGTTTAGTCCTGGTTTAGTACTGGTGTATTCCTAGTTCAGTCTTGGTTTAGTCCTGGTTTAGTCCTAGTTCAGTCCTGGTTTAGTCCTGGTTTAATCCTGGTATAGTCCTGGTTCAGTCCTGGTGTAGTCCTGGTGTAGTCCTGGTTTAGTCCTGGTTCAGTCCTGGTTTAGTCCTGGTTCAGTCCTGGTTCAGTCCTGGTGTAGTCATGGTTTAGTCCTGGTTTAGTCATGGTTTAGTCCTGGTTTAGTACTGGTATAGTCCTAGTTCAGTCCTGGTTTAGTCCTGGTTTAATCCTGGTATAGTCCTGGTTCAGTCCTGGTGTAGTCCTGGTGTAGTCCTGGTTCAGTCCTGGTGTAGTCATGGTTTAGTCCTGGTTTAGTCATGGTTTAGTCCTGGTTCAGTCCTGGTATAGTCCTGGTTCAGTCCTGGTGTAGTCCTGGTGTAGTCCTGGTTCAGTCCTGGTGTAGTCATGGTTTAGTCCTGGTTTAGTCATGGTTTAGTCCTGGTTTAGTACTGGTATAGTCCTAGTTCAGTCCTGGTTTAGTCCTGGTTTAATCCTGGTATAGTCCTGGTTCAGTCCTGGTGTAGTCCTGGTGTAGTCCTGGTTCAGTCCTGGTGTAGTCCTGGTTTAGTCCTGGTTTAGTCATGGTTTAGTCCTGGTTTAGTACTGGTATAGTCCTAGTTCAGTCCTGGTTTAGTCCTGGTTTAATCCTGGTATAGTCCTGGTGTAGTCCTGGTGTAGTCCTGGTTCAGTCCTGGTGTAGTCCTGGTTAGTCCTGGTTTAGTCCTGGTTTAGTCCTGGTTTAGTCATGGTTTAGTCCTGGTTCAGTCCTGGTATAGTCCTGGTTCAGTCCTGGTGTAGTCCTGGTGTAGTCCTGGTGTAGTCCTGGTTCAGTCCTGGTGTAGTCATGGTTTAGTCCTGGTTTAGTCATGGTTTAGTCCTGGTTTAGTACTGGTATAGTCCTAGTTCAGTCCTGGTTTAGTCCTGGTTTAATCCTGGTATAGTCCTGGTTCAGTCCTGGTTCAGTCCTGGTTCAGTCCTGGTTCAGTCCTGGTGTAGTCCTGGTGTAGTCCTGGTCTAGTCCTGGTTCAGTCCTGGTGTAGTCCTCCTGGTTCAGTCCTGGTGTAGTCATGGTTTAGTCCTGGTTTAGTCATGGTTTAGTCCTGGTTTAGTACTGGTATAGTCCTGGTTCAGTCCTGGTTTAGTCATGGTTTAGTCCTGGTTTAGTACTGGTATAGTCCTAGTTCAGTCCTGGTTTAGTCCTGGTTTAGTCCTGGTATAGTCCTGGTTCAGTCCTGGTGTAGTCCTGGTGTAGTCATGGTTTAGTCCTGGTTTAGTCATGGTTTAGTCTTGGTTTAGTACTGGTATAGTCCTAGTTCAGTCCTGGTGTAGTCCTGGTTCAGTCCTGGTGTAGTCCTGGTTCAGTCCTGGTGTAGTCCTGGTGTTGACCAAGATTTATCACGGGAACGGGCGGGTTACGCGTGGAATGTTAATGGATCCGGGTGGGTATGGATTTAACTTTGACTTTAACTTTGGGCGGGTGTGGTGCTTTACAAAAATGAACCCGTGCAGAACTCTGCTCTGGCCTCTGAAAACTCATCGTGGTGAATAATTAGGACCCTTGGAACGCATACAGTAAGCGAGGAATAACTTTGGATTTCTTGAAAAAGTTTAAAGTAAAGCTAAATCAAGTTTCATGTTTTGAAGACAGTAAAAATCAAGTACAGCGCCTTTAAATACACGGTTGTGAAAGAGTGGAAGGCTCATCCAGGTGATCAGGTTTCCATAATGTCTTGTTTAATAATTCTGGTTTGGGAAAGATATTTCGTTATCAAAGTTGTCCAAGAATTAGACAAAACATTGTTATAACAAGCTGAAAAAAAGTGTGTCACATCTGGTTGTATTTTGTCTGAGTGCACTGAGCGGCGGAGACAGTACAGTAGAGATTTATGACGCTTTAAGAAGATGAATGTTCATTTCAAAAAGACGATCAAAAAACTGGTACATTTTCATTTTCAGACTATACATTTTGCAGACTCTATCCTTCATACCTTTTTATTTTTCTGTGCATGCCAATTATGATGAAGTGGGCCATTTCATAATTATTATTCCTTGTTTTATGTTTGCACCTAACTGCTAAAACACATTTCATTTCGTGTGTGTTTTTCACTTTCTTCAAAAACACCAAGTAATTAGAGTTATTAAATTTGTGAGTCATGAATTGAATCTGCCTGTATAAATTTACTGTATAAATGCCAAAAAATACCAAATCAGCTGAATCACTCACTAACTTTCTGCTGTGTCCCATATAAGCAGTGTTGGGGAGTAACAGATTACATGTACCGCAGGTATGTAATCAGATTACAAATTATGAGTAACTGTATTCAGTTACAGTTACTGTTTCAGTGAGTTGTAATTGGATTACAGTTACTTTGCTGAAATAAATGGATTACACAGCGGTATTTTCCTGTTTCACATTTTGGGCTAAACCAGGACTAAACCAGGTCAAAACCAGGACTAAGCCAGGACTAAAACCAGGACTAAACCAGGACTAAACCAGGTCAAAACCAGGACTAAGCCAGGACTAAAACCAGGACTAAACCAGGACTAAACCAGGTCTAAACCAGGACTAAACTAGGACTAAACCAGGTCTAAACCAGGACTAAACCAGGACTAAACCAGGACTAAACCAGGACTAAACCAGGACTAAACCAGGACTAAACCAGGACTAAACCAGGTCTAAACCAGGACTAAACCAGGACTAAACCAGGTCTAAACCAGGTTTAAACCAGGACTAAACCAGGACTAAACCAGGTCTAAACCAGGTTTAAACCAGGACTAAACCAGGACTAAAACCAAGACTAAAACAGGACTAAAACCAGGACTAAACTAGGACTAAACCAGGTCAAAACCAGGACTAAGCCAGGACTAAAACCAGGACTAAACCAGGACTAAACCAGGTCTAAACCAGGACTAAACTAGGACTAAACCAGGTCTAAACCAGGTCTAAACCAGGACTAAAACCAGGACTAAACCAGGACTAACAGGACTAAACCAGGTTTAAACCAGGACTAAACCAGGTCTAAACCAGGACTAAACCAGGTCTAAACCAGGTTAAAACCAGGACTAAACCAGGACTAAAACCAAGACTAAAACAGGACTAAAACCAGGACTAAACCAGGACTAAACTAGGACTAAACCAGGTCAAAACCAGGACTAAGCCAGGACTAAAACCAGGACTAAACCAGGACTAAACCAGGTCTAAACCAGGACTAAACTAGGACTAAACCAGGTCTAAACCAGGACTAAACCAAGACTAAAACCAGGACTAAAACCAGGACTAAACCAGGACTAAACCAGGTTTAAACCAGGACTAAACCAGGACTAAACCAGGTCTAAACCAGGTTTAAACCAGGTCTAAACCAGGACTAAACCAAGACTAAAACAGGACTAAAACTGGATTAAAACAGGACTAAACCATGCCGTGCGGATCGTATCTTCTCATCTTCTATCAATAATATTTTTAATTTGGTTCAGTAAAGTCTGGGCTTTTTATTTTCTTTTATCAGACAAAATATCTTAGGTTACGATTTCCTCGTCTTTGCTTCTCTACAGCAAATCAAGTAATCCAAAATATTCAGATTACATTACTCACTTTAAGTAATTTAATGGATTACGTTACAAACTACATTTTGGGGTATGTAATCTGTAATCTGTAGGGGAATACATTTTAAAAGTAACCTTCCCAACACTGCATGTAAATCCTTAAAATGTAAATAAAAAATTTACTTTAAGACATCACCAACCAATTAATCGACTAAATGCTTAAAGGCCTACAGTCCTACCTAAGTATTGTGAGTCAAGATGAGGTGTAGGGCTGGTTTTGTGCGGTTCTAGTCCTTGTTAGTCATGGGATTCTGGCTCCTTTGAGGGAACCAAATGTTTTGGATCGGGTCAAAGACTTTCAAAAGACTGGCTGTTTTTTTTTATATTTATTTATATGACAGAAGCCAATGTGAGAACTCGTTTTATCTACAAACTAATCACAGAGAGAAATGACCAAGGCTAATGTTTGTTTAAAGTGGTTCAAACTGAGAGTGGAAGTGTGTTTACTCCGTGAAATTATGAAATTCTAAATAAAATGTTGCACTACAAAAATAATTATTCAAAATCCATTAAGATGCCAGCTATGCTTTTTTGTGCACAAAGCTCTCACTTGTGTTGCCTGCTCTGCTTTTGTGCTGATTCATACATTGCCTCAGCGATAATCAATAGAAAATCCATAAAAAAATTGGAGAGAAATTCATTTTGGTTCTTTTAAAAAATGAGATCCGGATCCAATCATGTTCTGAACTGTTCACATCACAAGTGTAGTTCTGGTCTACTCCAGGTTTAGTCCTAGTATAGAACCAATTTTGATGATGTATAAACGCAGCCTAGGCAAATATCGTCTAAAAAGAAAACATCTAAACATATGCTTATAATGGGAATACATTAGCCTGATTCGTCAGCCGGTTTCACTTCATGGAAACCGTCTGACCTCGCAGCATTAGGATTCATTCGCTTGACGGTAGGCGGGTACTTTGTTTTTTTATTTAACCAATCGTTGCTATTTGGTCGTGACGTATGTAATGCGCCAAGTCCTGTTGTAAGAAGGGCAATAACGTCTTTCCTGTTGATAAAACTCAAACATTCTCTTTCTTTTGGCTTTAAATCCTTGATCTCAGGAATCGTTGCCGACACCGAATTGTATGTCTTCGTCTACATCCATCTCAACTACTTTGTTTACTGTTGTGCTGTTCCACAAAAGGGACCCAGACAGGCGCTTGAGTTTGACGTCATGGCTTCACAGCTCTTCACTGATTGGCCGGTGCGTGGTCTACAGTGTTGGAGAGTAAAATATTACATGTACCGGTGTTACGTGATCAGAGTACAAATTATGAGTAATTGTATTCAGTTACAGTTACTGTTTCAGTGAGAGGTAATTGGATTACAGTTACTTTGTTGAAATAAATGGATTACATGGCGGTATTTTCCTGTTTTCACATTTTGGGCTATACCCCCCCCCTAAACTTAAACATCTAAACTAGAAGGGTCTAAACCAGGACTAAACCAGGACTAAACCAGGAAACTTAAAACCAGGTCTAAACTAGATCTAAACCATAAACTAGGTCTAAACCAGGTCTAAAACAGGACTAAACCAGGTCTAAACTAAAACCAGGTCTAAACTCTAAAACCAGGTCTAAACTAAAACCAGGTCTAAACCAGGACTAAACTAAACTAAACTCTAAACCATAAACCAGGTCTAAACCAGGTAAACCAGGTCTAAACTAAACCAGGTCTAAACCAGGTCTAAACCAGGACTAAACCAGGTAAACCAGGACTAAACCAGTCTAGGTCTAAACCATCTAAACTCTCTAAACCATCTAAACCTCTCTCTAAACTATCAATAATATTTTTAATACGGTTGAGGTTAAAGTCTGGGCTTTTTTATTTTCTTTTCATCAAACAAAACATCTTACGTTACGATATCCTCGTCTTTGCTTCTCTACAGCAAATCAAGTAATCCAAAGTATTCAGATTACGTTACTCACCTTAAGTAATTTAATGGATTCCGTTACAAAGTACATTTTGGTGTATGTAATCTGTAATCTGTAGGGGAATACATTTTAAAAGTCACCTTCCCAACACTGGTGGTCTACAACTTCAGGGATTCTTGCAAACCATCTAGTGTATTTCGATTCCTGACCTAGTCACTGGAGAGAAATGAAATTGAGCGGAGGCACTAGGTGGCACCAGCCTGGCTAGGACTACATGGGGTTTATCATGAAATAAGGTGCATAAGGAGCAAATTGAGGAGCTAGATATGAACATTTGAGATGCTACCGGCTTTTCACACCATCTGAAGCAGCAAAATGTGGCAGAAGATCTTCCAGACTTTCCAGAGACCGTCCAGAGACCAGACTTTGAGAGAAGGGCCTATTTTACCACCATCAAAGTAAGAATGAGGCCTTTCCTGTTGTGTTCACCTTCCTCCCCGTGGACACTGGTGTGATGCTGCAAGACACAGAAGAGAAACACTTTTAGCTCTTCTTCTCCTCAAACTGCCCTGACACACATCTGCTGAAAAACCCAAAGACACAATAACAGTGCAAGGGCTGGAGAAAGTTTCAAACCGCTGACCTTCAGGTTGGTGGCCAAACGCTTTATCTACTTCCAATCAGATCCAGTGCCGTGCTTCTAAATGAGTTGAACATTAAGAGCAGTTTGTATTTAGATTTGTAATCTTTATCACTGAGGTAAAAGCATTCATTGGCAAAGACCTGTGCCAATGAAATGACGATGTTGTTGTTGAAACGTTTTCATTATTAGCTTTGCATTAAGTCATCAACACAAATGGGATTTACTACATGATTAAAAGCAACACCTGACATTTCACACCCTGCAAATCACACTGACACAGACGGCATTTTATTATTGGAAGCCACGACGCCAGGTTAAATCCGTTGTTTAGCACATCGCGTGGCAACGGAGTGTACGGGAAAAGCCACACGACTAGCTTTTCACCTGACATTTAGCTGGGAATTAACTCAACATATTACAGTGCAGCTCATAAAATGAATTTGCCTTCGATCAAATGCTTCGGCGCCGTATTTCACGGGCTCCGGATAAGGTCAACCGTCACCGGGGAATGTTTGTCAGATAAGAATGGGACGCGTAACAAGGCGAGGAGTGGGCTTAAAGTGGACCTATGTCTCGTCACAATGAAGATCGTGACCTTTCGAGCGTGAAGTTCAATGCGGAGCGTGTTTACTCAATGGAGAAGCGTGAAGCCTCGTTACCATACGCCACACAGACCGCGCTGTCGTTGGTTTAGCTCGTTTGTGGTGTTTGTAGGAGGGAATGCGCTGTATGTGGAAGGAATACAAGATGAGATAAGATGACTCTGGAAGACTATGGACAAAGGAACAACATTTCCTTGGAAGCAAGCAGGAGGAGGGCTAAACAAGAGTCAGATTTGGGGAGATGCCCTATGTTTTTGTTTGTTAAATTTGGTTTTCCCATTTTCCCATGTTCCACACCCAACTTGTTGTCTAGCAGCAGTTGACCACAGATATAATGTAGAGGTCATGGTGCAAAGGACCCTGGGCTGAAATGACTCTGAATCATCCCTATAAATGTGGTATATAAAAAATAAAAAAAAAATGTCTTGACTTAGCGTTTCATCTTGAGAAAAATCTTAGAAATGAGAAAAAGAAATAATATAAAACATATTGCTGTGGGAACATAGAGCTGATCCCCACAGAGTAAGGACATATAAGATTTTATATGTTCCAAGAGCAATAAAGACAATCAAAATTAGAAAAAAAAAAAAAAAACATGTATTGTATCCTAAAAAGATATTGTCCAATGCACAACAAAGTTTTTATTACAAAGATAGAAACCCAAAACATGCTACATAGGTCTCCGTGAACAGTTGATAGTCAAGGTCAGTTAAATACAATCAATTCAATCATTGTGTGTCCTTAGGCAAGACACTTCACCCACATTGCCTAGTATGAAACTGGTGTGTGTGTGAGTGATGGTGGTGGTCGGAGGGACCGATGGCGCCGATTGGCATGGCAGCCGCGCTTCTGTCAGTGTGCCCCAGGGCAGCTGTGGCTACAACAGTAGTTTACCATCACCAGGTATAGAGTGAATGAATAATGCTGAATAATGCAATGTAAAGCGTCTTTGGGGACAAAAAATGTCTGTGAAAAGCGCTATATAAATAAAGACTTACTTACTTACTTACCTGTTTTTGACATGGTTTCAGACACATTGGACCTTCAGTGTTTTTTTATTTTTTTTTTTTTTTAGTAGTTTTATACAGTTTCAACAAGATCACTTAAGATCAGAACGAGGCCTTCCCAAATGGCTGATCTCTGTGCTGTGGAGCTCAAATATGCCTTAAAGGTGCACTGTGTAACTTTTCTGGAAGATGGTCCAGGTTGAAAGCTATTTATCGTCATGGCTATAAGCATGTGACGCCACCAGGCCAAGCGACAGGTCAGATCTGTGGAGAAGTGTGACTTAATAGGGATGTAACGATATCCAAATCCCACAGTACAATATTTTCACGATATAAATCTCACTGTGGGATATTTTTAGGCTCCCAAAATTGTGAATATGCTACTTTTTCCTCTTAAAATACCTTGACAAGACTTAATCCAAAGAACTAAGATTTAAAAGTGCTTAGAACTGTTATTTCTTCACATAGTTTGCACCAAAATGGAGCAAAGGATCATGGTCGATGTAGTTCCCTCTGTTTTTTTTTGTTTTTTTTTTTGCTATTGATGCACCATAACAATGAATTTAAGCAAAGAGATTTGTGATTCGATATACTGCAATGGCCCATGATATTACTGAGAGACTTTTGACGATACAATATCACAATATTTTGGTTAGTTTTACACCCCTAGAAATTAATACTAGAAAGATACGTTAAATGTCATACTGTAGAACATATTACACACTGCAGCCAGAGCTGATCAGTCTCGATAAAACGTTTATATTCCTTGTTTTAAAATGTCCTTGTTTGTGCAACTTGCCCCAGCATTACTTTTAAGAAATATCCCACAAGTCTGACATGTTGTGACTACTTTGAGTTCTTATGTAAGCAATCAAAACGCCCAACGGGAGAAAAACGTCACTCCGAGCCGAACAAATCTCAATAATTTGTCAAGAGGCAAGAACTGCAACTCAGAATTGCATCTATAAGCCTCCATTGAACTGATTACTTTAAGGCGTCATACTGTTCTAACCTGGCAACTTACGGCTTTTCACGGAATAAACAACAATGTTCCTTTTTATAACCTTAAAGATCCTATATTACACAAAGCTTCAAGTCACGTTAGAATGTTTTATTTCATCCACACGTTTGAGTAACCCTTTATTATTAGTCTATCTACATCTCCAAAGCTCAAAATGCTCTCTTCCACCTTGTGATGTCATGTAGTGGTAGTTGGTCATGGTCATGGTCACATTTTTATACAGCACTTTTCCAACTTCTAGGCTCTCATAGAGTTTTATATCAAGGAACCCCTCACTCATTCATTCACACATTCACACACCAGTGCACGCAGACACTGGGGACGAGGTGGGTTAAGTGTCTTGCCCAAGGACACAGTGACAACAATCATCTGTTAGTTTTCAGCTACTTTTTATCTGTAGTTCAGTTCAGATAGACATGTCCAGGTCTGAAATCATCCAAATTATTCTAGTGAAGGTCTATAGAGTTTAAAAGCACAGTGGAGCACTTCCTGTGTTACCATATGGCATTACACAGTGAAACGGGGTGTTTTCCGTTTGCGAGGAGAACTCAGCCTAAATATTCAAGGTTTGTATGTTAAACATGTGTGAATGAAACAAAAAACAACTCCAAGTACCGTATTTTTCCGACTATAAGGTGCACGTAAAATCGTTTATTTTTTTCAAAAATCGACAGTGCGCCTTATGTATTAATTCTGGTTGTGCTTACTAATCTTGGACCGGTTTTATGTGGTACACAGTGCTCAAAAATCGGTCACAATGTTTTGGCACAACTTTGGTAAGCTATGAAGCTGCACGTCGTGATGGATTGTCGGAGCATTACGGCTACTGTAGTCTGGAGTCCCGCGGAGTCCTACAGAAACTGACCGCATCAGCGCACAAGGAGCGATCAGTTTTTTCAGTGCTTATAGTTTATGCAAATTATCCATGTGGTTTTAAGTTTCGTTTTTGTAAAACGTAAACAAATGTGCGCAAAGCTGCATTAAACACATTATTACTCAGTGTATATTTGAGTCCTCCTTGTAGGAAATTAAAATAAATCTTAAGTTATCCACCCACATTCACATTGATGAAACACATTCACCAAGACAGGGAGGCAACACCGGGCAAATTACACCACAATCTGCTGATGGATCATGGATGCCTGGGCTAAGGGATCAGTCTCAAGTGTCATCCTGCGCCTTATAATTCGGTGCACCTTGTAGTCAGAAAAATACTGTATGTTTGTGATGACAAAACATTCTAACAGGTCAGAACATAGTGTAAGGTTTATGTGCCCTTTAAGAATTTCCATAACAAATCTTGGTCTTACCTTTCACAGATCAATTTTTGCATTTCCTCAGAATATTGTCATCCTCCGTCAAAATGCTGCAATCCTCGGGAGGCGCGGAAAACCTGACATTGCGTGATTGCCAAATGACAATCTCGGGATGGTTCGGAGAAAAATGAAATTACCTCCTTGACAAGTCGCGAGATTACTCCTCCTGCACTCACACAAATATACACACAATGCCGCCTGTCGCACCTGTCGCACCCGTCAGCACTAACGGCGACCAAGTCAAAGAGCCAAGTGGAAATAAATACCGTTTGTGCCAAATGAAATCAAATCAGACCCGTGAAGTGCTGGAGAAGTCGACGCTAGGACACTTGGTTTAGTAATGGTGACGGTGATTTTAGTGCAGTAGTTGGGGGCTTATTATTGCTTTGGGTCTCTGGTTTGTCTGTTGACAGTCACACTAACACAAATTATTATTTTTGGGTGGTTTCAAAGGTGAAGTGTTGTTGGAGAGTATTTGTCAGTGGTTTATTTATCCAAAATATTGTTTCATAGTACACTACTAGACAGAGCTTGGACGCTTTATTTTTGTTCTTTATTTCCATGATTATTTACATTGTAGGCAACAAAACTATGAATGGACACATGGAAAATAAACTCAAAATGACTCCAAACTTTAAGCACAGCAAAATCCAGGCACTGGATGAGCATGAGCAAAAGTATAATTGAAAGGCCTTTATTTAAATAGCAATATGTTTCAACTTGGGTCTGTGTACAGCAGGGATCTCCAACCTTTTTCATTTGGTGAGCTACCTTTACAAAACAAACAAAACTCATTTTAGCGGCCAGAAGAAGTTGAGACGATTGTAAGAAAGAGGGTGAGCCTTTGGGTAGAGTTAGATGCCTATAAAACATAAACCATTGTCCATTTATTAGTGCACAAAGTTGGGCTTCAAAATTATACATTTACAATGGTAACAGGCATGTAATTAACCATTTTTTTGTTATTGAGCACAGTGGTATAATTTCAAAATCCCTTGGAGAGCTACTTGGATGGGGGTGGAGAGCTACTAGTAACTCCCGAGCTACAGGTTGGAGACCCCTGGTGTACAGGGTCAGTCCACCTCAGTTCACCCAATGAGTTAAACCCTACTTTGTCAATTTTTTTATGTAACTGGTATATAGGTAAAGCCAGAAAAGCCAAACTTTCAAATTTTAGTTTGATCGGACCAGTGGTTTCCGTCGCAATTTCATTTTTTCACTTTTTCACCGTATTTCAAATTTACTCAGCAACTACTGGTCCGATATCAAAAACCAAGGTATCTCTGGAAAGGAGAAATCATAAGGAATCCAAATCTAGTATCTAGACCTATATTTTGACCTTGAAACTGATAATAAGGGACATGCCCTACCTCAGTGACACCAATAGAAAAAATTTAGCCCTATATGTCTACTACAATATATGAAAAAATTAGACAAATTTACCTAGAAGTTGACTTACCCCCATCTTAAGACATGCCAAATATCCATTCATGTCAGTTTTTGATATCGGAGCAGTAGTTGCTGAATAAATGCAATTTCAAATTCAGCAAGAAAAAAAAAAGAAACTACGATATCTCAGCAACCATTACTCCGATCATGCTAAAATGTGACATTTTGGCTTTCTTGGCTATGACTTACCCAATTTTCTTTGCAATTGGACAATGTGTGGGTTCAGATTGCAGTTTTTGGGGTGAATTGAGGTGGAATGGGTGAGTAGTTCTTTGATATAAAACTCTTTGAGAACCTAAAAGTTGGAAAAGCTCTGTATAAAAATGTGACCATGACCAACTATTTGACATCACAAGGTGGAACAGAGCATTCTGAGCTTTTGAGATGTAGACAGACTAATAATAAAGGGTTACTCAAATGTGAAAATGAAACAAAACATTGTAATGTGACTTGAAGCTTTGTGTAATATAGGATCTTTAAAGTTATAGAAAGGAACATTGTTGTTTATTCAGTTACCAGGTTAGAACAGTATGATGCCTTAAAGTAATCAGTTCAACGGAGGCTTATAGATGCAATTTTGACTTGCAATTTTTGCCGCTTGACAAATTATTGAGATTTGTTCAGCTCAGAGTGACGTTTTTCTCCCGTTGGGCGTTTTGGCTGCTTACATAAGAACTCAAAGTAGTCAGAACTACTGTCTGATGAGTCAGACTTGTGACTTAAAAGACTTAAAAGTAACACATATATAACATATACACAAATCAAAGTCCTCATTCAGACCAGGATGTTGATATGCTCGTAATTTATGAATCCAGAATGCGCCTTTTTGATTTAATTTAATTTAATTTCTTGTTTTGCCAGTGGATGATGATTTTCACAAAATATCTCCAAACTTGTTTTAGATTGGTTAAAAAACTGTTTGTTTCCATGCTTGGCCAACAATGTTCCACAGTACAGCTTTAAAAATCATATATCACCATAGAGACAAGCAAGTGAAGTCACCAGGTGAAGTTACTGGACAGATATATGTAGAGACGACCCCGTTCACTGTAAGAAAGATGTTTTTTAAGGTATTATTTAAGCACAAAACACCCGTAATAGAGTAAATGCAAGATCATAAGTTTAATGCCATATTTTGGAAGTTACATAGTGCACCTTTAATTGCAATCGAATCAAAACGGATGTCTTGTTTTCAAACCAAGAAAGACAGTACTAATAGGCGAGTTTCAGCTGACGTCATTGTTATTAAAAGCCCGCGTTGCATGCTGGGAAATATTTTGGTCGGAGGCAAGAAACACGATAGCGGTCAAACACAGTGCGTAACCTCGCGTATTTATCCCCAATAATGGTAAATTCCTGCTGCATTATCGGATGCACAAATAGAAGCACGGAAGAAGGAAAATATCTTTTTTGTATTCTGAGTGAAAAGAACCGCTAACGGTGAATTAAATGGCTTTCAAACATTCGTAGAGCAAACGTACAAGATCCTAGCAAACCGTGGACTCCAACAAGTTCAACAACACATCGAGACTCTTGGAGGTTTTCATCTTTTCTGCTGTGACTGGCCCAGGAGTTTCCACCAAGTCATTGTGGATATCGCCGAAGTGAATGTTTGTCCAGGTAGTTGGCGATTCTGACCAGAAATTCGGTTTCGTCCACCTTTTGTAGGGGTTGAAAAGAGTGATTTGATTTTGATTTTATGACCAATTTCTGGTCAAATCGTCTTTGGTTCTCTGCCGTTAGAGTGGATAAATAACCGGGATCAATACCCTTTACGTGCTTTCTCGCTCCGTCCGTCATGTTGAATTAGTGTTTCTTGCCGCCGACCAAAATAATTCCCAGCATGCAACGCGCGCTTTTGTCAACAATGAAACTCGCCTATAAAAACACACTTTGCTTGAACCCTGGTTTCCACTTTCTTAGAACAACTGGCAAGGGAAAACCATTTCAGGAGACTTCATCAAAATCAGTCCAAGGTTTTTAAAGGGTGGATACTTTGAGCATTTGAATATAAAAATGTTATATATTTACTTTTTTCTTCGTACAAGTGGCTAAATCAACTTCAGGTTAATCAAGAAATCACATATTCGTCCCCTTTAATAAGATGAATAATGCTTTTGTAACATGTGGCTAATTAATTGTCGACTTACATAATACGCCCAGCCCAGTGTGAGACAATTAGTGTTTTGATTTGGTTGATTTCATGGTTGCGAGCTGCTGCCCAGCCTCCATAACACGGTGCACCCCAAGAGTCCAATCAAGGCCAGTTTATCTTTTAAGAATACCAACAAGTACTGGGCATACGGTATCTTTCATCACTGTGGCTTAGATAAAGAAAATGTCAATGTGCTTTTGTGAGTTCAAGTTTGTTTTAATGTACACAAACTTGATCTGTGTTTTCCTTCATGCTTGAGTAATCCTGCATATTTAGTCCTTCTCCAGAGCTCAAAGCACGCAATAAACCAGTTCTCATCTTACATTACTAGGAATAAGATATGATTTTTGAACTTTGGTCTGGTTTTGACTCCCGGGTCGCTCTGATCTCTGTGTGGACGTTGCATGTTTCTCCTGTGTTTGAGTGGGTTTCCCCCAACAACCTAAAACAAGCACAGCAGGTCAAATCCTACAGCTAAGGAAGTCCTGACTGAGCCTGGCCAAGATCTGGAGATGGGTCCCTTGGTATTGCACTGACAGGTTTTCCCAGCAGCACTGAATGATGGATGCAAATTTCTCTGCTGGGACAATAAAGTAGTTCAAAAAGGTCCTTTATTCCGCAGAATTGACTCTTGTGAGCTTTTAGACATGTTATAATGTTACCTTATCAAAAACAGACCTGGAGTTGTGTTTTTGTTTGAGTAATCCTGCATTGTTACTCTGTCTACATCTCCAAAGCTCAAAATGCTCTGTTCCTTATCATGATGTCATGAAGTGGTAGTTTTCATCTTAACAGCTCATTTTACATTTTGTTTAGAATATATTGGGAATTCCAGAGGTGAAATTATATGGGAGAAGAACTCAGCCTAAATATGCAGGGTCTGAGTGTTAAAAGTGTGAATGAAACAAAACACAAGTCCAGGTCTGTTTGTGATGAGGAAACAACATTATAACATATCATATTTTTCGGACTATAAATTGCTCTGGAATATAAGTCACATCAGCCAAAAAATGCATAATGAAGAAAAAAAAAAAACATACATAAGTCGCACTTTTGGGGGGAAATTCATTTTATAAAATTAGAGACCAAGAACCGACATTACTATAACTTGCCTTTCAAGATGAAATAACAATAGAACAGAGAACAACAGACTGTTAACGTTACATATGAACAGTTCTTCAGATAAACTATAACATAAACAACAGAACAGAACAAGTTTACCAAACTCTCCATCTCACTCCAAATCACTAAATCCATTGAATTCTTCAACCTCTGTGTCACTTTTTAGCAACTCCACCACCTCTGGAGGTAAACGGAGCACCGCTTCCTCTTCTGTGTAGCTGTTGTCAGACTCAGCATCAGTTCCAGTTAGAATTATTCTGGCCTTTCTGAATCCCGACAGGATGGTTTCTGTTGTCACTGAAGTTCAGGTTTGGTCAATCCATCCAGTGACTTCCAGGAAAGTTGCATGGTGCATCCTCCTGGTGTCACAAGTTTCTCGCTCACTCTTTCTTTCTGCTGCTCGATTACTGTTTTCGGCTGAAGATTTCACCACTTGCAGTTTGTAATCTGCAAAATACAATTTTCTTTTGGGGGGGCATTTGTGTTCACTTCTCTCAGTCGTCTTTATAAATTTGTTTAAATGTTAAATTGTTCAGTGGTACAGAAGTAATGGTGCGATTGACTGACATGATACAGACAGAACAGAGGCTCTTTCTGCAGGAGACATGTGCAGTAGAGCCAAGTGACAGTGGTACAGGAGGAACAGGAGCAGCAGATACTGACAAACAAGCCTAGAGCCTCTCACAGCTGTCTGTGTGAAAGTTTTAATACATAAGTCTCACTGGAGTATAAGTTGCAAGATCATCCAAACTATGCGACTTATAGTCTGAAAATTTTGGCAAATCAGAAAATAGCATAATATGGCCCTTTAAACTTGACAAGGCAGTGAAGACATGTAATTTACTCCGATAACTGCTTTGAAGTTGAACCCCACAACCACTTTCCAAATCAGACGGATTACAAACCACTCTGCCACTTGCTGCTGTCTACATCTTAATTTACCATTTCCTTGAAGTCTAAACCACTCAGATTTACAAATGTAAGAAAGTGAAACATTATTGACTAAGTGTTGAGTAATACACAGGTGGCTGGCATCTTATTCGCTGGCAGAAAAATCATTGAATCACTCAGAAAACATTCACTTGAGCAGATACGAAACCTGCCAATCTTCGTGCAAACATTTCTTATCTTCTCCTCTAATCCCTTCCAACTGTAGAGCCTCTAGCTAGCATGACCCTGGATACCCACACATCTGATGCAACTGTTACTCATACTAACAGTAGTCTGTGAAGCTTGGGAACCTTGGGACCTCAGTCTGCCTATGGGGGAATCCGAAATGAAGTCGGTATTTGATTAACACAGAGTACAGAGACGGCCGGGGAGATTAAAGGAACCTGATTTCTACTGTGTTAAAAAACTTTGAAATGGTTTGCAGTGATCCGAAGTTATTCTTTACTTACCTTATTCATTCACACCATTCTAATTATGTGATGAGTTTAATTGCACGATTCACAAGTTTCAGAAACAAAAGTCATAGGACAGCTAACAGCTACTAGCATGCTAACTGCACACTTCCTAATAATCAAACAATAAAACATTGAATCAGATGCAGACACTTCACAGCAAACTTATTTTGCCCTCAAGAGCTGCTTAAACATTATATATGTTCTAGAGCCTCAAGTGGAGGAGTTCAAGTATCTTGGGATCTTGTTTATGAGTGAGGGGATGGAGCGCGAGATTGACAGGCGGATCAGTGCAGTGTCGGCAGTGATGCAGTCGCTGTATCGCACCGCTTGTGGTGAAGAGGGAGCTGAGTCAAAAGCTAAAGCTCTTGATTTATTGTCAATCTATGTTCTTACCCTCATCTATGGTCATGATCTTTGGGTAATGACTGAAAGGACGAGATCGTGGATACAAGTGGCCAAAATGAGTTTCACACAGGAAGAGCTCTGCTACTCCACAAGGAGCCAGTTGAGGAGGCTCGGGCATCTGTTCCGGACGCCTCCTGGGTGCCTCCCTCGGGAGGTGTTCCGGGCATGTCCCACCGGAAGAAGGCCCCGGGAAAGACCCAGGACACGCTGGAGGGACTATGTCTCTCGGCTGGCCTGGGAACACCTTGGGGTCCCCCTGGAGGGGCTGGAGGAAGTGTACAGGGTGAAGGAAGTCTGGGGTTCCCTGCTGAGACTGCTGCCTCTGCGACCCAGCCCAGATAAGTGGAAGAAAATGGATGGATGGATATTCTAGGGCAGGGGTCTCCAACCTGTAGCTCGGGAGCTACCAGTAGCTTTCCACCCCTTCCAGTTAGCTCGCCAAGGGATTTCTGAATTATATATACTGCACTGAACTCAAATTTGATTGATTAAATGCCTATTTACTTTGTAAATGTATAATTTTTATGCCTAATTCCGTGCACTGATAACTAGATAATGTTAGGTTTCACAGATGTCTAACTGTACCTCATCTTCAGTTTACCATGGCTCTTATATTTACAAACTTTCTGGGAACTGCTAAAATTAGCAGCTCTCTGGCATTTTCATTTTACAAACAGATTGGAGATCCCTCTTCTAGGACAAGGCAAAGTGCTCAAATCCAGGAGAAAATCATGTGTAGGCTCTTTATTCCCTTCTAACTGTAAAGCTGCTGACGAACATGACCCCCCACATCTGATGCAACCATTACCCAAGCTAACAGCTAGCAGTAAGCAGTGAAGTTTGGGAACCTTGGGAGTTCTACTCTTAGTCTGCCTACGGGGGAAAACACAGTCTGTATTTGCATAACATTGATTTTTACTGCCATAAAAACATTGTTCATCTTTGCAGTGAACTACTACTGCTACTTCTTTGGTTTGCAGTGGTCCAAAGTTATTCCTCACTTACCTAATTATGTAGAGTTTCTGAAGGCATTTTACAACTTTCAGAAACAAAAGTCACATTAAAGCTAACAACAACTAGCATGCTAACCACACACGTATTGATTATCTGAAATATTAAAGGCTTTATAACTTCATACGGACACTGAACTTTCTTTGACATCAAGAGCTCCTTATACAACATACAGTATATATATTTCTGTACAAGCAAAGCAAAGTCTCCAAGGCCTTTAATCCTCTCCAAGTGTAAAGCTGCAAGCATGACCCTGCACATCTGATGCAACAGTTACTCATGCTAACAGGACAATCTGTCTACGGATCTTCACCCAGAGGACCCAACCTCACAGAGCTCTACAAGGATGCAACTCCACCCTCATGTCCCTCACCATTTTCCATGAGTTTATTTTATGTACAACTTCATTAAACTGGCTATCAGAAAACCAAAGCTCCATGGCAAGTTTGGAGTGAGTGAATAATGCACAAAACTGTAAATTGGCTTTGACAGTCAAGAAACGAGCTACATTCAGACTGCAGCCTGAAGTGACCCAAATCAGATTTTTTCACCCCTTTGCGACCTGTTTCTGATCTTTTAATGACAGTCTGAACGATACAGATCTGATTTTTTCAAATGTGACCCAAGCCACTTGGATATGTGCTCCTAAAACCAAAACATTTCTGATCTTTTGACATGCGACGTCAGTCAGAACGGTCAGGTCACATTCATCCCACCTACACGTCAGGCTCGGAGTCTAGTCAATGGAGGGAAAGCGAGGTTAGAGAGTTTATTCATATTTGGGGGGATCGCTGTATTCAGGACAAATTGCAGGGGTCTTATCAGAAATGGGCAGTTTTTGAAATGATTGTCGAAGAAATGGACAAGCTACAGGCGGTCCTGGCTCCAATGTCAACAAAAAATAAAGATCCTGTGAGCCAAATACAAGGAGGCTAAAGACTCAAACAAACAAAGCTTCCGTGGACGTGTAACCTGTCAATTTTATGAAGAACTGGACCGTATTTTGGGAGACGAGCCCAACATTTAGGCTACTTCCGTAAACACATGTGACGTCATCGTGTCCTCCAATGTGCATGCGGGACACTTTTGGGGCATTTAAAGTTCACACTGGAGATCACATACAAGTCGCATTTAATTGGAAATGTGAACGACCTCGCAAAAAAATCTGATTTCAACAAAAAAAATCTAAATTGAGCATTAAACCCTGCAGTCTGAACCAAGCCTGAGACTGATGGATTATTGTTATAAGTTGTTGCCTTGTCCGTGAATGTCGCCATAGGCCCTGTGTCTGGTTATGAATAGGAAAAGGGGTTGGGCTTATCTTTAGTCTAAAAATATGTCAACTTTTGCAACATATAGGCCTACATTGAAAAAAGAGACCAAGAAACAGTGGACTTTGTTGGGGTTTTTTTTGGCGTGGCGGCTGTTTCTTTACATTTACGGACCTGTGGATGGAGGTGGAGGTCTGGGGGTTGGGTCCTCTGGGTGAAGCTCTGCAGCCAGGTTCCTCTCGAAGTTTGAGAACCTCGGGAGCTCCCCTCAGTCTGCCCGTGGGGGAAAACGCAGTCAGTATTTGCATAACGTTGAGCGGAGAGAGGGCCTGGGAGAGGAACGAGCTCGAGGGAAGAAGAAGACAGCGCAGTCAGATTGTGGAGGTAAGGGGGAATTCCCGTAGGGGTGAAATAAAGAAATATAAGCCTTTTACGCATTGTTAGATTTAAGTGTTCTTTCAAGTACTAACGGTAAAGCCAGTCTGGGAGAGATTGTATTCATATTTTACTTTGAGTCTCTTTATTGCACGAAAAACGCTGGGAAATGTAAAGGATGATGCAACATGTTTTCAGAAGTATATATTTTATATTACTTTGTTTGCTCCTTTAGTTTCCATGGTTATACTGTAATAGATGAGTCGCTCTAGGTTATGTTTGTAGATTAAAGGGCCCATATCACACTGTTTTCTCATCCCTGAAGTTCTGTTTTGTTTCACACATCTTTAAAACACAAACCCTGCTTATTTAGGCTGAGCTCTTCTCTCAAACCAATACTGTTCCACCTTGTGATGTCATGTGGTAATACAGGAAGTGCTCCACTGTGTTTTTAAACTCCATACACCTTCACTAGAATCTTTTAGATGAGTTCAGCCCTGGTAATGCCAATCTCTACAGAACAAAAGGTTAAACCCCCTTTTTTTTTTGCCCCATAATGTAGTGTTATACATCCTTTTTTCAGTACAACCTGTTATTTGACAATCTGCTGCTGTAGTTGTGTCATGTGGCTGAAATAAAAGCTACAGGACCAGAAATGCAAATGAAAATAAAAGTAAAATAAAATTAACACTCTTTCATATAAAACACACAGCAAACATTTATAAACAACTTTTAGGACATTAAAAATATTAATTTAGGGTCTTAACTGCAAAAGTGCAAAATATCAAGTATGTAACTAAACTAAAAACATACTTATTGCTTCAAAATTAAAAATAAATAAATAATTGCGATCGCTCCGTGGAAACAGCTCGTGTCAGGTCCAGGGCACAGAGCCACATCACTTCCTGCATTTCTATGGTGTGTGTTACATTTGTATTTGTACATTTTGAGTGAGATAAACCTTTCAAATAAAAATAGCAAGGGATGCGCAATTACGCAGACCAAGATGCATAATTTGCCACTTACTTGAGAAATAACTGCACTTAGAGCGGCTTTTTCCAATTGTTACGAACACAGACATTCAGAGCAGTCGACCATTTTGACTCACTACACTCTTTGGCGCAGTTTGGGTCAGTCAAAATGGATGGAGCGCATGTGTTTGGAAAACAAAGTTCCTATTGGGCATTTGTTTTCCCTACGACATCACGCACCGTGTTCATGACGTGGGATTATGCCAGGAATATGCTTGGAAAACAGCAACTATCAGCTTTTCAAGGGGAAAAAAGTAAGTTTCTATCTTTTATGGTTGAAAAGTTATGCGCGATTATATAAAACATATTCCCAGGTATTGTATATGATACCATCACTCTGGAAAGCTTAAAAACTACTGCTTCATGACGTCACAACTTGGAACAGAGCATTCTGAGTTTTGGAAATGTAGACAGACTTATAATAAACAATTACTCAAACCTGTGAATGAAACAAAACACATCTCTAGATATGTTTTTGAGGAGGTAACAGCTTTCTAACATGGCTTAAAATCACAAGAGTAAATTTAGTGTAGTATAGGACCTTTAAGGTGAAATGCCACTATGAAAGGGCGGGGTCTATTGGTTCTTTACAGTTTTGAACAAGAAGTCAATGACCCTGTTTCTATAATTAGACCAAGTTTTAGTTTTAGATCAATATAGTGGTTTATCATGGCCTCCATACGCTGTACTTTAATGCCTGGGAAAAGCACACTATGTCTTTTTTAAGCACAGCCAGACTCAATAGACCAAAATGACTCCCACTGCTTGTTCTTAAGCCCAATCAATGTGAACTAATGACCTGTTCTAAATCGCTCTAGTGTTTTATTCCCATCTATAATGTATTCAGCCTTTGACAGCGGCATCAGGGTTAATTAGCAGAGTCAGTTCCAAAAGTTGGTTCCAAAAGTCTGGGTTCACCTGAGAGCCCCCCGTCTGAATATTAATGGAGGACATGTTCGGTGGATGTGTGATGTTTCTCTCATGGCTCTGGGGCAGGTGCTTTGTAGAAGAAGAACTGAAAAATCTTGGTCTTTTGGGTACGGTGAGCAATGGATTGATTTGATCGCTGGGGTATAAAACATTTGCATTTCAACCAAGGATGGACTACGGTTTAAAAAGGGGGCACTATGCACAATCGACTTTTCGGAGCTTTCTATGGTGTTCTAATGCTGTTCTCTCCTCCAGAAACATGCCTGGAGAGGTTTTAGATGTCGTCCATGCATGTTTGAGTAATTTCGTGATCTCCCAGCACATTCTTCAAACCATCTTTACAGTTAGTCGTACAAGATTCAGCCCACAAGCCGACAACACCCAGGCTCCAACCCAAAAATGTCCATATGCACAGTGTTGGGAAGTAACGGATTACATGTACTGGAGTTACGTAATCAGAGTACAATTTATCAGTAACTGTATTCAGTTACAGTTACTGTTTCAATGAGTAGTAATTGGATTACAGTTACTTGGTTGAAATAAATGGATTACACGGCGGTATTTTCCTGTTTTCACATTATTTTTATTTTATTTATTTTTTATTTTTTTCGGTAATTCCACTCATTGCTGGAAACTAAACCAGGACTAAAACCAGGTCTAAACCAGGTCTAAACTAGATCTAAACCAGGACTAAAACCAGGTCTAAACTAGATCTAAACCAGGTCTAAACCAGGACTAAACTAGAGCTAAACCAAGACTAAACCAGGTCTAAACCAGGTCTAAACTAGATCTAAACTAGATCTAAACCAGGAGTAAAACCAGGTCTAAACTAGATCGAAACCAGATCTAAACTAGATCTAAACCAGGTCTAAATCAGGACTAAACCAGGACTAAAACAGGATTTAACAGGACTAAACCATGCTGCGCAGATGTGTCTCCTCCTCTTCTTAATATTTTTAATATGGTTAAGTATCCTAGTCTTTGCTTCTCTACAGCAAATCAAGTAATCCAAAGTATTCAGATTACATTACTCACTTTAAGTACCTTAATGGATTCCGTTACAAACTACATTTTGGTGTATGTAATCTGTAATCTGTAGGGGAATACATTTTAAAAGTAACCTTCCCAACACTGCATATGCATGATACAAAACAATACACTACAACTTCACAAAACTGATGCAATGTGCAGTGGGAAGTGGCTTAGCACAGGAAACAAAGGGAGGGGGGAACTCAGAGCGTCAAAAAAGAAACTTAAACTAATTCATACTTTTTCACCAAATAATATCTAAATCGCCTTTGCTTTAAAGTAAAATTTGTGTTCACGTTGTAGAATTTGGTGATGCCATAATTTCAGATGCACCAAGGAGCTGTAAAACTAACTTTTGAAAGAAATATCCACACTTATGATTCACAACTTATTATTTGTTTGGAACTGGCACTTCAGACTCACCATATTAATCTTTTGGCTCGAAGTCCTTTCAGCTGACAACAATCAGGTCTTGTTGGTTGAATAATGACACCACTTTTAGAGGCTGTTGTGAAAACAACAATTTTACTTTGATTTATTTACTGATAGAGAAGAGGTGCCAGTTTTTTGGCAAAAGTAGCATATCCACAATCTTGTTATTTTTCAGAAAGTGTGGCAGAAAACACGATTGAGACACAGTTCTTTGTGTTAAAGCCTGTGACCCCCTTGTAAAAGAATTGAAGTAATTTATCTTCCAAATATATCTCAGTTTAACATTGACTCTCAAAGCTATATTTACAACATGATCTTCCCTTGGTGCGTACCACTGGCAGACCATTATCTAAATATTGCTGTCTGACCGGTGTCTTCTGGCCTTCATAGTCTCACCACACTTACTTTATAAACCTCCTCCTTTGAAGCAGAGTGAAGGGGCTTGAACACTCAAAGATCATACTATGTTCTCTTTTGAAATCATAATATGTCGACTTTTCAAGTTCCCCCGGGCCTGTAGTATTGATTGTTTAAGACATCAAGTTGGTCTCCAGCCTTTTATTTCCACCCTTTCTTGAGCAAGCTGAGAACTTCTACAACACCCCTGTCTAAAGACCTCCCACAGAAGAGAATAAAGGATTATCTTACTGTATGCATACTGTGATAATACTGCACTGAAATTCGGATGTCATATATAGTATAGATATACTAGTTACATATATAAAAAAAAAAAAAATTCTTGGTTTCTTTGCATTTGGTATAGACTTGTTTTTGCATAGATATTTTATTTTACTTTCTCTACATAAGTAATTTAAACCAGGATTTTATTTTATTTTTTCATAAAATGTGGCTTAAACTGATAGAATGCAACTTTCTAGAGGAGGAAAGTCACCTGTGTGATTCCATAAAAGTAGAAAGGAACATTCTTGATGGAGACAGATACATTTTATGGAATACTGTGGAATTTAACAGCCAAAGGAACAACGTTTCCATGGAAACACACAGAGGGACAGCCTTCTCTAGGCTAAATAAGAGTCAGGTTTGTGGCGATGCAAGCTGCTCCCAGTGAGAATGCAGGTTCTGTAATGTTTTTCAGTGCAATAAACCATAACCAAAATGAAAAAAGAAAGAAAGAAAAAAAAAAAAACTTTCTTTTTACTTTTCTGTAAAAAAAAATTATTTAAGGCTTTAACTCATCTTCACTCATTTGTTGATGCTTATTGCCGTTGATTCTGTTTCAGAAAATTCAATCAACTGTTACAAGTCCAAAGCGCAACTACTCTTTTGCCCTATGACCAGTAGAAGAGAGAATGTGACTCGGAGCCTGTCTCGCTCCTGTCTGGTGAATAGAGTTGTGTTAAAGCAGGGCTGTAGTGTTTGTCAGTGGGGGAGAGACAGCGAGGGTCCAGACGAGTGGACACTAGACACAGGAGGTGACAGCAACAGCAATGGAAGACTTGTTTATTTACCAGTCCTTTAAGTTGATAGTATAAAGTAATGCTGAATCACACATGTTTTTTTAAAGACAACCAGAAAAGAATTGGTAAAAAAAAAAAAAAAAAAGCATAAATTCCATGATGTGTGATGGTGTAAAACATTTATTAAAGGTCCTATATTACGCAAAATTGACTCTTGTGAGCTTTTAGTCAGGTTAGAATGTTGTGACCTCCTCAAAAACAGACCTGGAGTTGTGTTTGTCTGGTAATACAAGCTCTTTAAATACATTTCTGTGATAAAGATCCTGGTTAAAGTACTGCTTCAGATGTAGCCTCGTTAGCCTTGGTCTCTTTTTACTTTTTTTTTTTCTTTATAAGGTTTTCGCTTTCTCAGTTTAACGACCTTCCTGAAATAAATCCTTGTTTTATTATTTGTGTCAACTTTGCAGTATTTTTGCTGTTACAATCGCTGACCTTTTTCTGGCATTCTTTTTTTTTTTCGATTTTTGCAGTTTTGAAGCCAGACTACTTTAATTTCATTTTCACTTTATTTTAAGTTGAACGAGTTTTCAATTATAGTGGTTGACAATGACAAATGTGACATGTATTGTAAAATGGTATCATAACGTATAAGGAATCACTCTAGTGATGTTTTTTTTTTTCATTTGTAAAAAGAAGTAAAAAAAAACTGTTCAGAAACTCTTGAAAACAGCTGAATGCTTGGAAATTAAGTTGTTTTTTTTTTCTTATTTTCAGTGTAGCAAGCTGTATGTTCATATTTTACGTAAAAAAGTCTTATTCCACTGGCAGATCATTTTATTTGTCAATTGAAATGTGCTTAAATCATGATCAAACATTTTGAATTCAAGTCATCTTAACTTGAGATTTTGTTGTTGTTTTTTTTTGCAGCGCACATATTAATACACCAGTGTACAGATACTGGGGGTGAGGTGGGTTAAGTGTCTTGCTCAAGGACACAACAACAGCATTCATCTGTGAGAGCTGTAATCGCACTGCCAATGTCTGAGTCAGTGGATCTGATGACTCTACTGATGATGTTTACATCAAGAGTGAGATTCGAACCACATCTTCAGATCAGTGGGGGTACAACTCTTATTCCGACATACCGCCATTCCGCCATTCCGACAGACCCCCACCCTCACATTCCGTCATTTCAACAACCCTCCATTCTGTCATGCCCCCATTCTGATACTTTCTGATGCCGCCAGTCCGACCTTTTATGTCGCCATTCTGACAACCTACTCATAGTTTGGAGCATCACCTTTTATTGCCTTGTATACGCCGTGTGGACCACGTCTTCTCCCGTACACCGCGTGGACCACGTCTTCTCACATACAATGCATGGATCGCACCTCCTCCCGTACACCGCACAGTGCCTCCTACACCCCCAGCCCATGGAAATATTGTCTCGTAAAAGAGCGCCACCACAACTTAATATTAACCTTGTGTGTCGGAATGGTGGAATGTTGAAAAAAAACAGCTAAAGTGCTGCCACTCTGACCAAAAAAAAAAAGTTAAATGTCGGAGTGCAGGGACGTTTGATAAAAAATGGAAATGCTGCCACTTCTACAATTGGACGTCATTGTTGGAGTGGCGATATGTCGGAAAGGCAGCATGTAACCGGATCAATGGACAAACACAAACACTCTACCAAGTGAGCTACTGTTGCCCACAACTTCGAGAGGTTAAATGAGAAGAAAAAAACTATAATATGGTTAGAAAAATAACAAATGAGAAAGTTTTTTGATGGAAACTTTTGTCCAGTTGACAGAATTGAATTTCTCCTTTGCTATGGATCCTACTTGGACGGATTACACAAACAACATGGTTAGAAACTCTAAAAAGATGATTTTTTTCATATATTTGCTAATTAACAGTTAATTTTGGTCAATTAATCATTAATAATAAATGTTACTTTCAGCATTTGCATTGTCACAAAAAACAATTGTGCACAAATGGAGGATGACTGGACCATTTTGAGAACCAAAAAACATTGCAAACATGACCAACTTTTTCCATTATGCAGACTTTTCTTTTCTGAATAAACCTTTTATCCTACACAGAGCACAATAGCTAAAGTGTTTTTCTATTCTGGTTGTCCTCTGCCTCATTCGGAGTTTCGAAACAAATGGCCGTAATAGCCACCGATTTAGCTTCTCCATTGAGGCTCGCTTAATTAAGGACAGTATCTCAGCTGGTACAGTGGGCCACCAAAAGTGCATCGTCATGGCAACCGTCCTCTTTTTTTCCCCCATCGCACATGCAGGTGTTGTTCCTTTTGCAGCGCGTCCCTGTTCTCTTTGCTTTCACCGTGATAAAATATTACGTTTGGCTGCGTTAGGCCCAGCGGGAGATAGGTTCAACTTCACAGCAACGACTTTAGCCTTATTTTTTTTTAATCCCTGGCTGAACGTTCCTGCCGTTAACAATATTTTAGCTGTAAATAAAGACCCTGAACCCGGCTTTTGTTCAGCCCCACGTCAGCTGTGTCTGAGAAAGTCAAAGGGGGTATTCTTCACCTGCAAAACAAAGCAGCCAAAGCCCCCCGTGACCAAAAGTGTCCCCCCAGTGCAGTGTCGTGGAGTGATACAGAGGTAATAAAGTCTCAGTAGGGATCTAGATTTTTTCTTTTTGAAAAGGACACTTTGAAGCCTTGAGGTTCAGTGTTCTGCTACAGAGACAAGAGCTTAAAGTTGATCTTGTTTTGTTTTTATAACGCTCCAAAAAGGTAAAATGTAAGGGGACGTGAAGGGATATTTTGCTGATTTTTGCCATGATGCGTAAAAGGTTGAGAAAGTTATTTTAAAGTGTATATGAAAGTTTAATCTCGCTTTATTTGTCCCTGATTTAAGCACAGTGAGTGTAAAATACAATAATAATAGAAAGCTCAAACAAAGTCTCAGTGCAGCTCAGCAGGTAGAGTTTTCAGATCCAGTGTCAGGGCAGTTTGAGGAGAGGAACAGCCCTCAGGACAAAAGCGTCCTTCCTCTGTGTCCTGAAGCCCGGGCATCATAGCAGCCTCCAGGGGGCGCCAATTGAACTTTGGAGACACAACGTGAAAGCCCAGAAAGAAAGAATAGCTACCTCCAGGATCTCCATGGGTTCCACAAAAACAAAGTGTTCAAATCACATAATCCAGTAGTCCTTCATTTCTGTCCTTTGAGCTGCACATGCTGCACTTCTTAGTTGGTCAAAAGTAAAAAAAAAAGTAAGATGTAAGTTTAGGCTGCTAACTTCACAAAAACCATAGTAAACCTCAGAAAAAAAGTATGTAAATTGTCCCTGTATTTTAGTTTAACGATATAGAAGTGTTATTTTAGAACTCGCCGTGTTTTTATTCCTCAAACTGCGACTTGACCTCAGTAAAACGAGGAGGACTCAAATATACAATGAGTAATAACGTGTTTAATGCAGCTTTGCACACTTTACGCTTTACTTTACTTTACGCTTTACAGAAACAAAACCTTAAAACCACATTGCTAATTTGCATAAACTATAAGCACCGGGAAAAAAAAACCAAAACAGCTCACTCCTTGTGCGCTGATGGTTTACACGAACGCCAGGTTTAGATCCTAGCCTCCTAGCATTGTGGCATTGAATTACTTTACGGCGCATAGACTTCAACACAGAGCCATAAATCAAAAATGACGGCAGCAGCGTGCATTGAGTCGACGCAGAACTATACTTCGCCTTTAACTCCGTGAGGCTCCTGACTACTGTAGCCGTAATGCTCCGACAGTCCATCAAGCGGTGCGGCTTTGTAGCTTACCAAAGTCGTACTAAAATTTAAACATTTTGAGCGCCGTGTACCACATAAAATCGGTTTGAGGTCAGCAAGCACAACCAAAATTTATATATATAGTGCACCGGATTATAAGGCAAAATTAAAGGATTTTAAGTGTATCTTATAGTCCAAAAACTATTAGGGATGTAACAATTAACCAAAATATGAAATCGTATCATCAAAAGTCACAATAATATCATGGACCATCACAATATATCGAATTACAAGTCTCTTCTCTAAAAAAAAAAAAAAAAAAAAAAAAAGAGAGAACTACATAGACCATGATCCTTTGCTTCATTTCAGTGCAGACGACATGAAGAAATAAATGTTATAAGCATTTTTAAATCTTTGCAAGTCATTTTAAGAAGATAAAGTTTCACAGTTTTGTTAATATCACAGTAAATATCGTACTGTGAGATGTATATTGTGAAAATATCGTACCAAAAGATCTGGATATCATTACATCCCCAGTAACTACAGTATGTATGACTTTATCTACTGTAATTACAGTGATCTTCTTTGCTTTATGCATGAGCAGTATACCAATTATGTTTGCTTTATCAGTTGATTCTGACTTTCCTTTGAATACAGGAAAAACTGCCTTTTTAGCATTGATCCTTTTATACTTTCTTAACCGGTTTTTCTAACAGTATAAATGCCTTCCTGAGATAAATCCTCCTGTTTTATTTGCGCCAACTTGGCTACGATCACTGACCTTTCCCTGCCTTTTCCAGGATTATTTGTGGTTTTCAAGTCAAACTACTTACACAATCCATTCTGTCAATTACTATAAATGCTTCTTTTCATTTCGGCGTTAGCATAGACACACATAATGCAATTGTCCTCCCTTTGCCAACTGATTCAAAGCCCGTGCAACCCCACTGGTAACACGATTAGCGATATGACAGCCTCTTCATTCTAATTCTGCATAGACAAATCTTTTTTTCTATTTGCTGAGTCAAGCAGACGAAAGGCTAACCATATTTTAAGATGTCAAGTCAGCTACAGAGAGAGAGAGAGAGAGAGCGCGGCGTTCCTAACTAATCCGTCGTGCTTCTGTGGAAAATGATGCGATGTATAACTCACCCGGATGCGCGAGCTGCCTGTTTGGGAGTGACGGATGGTTCTTTCCTTTGCTGCTGATTCAAACGAAAGAGGCCGAGGCTGTGACGGGACTGCGAAATATCTATATGTTGTTTTCAGATCCACAGCCAGATTTCCCTATTGATTTCTTTCTATTTTGTCATGAAATATCCAAAAGGTAAATCCACAAATGTTGAAACCAGGTCATTTCTATTAGTGATTAGACCAGGGGTGTCAAACTCATTTTGGTCCGGGGGCCGTATCCAGCCTACTTTGATCCCAAAGGGGCCGGATCAGAAAACTCATTGCATATAAACCCCAAAAATAACAATAAGTTCAAATATTTGTGCAGAGAAACACAAATCTATTACAGAAATCTTTTTTAATTGATGAACTCTTTCTTTTACAAAATATTATAATATTATGAACAACCTGAAACTTTAAGAAAAATACAATTTCAACACAAAGTTTTAACATGAACTTGTCTGTAAACAGGAATAAGTCAATTTTTTCTTGGAAAATCCTGCACTCAGCTCCACTTTTCTCATGTTGGACATTTTTCTGATGAGGGTGTCACGGTCAACAGTCAAAACGATCGTCCTTTAAGAATGTTTGGAAAGAGACAAGTCTTCATTTGTGCTGCTCTGGTGGGAGGGGCCACGTACAGAGGCGCTGGAAATGCTGCTATGCTGAGCGGTGAAGAAAATTACCAATATTTTAATAGAAAATAAAATTAAAATATTTTAGTAGAAAATCACCCAAGGGCCACATTAAAGGTCTTGGAGGGCCGGATGTGGCCCCCGGGCCTTATGTTTGACACCTGTGGATTAGACCCACGAACTATTTGGCAGATTTGCATTTTAACAATATTCATTTGAGCTGCCCCCATTTGGATTAAAGGTGCACTTTTTGCTGCTTGTTTCTATGGATATATCGTTTTGCTGCCGGGAATGTTCCACAGTATGACATTAAACAGGTCTACCTTACATTTATTCAATTACAGGCAAAGGTGTAGTGGGTGACCTCAGATGTGAGGGGACAAGCACTGATCCCAGGATTGAACCAGGAAGGGCTTAACCAAGACTGAACCAGGTCTAAACCAGGACTAAACCAGAACTGAACCAGGACTAAGTGTCGGGATAGGCCTGGAGGTGCGCCAGCGTAGAAAATCGACTGACCAGAGGCGAAAGGAACGGCGCAGAGCTCCACACCCCACGCTATGGTTTAGTCCTGGTTAAATCCTGGTTTAGACCTGGTTTTAGTCCTGATTTTAGTACTGGTTTAGGCCTAGTTTAGACCTAGATTTAGTCCTGGTTTAGACCTGGTTTTACTCCTGATTTTAGTCCTGGTTTAGACATGTTTTTAGTCCAGATTTTAGTGCTGGTTTAGACCTTGTTTAGATCTGGTTTTAGTCCTGATTTTAGTCCCAGTTTAGACCTAGATTTAGTCCTGGTTTAGGCCAGGTTTTAGTTCTGATTTTAGTCCTGATTTAGACCTGGTTTTACTCCTGACTTTAGTCCTTGTTTAGTCCTGCTTTTAATCCTGGTTTTAGTGCTGATTTATATCTAGTTTAGTCCTGGTTTTAGTTCTGGCTTAGTCCTGCTTTTAGTCCTGACTTTAGTCCTGGTATAGTCTAGTCCTAAAACCAGGACTAAACAAGGACTAAACAAGGACTAACCTTGTTTAGTCCTGGTTTAGTCCTGGTTTTAGTGCCGATTTATATCTAGTTTAGTCCTGGTTTAGTTCTGGTTTTAGTGCCAATTTCTATCTAGTTTAGTCCTGATTTAGTCCTGTTTAGTCCTGTTTTTTTTGCTGATTTCTATCTAGTTTAGTCCTGGTTTAGTCCTGGTTCTTAGTTCTGGTTTAAAAGCTCAAAGAGGTGCGACCCACACTGCATTCGCAAAGGAGGTGCGGTCCACGCGGCTTATACGAGGCAAAAAAGGTGACGCTTCAAACTATAAGTAGGTTGTCAGAATGGCGACATTATTTCACAGCTAATACACGTACGCACAATTACCAATATCAATACTGCTGCAGATGTGTACAGATGTGGGCCGTTTTATTTTTTTTTCTTTGTGTGTGTCGTGCCTCCCCAGTGACTCTTGGGCACCAAAGAGTCACTGAATATTGCATTGTCATTTGAAACTCAGCCATATGCAGTGAGATAAGAAGCATTACAAACTATTTATGGGTTTCAGAATTATGAAAAGACGGGACCGTAGTCACAGCGATTAACGATTCAGGACAAAATGTTCTGAAAATGTTGCATATGACAGGAACCAGAGACGCCATGAATAATTGCTTACACTTACACGTGCTTTAACAAAGAAAGCATCTTGTTCGAGCTATTAAAATGCTTGTAGTTGGGAAATTGCAAGACACATGTTTTTAATAACCGTGGAACATTCCAGACAAAATGATAACATCTCCATGGTGACCAGATTTAGGTGTACCAATCACCAAAAAGCAGGCAGTGGACTCCAAATGTGGAAAAAAACATGCATTCTTACTTGAGTGGGGTCAGCTCTCCACAGATCTGACCTGCCACTTGACCTGGCTGCGTTCTTCTCTTTATGAAGATAGAACGGTTTAGTGTGGAATATTCTAGACCAGACTATAAAATCTCAATGGAGACAAGCCAGTGGCACATTTTCCATCAGAAAACGTACGCTGTATACTAGGGATGGGCATGCGAAGAAATTTCATTAATCGATCGTCGGGAGAATTAACGATCGATTAATCATGAATGTTTTTATATTAAAATGATCATTATTATTACTAATATTGCATAAATAAATTAAACTTTACAACATATAAACCATAATCATTCTAGAGCCACATAAGCCCATTTGAGATTATAATAGCTATGTGCAAGTCTTACAGAAACAAAACTTAAAACAGCATGGATAATTTGCATAAACTAAGCGAAGAAAAAAACTGCTCTTATGCGCTGATGCGGTTCAACTTCTGTCGGACTAAAGGACACGACTCAGTGGAATATAGGTTAGGTTATTTACGTTTGTCAAAACCAGGACACCGTACGGGGGGTGGGGCCTCGTCCTCGACATTGAGCTACTCTCACCTGGCAAAGCTTTTTCATGTTTTTCGGTGTCCTGGTGGTTTGAGGTCCCTGGCACCGCCACTGGACACCGAAAAATGTGTGCCTGCTTTGTACACTGTGCACATGGCCTCCCACTTGTTTCGACTGGGACGAAAAGCCGGGAATTTCTGGTACAAGTCATCGTTAAATGTGCATTTGCGTTTCGGCATGTTGCAGGCTGACTGTCTGTCTGCTCGCTCCTTCTGAGTTACAGAGAGCTACGAGAGACGCTCAGTTTAATGTCCCATTGAAAGAAAATGAAAACCTGAACATTTGCATCACTTTATAAAAAAAAAAAAATGTGAACGGCCAGGACAGGACGTGGAAAATGGACATGTCTTGGGAAAAACGGACGTTTGGTCACCCTACTCTACGCACAGCAACCAACATTAGTTTTGTCGATTAAAAATGAACGTAATTGACGAAATTCTTAATGATCAATTATCGATTAATCGACTAATCATGCCCATCCCTACTGTACACCTTTAAATTAACCTAAACAAAGCTTGGACCATTCAAATCCAGTTCGAGTCCACCTACTAGAAACCTTTGCTTGTCCCCCATTATCAACGCTTTCCCACATTCCCACCAGCCTCATGCTCCCGTGATTACATTTTAAATTATTATTATTGTGCCTCATATCTCCGTCCACGGATACTGCGTTTAGTTTAGTTGTCTTGGAAACTGCGGCCCCTCTTACAGTTCTTGGGAAACGTTTTTTGTTGCATTCCAGTGACTGCTTTCCCACCACTTCACTGCAGATCTAATCCAGGCTGAGCATCGGTCCAGCCCCTCCCTCTAATACCCCCAAAACAAGACACTTTCTCCCACACAGAGAGACTTAGTGCAGGCTGCAGGTGGTGAGATCAGTCCCCCAGCCGGTAGCATTCAAAGATGGTAATATATTTGATAGGATTTAGTAATGGGTCTAAACGTAATAAATAGGTTTGGGTGATATATCGGTTCTGGTATCAGTATTAGTATCGGCCACCTGTCAAGTCTATATTCGATACTAATAACATCTTTACAAACTAACAACTTAAAGGGACAGTTCGGAATTTTGGACATAGAGCCTCATTTCCTGGTGAGCCAGGGTATTGGAGACGTGTGGAGACACTTTTTTAAATATTCCATCCAATCCTTGTATTTGCAGAGGTCGCTGGTGCTAGACTAGTACATGTCAATGGCCATAGTTATCCTGCCACTAAAAACAGTCTTACCCACTCCACAAAACACCTGAAGCAAATCTATTATTACACCAGACTGTTGATGTAAATGTCTGTGTCGACAGAATAATGTTTGAAATAAAA
The DNA here is from genome assembly GCF_026225935.1 of Boleophthalmus pectinirostris. NCBI lineage: Eukaryota > Metazoa > Chordata > Actinopteri > Gobiiformes > Gobiidae > Boleophthalmus > Boleophthalmus pectinirostris. The sequence goes on along the minus strand of NW_026570970.1, from coordinate 9,244,621 downwards.
CTAACCTTGCAGCGCATAAATCATCGCATGTTGAGGGACTATTTTCTCATATATCAGTCCGCAGCTGCCGAGCTTTCTGTCAGGAATTACAACTCAATCCCAGCCTGATTCATCAGTCGGTTTCACTTCATGGAAACCATCTGGCTTCGCAGCATTAGGATTTGTTCGCTCTACGGTAGGCGGGTACTTCTTTTTTTATTTAACTCATTTATGTTGGATGCTGCGCGGCGCAGCAATGAGTCTCTTGCCGGTGTTCCAGATTATCTGGTGATTATCTTAACTGGTAAAGGCAGAGTCACATTTGGAAGCATGGGGGGCGTGCTCTCCTCTCGCTTCCATTCATTCCTATAGAGAGATGCAAAACTGCCGGAGCTGTATTGTCGTGTTAAACCTTCTTTATCGTGGCATATTATTTCCCCATTGAAAAATAATCCAAATGTATCCCGCACATGTTCCCATCAAGACCTGGCGTTTGAAGTAACAAAGGTTGCTCTTTACTGCTAGAGCATGAACGCGCTCAACGACTTGATCTGGTTGGTGTTCCAGATGCTCCTATAACAGGTGCCATATCGCTATGTCGTGTAACAAATAAACATGGTCAAGCACAAAAAATGTTGTGCTTGATCATGGACAACAAACGGACATGATTGTACTGTACCACAAACTTCACTGATTGGCAGGTGCGCGGTCTACAACTTCCGGGGTACTTGCAAATCGTCTAATGTATTCTGATTCCTGATCTAGTCGCTGGAGAGAAATAAAATGAGCGGAAGCACTAGGTGGCACCAGCCTGGCTAACACATGTACATCAACAGTCTGGTGTAATAATAAATTTTCCTCGGGTGTTTTGTGGAGTGGGTAAGACTGTTTTTAGTGGCAGGATAACTATGACCATTGACATGCACTAGTCTAGCACCAGTGACCTCTGCAAATACAAGGACTGGATGGAATATTTTAAAAAAAAAATGTCTCCACACGTCTCCAACACTCTATACACTCTCGCATAACTAGGGAATGAGGGCCTATGTCCAAAATGTCGAACTGTCCCTTTAAGATAAATTGTTGGGCCTTGCTATGGATTGTAATCACTAAATATCAGTATCAGCAAATATTGGATAACAGTATTTGCTCAGAAAATCCATATCGACCCATCCCTGATAATAGATGCCAGTGAAGGAGGATTTCAAATATGTTTTTTTGAGTCCGTGGAGCTGCTGCACTTGACCGTTTAACCTTGATAACCCACGGGTCATTTTCTGCACATTCTTTTTCGTGTTGCTCTGACAAAACTATAGATGCAGAAGCTCAGTTGGAAGAATGTTCAGCCACACAAACAAACTTTGGTAGTTCAATTTTTCCTCCCAATAGTGCAAATTGTTGTTGTGTCCTTGGGCAAGACACTTAACCCACCTTGCATACATATACAGGAGTGTAAATAAGTGAGAAAGACTAAAGTTAGATTTTTAAAGGAGTGAAGTTAATTTACTGAGACTAAGCAATGGCAACGTTATTACCTAGTGCTAATTTTAGAACACATTAGCTAAAAAAAAAACAACTTACTTCTTTAACAGCTCTTACTTATACTGTGGGGCACTTGACTGAGACTATTTGTGATTTTAAAGGCCTGTACCGTTTCTTTCCCATTTATTTGAGCTAAATTTGTTACCGATACAGATCTATTGTATAAGCACACTGCAAAATACAAAATCTAGTTAAGTTAAGATTACTTGAATTAAGAAAATTTGATCATGATTTGAGTAAATTTCAATTGACAAGAAAAATTATCAGACATTTTATACTTAAAATATAAAAATACATCCTGCTACACTTAAAATAAGAAAAACAACAATGCTTAAAATAAAACAAAATTGAATGCCACTTGAATTAAGTAAAACACACTTATTCCATTAGTAGATCATTTTACTTGTCAAGTTGAATCGACTCAAATAAAGTAAAACTTTATTAATTTAAGTCATTTACTTAGATATTTTTTTTTTTTTCCAGTGCAGCTCTCGAGGTCAAAATAAGGCTACGTTCAGACTGCAGCCTGAAGTGACCCAAATCAGATTTTTTTGGCCCTATGTGACCTGTATCTGATCTTTTAATGACAGTCTGAATGACACAGATCCAATTTTTTTCAGACGCGACCCGGGCTACTTGGATATGTGCTCCTAAAACTGATACATATCTGATCTTTTGACATGCGACTTTAGTCTGAACGGACAGGTCACATTCATCTGACCTACACATCATCAAACATCGACAAATGTCACTATTCTGCGCTGAAATGGGTGGAAACTGGAAGAAAGCCTCAACCATGGCAGACCACAATGCGAGACTCTGCACCCACATGTTTCTTTCTACGTACGTTGCTGCCACTGCCCCACAAAACGCCACGACCAAAAACCTCATCCTTCTCCTTCTCAATCTCCTTCCTTAAAACAAATAAGTCTGTACATGTTCTGGCCCCGGTACAACAGCAACTTTATAATCTCCAGGTGCTCAATGCTCGCGTCCATGTTTAGGCGAGTTCCGTAAGCACTGATGTGGGACACTTTTGGGGCGTTTAAAGTTCACACTGGAGATCACATACAAGTCGCATTTAATTGGAAATGTGAACGACCTTGCAAAAAAATCAGCTTTCACAAAAAAATCTGAAAATCAGTAAGTGAGGAAAAACTTTGGACCACTTTTCTGGTGGAGGGCCACACTTTTTTCCTTAGAGATGTTATTGGTTTGTCTTAAAGTTTCATAGTATGATATTAAACTTTTCTATCTTCATGGAGACCAAACCAGACCAGGTTACAGGTCAGATCTGTGGAGAGGCAACCCCACTCACAGTCAGAATTTTTGGTATTTTTGAGCTGTAGAACCACCTCACTGGAAAAAAAACAAAACAAAATCTAGGTAAATTAAAATGACTTAAATTAAGAACTTTTTACTTTATTTGAGTCAATTTTATTAATTCAAGTATCGATTTTGTTTCTTATTTTAAGGGCAAAAAGTTATTGTTTTTCTTATTTTAAGTGTAGCAAGATGTATTTTCATATTTTAAGTACAAAACGTCTTATTCCACTGGGAGATAATTTTACTTGTCGAGTGAAATTTCCTCAAATCGTGATAAAACTTTCTTAATTCAAGTCATCATAACTTGACTAGATGTTGTTGTCTGCAGTGCTGCAATTGTATAAATGTAAAGTAGAGCTGTTTAATGTCATCCTGTGGAACATTCCAGGTCGAGCAAAGACATCTTAAGTTACATAGTGCACCTTTAAACTGAAGTAATTCTGTTTTTCAGGTTTTTAAGCCAGAAAAATCAGGTGCAAAGCCTGTAACTACTACTACCTACAATGTGCAAAGCCCTGCCTTGGAGATCATTATGTCAAACTAAATGAGGCTTACAACACTTAGCCTTATCCTCCCTTCTCTTTCCCAGTGACCACATGGGGCGAGCGTACATTCAAAACCGTAATTCACTAGACTTTTTCCCATAGGCCTTTATCTCTTCACCTCCTGCGCTCCCTTTGTGAAGCATTGGCCCAATATCTAGCGGCCCTTTATCAGATTAGATCCAGCGATTTGGCTTTGGGATACTGACATTCAAGTGTTTTAAGTAAAATATGCCACAGAATCCCGTTTTATTGCACTTTTAAGACTTCATACTGTTTCATTAAATGCTCCCTATACATCACTTTAGCCTTCCTTTGTTGGAGTAATTCAGCTTTCCTCGCAAACAAGCCAAAACCGTAGATCTTTGTCACGCTAAATGTCGGTTCCCAAGCAGTGGGTAGCAGGTTTTTATTTGCGCTTCAATCAAAGTGGATATAGATTGTACCTGTTGAACTTCAGCAGGTGCTCTGGTTCATTGTGTCCAAAGAATAAAGTGATTTAGCCTGGTTACAAAACAAACACTGCAAAACGCAACGTCTAGCTAAAGTTTAAACGGCTTAAATTAATAACATTAACTTTATTTGAGTAGATTCAACTTGTAAAAATAAAGTTAAAGGATCTACCAATGGAATGCATGTTTTTTCTTAATTCAAACAAGACTGGATTTTGTTTCTTACTATAAGTCCTAAGCCTTAAGTGTATTTTCCTATTTTAAGTACAAAAAGTCTTCTTCCATTGGTAGATACTTTTACTTGTCAAGTGAAATTTACTCAAATCATGATAAAACTTTCTTAATTGAAGTCATCTTAACTTGGCTAGATTTTAGTTTTTGCAGAGTGTGATATTTATCTGTGGTGGAAAAATAAGATTTGTTTGGTTTGGTTTCTTTACCCAGATGTGTATTGTTTGGTTAAAGTGTGTTTGTGTAGTAATGTTTAATCAGTTTTATTTTGAAAATAAAATTTTTGGAGTAGTATTTAACATGTGTTTCTGTCTGGACACTATTAAAGCCACACCATGTAGCTTTTTATCATCTTGTTTGTGTTCAATGCACTGAAAATGAACAAAAACATGCATCCTGAGTCTAAGCAGACTTGGATTTCCACAAACCTGACTCTGGTTTCTTACTGTTTGTTTCCATTGGCTATAATCTTCTAATAAGATTAGAAAAATAAAGAAGAAGAAGAAATTAGAAGCATAAATATGAAAAAGAAGAAGAAAGAGGATTAAAGCCGCAAGCGGTGTCGATCGGCCCTCGCCCAGTGCACTCCGCGCCCACAAACGCTCGACCACAAGCGCCGCACCCGCAAATCCCGCACCCACAAACGTCATGCCCCACAAACACCATGGCCCGCAAACACTGTGCCCCACACTAACCCTAATATCCATGCACCCCAGCCACAAGTTTAACCCCTAGCCCAAACTCTAAGTCTAGGCCTAACCCTAAACATAACCCTAACCTTACTGCTGTTCATGCCGGGGGCGACCCGCATTCGCCCATGCACTTGTCGCTCCCCTTTCGCTCCTCGTAGCAAAAGCTATAGGCCCTACGTCCTATCGGGGCTCGGACCTAAAAACTTCACAATATTATAATAATATATTATTAAAAAAAGACAGGCCCCTGAGTACAGGTCAAAATGATCAAACATTTAACATGTGACAAACAGCAGATGTAAATGGCAAACTCAATGGTACCTATAACCTTTCTGTAAGAGAAAGGATTAGACAAAGAGTAGTGTGAGTTTTAACACTTCTTAAAGAACAACATCCAATACTAACATTTCCAAAAATGATCGTCCCTCTCTCTGTAACTGCTGCTGTGAGCCTCATAATTTGGATCTTAAAATGTTCATATTAACCTTCTCTACATGATCTTGGTGGTTCAATTCTGCTATACTGTCCTTATAAATTAACATTCCTAATATGGAACTTGGCTCTAAATTTGTCAGAAAACTGCCAGCCTCATGAGCTTCATTTGACTGGATGATGTCACACTCTTCTTTATGCAGTCCATGTTTTTATGACCTTTCTGACTTTCTAGACAGCATTAAAATATTCTCTTCATACTTTTATTTTGGTGACATTTTCTCTCACTGGTAACAATATAACAATAATTTGACTAAGGATGCGAAGAATTTGCAAGTATTGTTTTCTCAAAAATGGACTTCCAGAAAATAACTGCCCTGAATCTTACCAAAGCCCAGTTGGAGCACCGCCTCTCCCTGAGACAAGGTGTGCGTGTGGGTCAGACGGAGCTCCACAGCCCAGCAGGCTCCCCGGGGCCCGCTGGGAGTGTCTGTGGGGCACCTCAGCTTCTGTTTTCTGGACTGAGCGAAAAGGAAAAGCACCGCCAGCTTCTCCGGCTCTGCCTCTCCGCGGGGTAAAGGCTGCGGAGGGTCAGTTCTCTGTGGGACATCCCAGACAGGGCAGTGCTCCACAGGCTGAGGCTGAGGGAGGGGAGGGGGGGGCTCGTTGTTGGTTATGTCCAGGTCAAAAGCAGTGGTACCTCCAACAATGCTGTTACGAGTATCTAGGAAGGTTAGAATGTCTTTTCCTTGTATTTTATTGTTAGATTTTGTACGACCTAAAGGTTTCAGGATTGGCTGTGAACCTCTCCTTTAAAAAGACCAAAGTGTACAATTATTTACTGTGAGAGAGCCTTGATTTTGATTCAAATTTGATTCTATTTAATTACTTACCATAGTTTAGACACTATAGGGTGCGCTCTTAAGCCTCCAACCCCATCAAAAAACGACCGTACGCCCCACAATCCAGAGCGCCCTATACACAAATCCACTCAGGTGTCCCTTCTAGACACAACTGAACAACCGAGTCACTGCGAACACGCCGACAATCCAGCGGTCCCAGACAGCACCCTCCCTACACGCCACGACAGAACAAAGCCCAGAGTCACCGCGAACGCCACAAACAAAGTCCCACTGACCCATCCAACTGTTGTGTTTCCTTTAAAGTCTGGTGTGGTTTATTTGTGAAAAAAGTTCGAACATAGACCATTCTAGGAAAATACGGTATTATGATGTATTTTTTTATTTTCATTTTGACCGTTTTCATTGAACTGAAAAGCGTACAAACACACATGTCCATACTGTGAGCAGGCTCGCATCTCCACAAACTTAACTGGAGGGCCTCATCCTGCTTGTTTCCATGGAAATGTTATTTATTTGAATAATCTTCAGGCCTGATTCATCAGCCGGTTTCACTTCATGGAAACCGTCTGAACTCGCAGCATTAGGATTCGTTTGCTCGACAGTAGGCGGGTACTTTTTTATTTAAACAGTCGCAGCTATTTGGTCGTGACGTATGTAATGCGCCGCTAACGGGGCTAACTGGTATATTAAGCTTTTCCCAAATCCCATAGGATGAAGGGCAATAACGTCTTTCCCCTTGATAAAATTCACCAAACACTGAACAGAGACTCTACTCTGTTTTGGACCAACTGAAGAGACACACAGATCAAGTTCAGCTCCTGTCAGGGGGCGCACCGTGGGGTTGGTCGTTTTTATACTGGAAAGAAAATGAAAACAACTCCTGTGATTTCAGAATGTTGTATTAAGTAGTTTGCAAGTTTAGCTTTAGGTGCTTTTATTATCAGGCCTATATTTTAACGTCTGCCAAGCTTTCTATCAGGAATTACAACTCGCTGCTAGCCTGATTCATCAGCTGGTTTCACTTCGTGGAAACCGTCTGACCTCGCAGCATTAGGATTCGTTTGTTCAACGGTAGGCAGGTACTTTTTTATTTGACCAAATGCTGCTATTTGGTCATGACATATGTAATGTGCCGTTAACGGGGCTAACTGGTATATTAAGCTTTTCCCAAATCCCATAGGATGAAGGGCAATAATGTCTTTCCCCTTTATAAAATTCACCAAACATTCTCTTTATTTCGGCTTTAAATCCTCGATCTCGGGAATCATTGCCAACACAAAATGTATGGCTCTTCTCTGATTGACTGGTGCCTGAACTCACACTTCTGGGGTTTTTGCGAACCATCTAGACCAGGGGTGTCAAACTCATTTTGGTCCGGGGGCCGTATCCAACCTACTTTGATCCCAAAGGGGCCGGATCAGAAAACTCATGTCATATAAACCCCAAAAATAACAATAAGTTCAAATATTTGTGCAGAGAAACACAAATCTATTACAGAAATCTTTTTTAATTGGTGAACTCTTTCTTTTACAAAATATTATTATATTATGAACAACCCGAAACTTTAAGAAAAATGCAATTTCAACACAATGTTTTAACATGAACTTGTATGTAAATAGGAATAAGTCAATTTTTCTTGTAAAATCCTGCACTCGGCTCCACTTTTCTCATGTTGGACATTTTTCTGATGAGGGTGTCACGGTCAACAGTCAAAACGATCGTCCTTTAAGAGCGTTTGGAAAGAGACAAGTCTTCATTTGTGCTGCTCTGGTGGGAGGGGCCACGTACAGAGACACTGGAGACGCTGCTGTGATAAACACCACAGAAAATTAACAATATTTTAATAGAAAATATAATTAAAATATTTTAGTAGAAAGTCAGCTGAGGGCCAGATTAAAGGTCTTGGAGGGCCGGATCTGGCCCCCGGGCCTTACGTTTGACACCTGTGATCTAGTGTATTCTGATTCCTGATCTAGTAGCTGGAGAAAAATGAAATTGAGCGAAGGCACTAACTAACTGGCCAACAATCACAGTATTCCATAAAACGCGGAGAATGTTCCACAGTATGCTTTTAACCTAGCACCTGTTTGATTTAATAAATAAATAATAATAATAAATGCTGCACCACTGCCAAACCACAATGTATGAATTTCTAAACTGTGATCCTATCTGAAAGAACGGACTGAGAAAACACTTTGGAAAACATAATTCCTTATTTTTTGGTTTGCAGCTATTTGTTCAAAATAACTGCAAATAGCTTTTCAGTAAAAATCAATTTACTGAAACCTGCCAATAATAATAATCTGTGCAAACGCTAAAACTACATCAAACAGAAAGAGAAAAATATCTAAAAAGATTAAAAAGTTTGCCTTTTCACCGCAAAACGCCGTCTCACCCACATAATGCAGATAACACCTTTATTCCTACGCCTTGTTCATCTGAGTCCATCAAACTTTTTTTTTTTGCATGGAGACATTATTGCTTCATCCTGAATGTTTCAGTGTGGTATTAGACCTTTCTGTCTTCATGGAAACCAAACCAGAGCAAGTTACAGGTCAGATCTGTGGAAAGGCAGGCATTTTTCTAGGATTTTTAGGCAATAAAACCACCTGTAATTGAATAAATGTAAGATAGAGTCAGGCCGAAACTAAGCAATTCAGTGTTTGCTGTCGTTATAAGAATTGATTTATTTAGAACAGTCAAAGATCATGGAAAATGTAAATGTTGACTTGGCGCTGGAGACAGGATGGAGACTCTATGTTTAGCCTTAACTCTGTTTTGGACCAACTGAAGAGACACACAGATCAAGTTCAGCTCCTGGGGGTTGGTCGTGTTTGTACTGGAACAAAATGAAAACAACTTCTACGATTTCACAATGTTGTAGTAGTAGTTTTAGATGCTTTTCTTATCAGGTCTAGATTTGGTTTGATTACCTTGTTTTTTTTTTTTAAATACATGTACTGTTTTTAATTGCCATTTTTGTACAAGGTCTGAATTTATTTTATAGTTTGAAAATGCACTCAAGAAGTCAATCAAAAAAAGTTTGGACACCTTCCCATTCAAGGTTTTTCTTTGTTTCCTTTCCATTTTCTAAGAGGTTAAATACATCTTAAATAAGTTTTAATATTTTTGATTTGATTCCTCTGAAGTGTTCACCTTTTGCTTTGTTGACAGCGTTGCAAACCCTTGGCTTTCTCTCACTGAGCTTCATGATAAAGTCTCCTGAAATGGTTTTGTCTTCATATGTGTGCCATGATCAAAGACATTTTGATCAGTTTAAAACAGAGGTTTTCAAATGCGGTGAATGTGAGTCTCCCCTTAGAGTAGGTCAAGACAGTCGAGCCCCGCATCCCTTCCATGCGGGTATGGTTTAGTCCTGGTTAAATCCTGGATAAATCCTGGTTTAGACCTAGTTTTAGTCCAGATTTTAGTCCTGACTTTAGTCCTGGTTTAGACCTGGCGTTAGTCCTGATTTTAGTCCTGATTTATAGCTGGTTTAGACCTAGATTTAGTCCTGGTTTAGATTTGGTTTTAGTCCTGATTTGAGTCCTTGTTTAGGCCTCGTTTAGACCTGATTTAGACTTGGTTGTAGTCCTGATTTTAGTCCTGGTTTAGTCCCGGTTTAGTCCTGGTTTTAGACTCTGGTTTAGACCCTGGTTTAGACCTGTTGTTAGTCCTGATTTTAGTCCTGATTTATACCTAGTTTTGACCTAGATTTAGTCCTGGTTTAAACCTGGTTTTAGTCCTGATTTTAGTCCTGGTTTAGTCCTGAGACTTGATTTTACTCCTGGTTTATTTTACTGGTTTCATTATTTTAAGACTAGTATTATTTTAGTAGATTATTTTATCATTTTATTATTGTTGTTATTTTTTGTATTTGTGTAGCACTTTGGAAAGTGTTTGTTTGTGAAATGTGCTATAGAAATAAAGTGGATTGGATTGGTTTTAGTCCTGGTTTAGTCCTGATTTAGACTTGGTTTAGACTTGGTTAAGACCTGGTTTTAATCCTGATTTTAGTTCTGGTTTAGAGGCACGGCCCATGCTGTTGACGGGAGGAGCCGTGGTCTGTCGTCTTAAACCTGTTTGCTGTGTATATTTTATTATATTTTATTTGAACATGTTCTAATTTTACTCACATGATGACAGTAATATTCACTGACCTTAATGTCTTTGTCATGTGTGATGGATTGGATGTTTTTGTGCCCATGTCCTGTTTTTTGTCTTACCATCGTCCTGGCAACGGGACTACGGATGAAAATGAGCCGGCACAGTAAAATCTGGCACATTTACACGCTGTACTAACATATGTTGATTAATGTGCACTGTCCCTAATTCAATAAATAAACAAACACTAGACAAACACAAGATAATTATTCTAAATTTAAGCCATTTAGTAAAAAAAATCACTCAAATGTATATGTGTCTATTTGAAAACATTCCTTGAGATCTAATAAAAATTACCACCATGTAGAAATCTCGTCAGTACTACTCAAAACAGTGTTATTATTAATCCATGTCTTCAGCATACTTCTGTACTTCTCCGTGGTTTCAAGGCAGAATAAGTAACACGTGGTAAGCTCTGGTGCGTTACGTGATCCTCCCGGGAGAATCCTCTCATGTCCACAATCCATAGGGTGCTATCCAGCTCCTCTCCATATTATTCCTATACGTATTAAGCTTCAAGAAGGTATCGCTCCACGGAGAAAATCTCTTTATCTTTTATTAAGATATCACAGTAGGAAGAAATCCCACTGAAGAAAAAATGTCTGAGAAAGGTCAAGTGCCCGGAGGAGCCGAGAATATAGTTTTTTTTGTTCATCCATGATTGATGATGACTCTCGCGTGTTGGCTCGGAGTGGAGGAGAGATGGAGAGGTCGGATATGCACGAGGTGAGCGTTTCATAGATGTCCAAAAATCCCCATCACATACCAACGTTTAGAGGTTACGAGGTGATGTTACTATTAAGAACATGTGAGGGTGGAGGGAGAGCGCCGCATAGATAAAGGTTTCCGTGCATTTGAAAGGCTGAGTAAAGAATGCAGAAGAGATTTGTATGACAGACTATAAAGAGAATCAAGTAGTGTGTCCAAGAGGATTACGCAATGTAGGTTTGAGTTAAAGGTACAGTATGTAACTTTCTGGAGGCGGCACTTCACCTGAACCATACTTTAAACCTTACTTAAGTTTTATGCCATACTGTGGAAGATTATTGATCAGGCTGGTGCCACCTAGTGCCTCCGCTCAATTTCATTTCTCTCCAGCGACTAGGTCCAGAATCGAAATACACTAGATGATTTGCCAGAAACCCGAAGTTGTAGACCGCACACCGGCCAATCAGCAAAGAGCTGTGAAGCCGTGACGTCAAACTCAAGCGTCTGTCTGGGTCCCTTTTGTGGTACAGCACAACAGTAAACAAAGCGGTCGAGATGGATGTAGACCAGGGGTGTCAAACTGAAAATCAAAGAGGGCCAAAATTAAAAACGGGGATTAAGTCTTGGGCCAAACTAAATATTTATTGAAAAATTTCAACATCCGCATGTTTTCGCTTCTTTCGAGATATGTAATCTTATTAAAATAAATGTTTAATAATAGTTTTGCTTAAAAATTAAATCCAGAACAAGCACAATATAAAATAATAACACAATTTTAAATCTATAGCCGGGGTGCAGCTCTAATATGTACTTGATATGATCTTGTGGGCCAAATATAATTATGTAGTGGGCCAAATTTGACCCCCAGGCCTGAGTTAGACATGTCTGATGTAGACGAAGCCATATATTCTGTGTTGGCAACGATTCCCGAGATCGAGGATTTAAAGCCGGAACAAAGAGAATGTTTGATGAATTTTATCAAGGAGAAAGACGTTATTGTCCGTCTTCCTACGGGATTTAGAGCATTACATATGTCACGATCAAATAGCAGCTATTGGTTAAATTAAAAAGTACCTGCCTACAGTTGAGTGAACAAATCAGATGGTTTCCATGAAGTGAAACCGGCTGATGAATCAGGATAGAATATTATAGCTAAAGGAACATGTACATGGAAGCTATAGTGAGAAAGTCCCTCTACAGGTCAAATAAGAGCCAGATTTGTAAAGATGCAAGGACGTATATTCTACTAAATTGTTAATTAAAATAAACACATACAACAACTACAAAAAAAAAACAAAAAAACTGTGAAAAACACTGTAGCTTAAAATTCTTGAAATTTATAAATGAGAAATGTAGGAATTGCAAATGCATGTACACAGTTTGTTTACAGTCCCGTATTGACCAAAAACCTAAAAAAGTAAAGTAAAATAGTAGTTGGTTTAATCCTTTCAAAAGGCAATGCATACATTCTGTTGTGTTCTTGAGCAAGACACTTTCTTGGAGTGGTTATAGTGTTGGTCCATTGATCCAAAGTTGTGTCAGATCTGCTCTCTGCGTTAGCACAGTTAGTAAAACTGTCTGATCCACTGACGTAAAGGTTGGCGGATGGATTTCAGCTCCCACAGGTGCATACTGTCATTACTGGAGATTAAGTGTTCTTGGGCAAGACATTTAATCCTCCTTTCTCCCAGTGTCTGCATACAGTGTGACTGAGTAAGTGAAAAATAGATCTATGGAACAGACACTGTCCAACAGGAGGAGCCCAAAACCAACCAGTGCCACTCAGGATTAAACGAGTGGCACCTCTTTCTAAAACAACTGTGCGAGGTTTTGAAATGACCAAATAACTTCATTTCCTGAATCTGTCAGAAATATTGACACAAATAAATGAAACCAGTATTTCTCTGCATATTAATGCTATCGGGCTAAACTGCTGTCAACATTTTAGGAAAACAATTTTTCATTTCAGTCTAGAGAACACTGACCACCACATGACTGTTGTCAGGAAACTAAAGCTTCAAACTCGATTTCGATACTAAGGAACAGACTTGATACTCAATTATGATTCTGTTACCACTTTATTTTTATTTTAATTAAAAACTCTGAATGCAGTTGTCCAGATTAAATCTAAGTACTTTCTTTTACATAATTATGAGTCTTTATATCTAATTCCTCAGTGGTCCAGGTAGGTTCCATAGTGGTCCATGGGCGTATATTAGTCTATGTCATTGTTTCCCAAACACTGGGTCACAAGACATTTTTTGGGGGTCACCTTGTCACAATCTGCATGTATGTCTCCAATATACAGTTCTACCGATGCATCTGATCTGCGTGTCGTGTTCTCCTCCTGCACTCTGGACTGGAAAGCGCTACAAAAACGCACACAGGTCCATCTATCTCGTTAGAAATGTTGACATGTTAAGACATGTTTTGTATAATTTCTAATCTTTTTGTAATTATTTTATTGACTATTTTGTTCCAATATTGCTTTCATTTGAATGTTGAAAAGATAAAGAAAAGGGCTACATTTAATGTCCAAATAGGCGACTTATGGATCCTTTTATTGTTGGTTCATTGTTTAAAACTCGAGTACCGTATTTTCCGGGCTATTAGGCCTCTGGATTATAAGACGCACTGTCATTAAATGGTCTATTTTCAAACTTTTTTTTACAAATAAACCGCACCGAACTTTAAACGAAATACAACAGTTGGATGGGTCAGTGGGACTTTGTTTGGCGCGTTCACGGTGACTCTGGGCTTTGTTCAGTTGTGGCGTGTAGGGAGGGTGCTGTCTGGGACCAACGGATTGTCGGCGTGTTCGCAGTGACTCAGTTCTTCAGTTGTGTCTAGAAGCAGCACATTGCACTCACTTTTGCTTCTATGTGAATCTACTTTTCGTTCCTCCGTTCCATTCCTCGTCAGCGTGGAGCGATGAGTGTGGCTGTGGGTGTTTTTCGCTGTCTGCTCCGTGTGTGTTTGCGTGCGCTGCGGGTGGTGCGGCTTTGTAGTTTACTGAAGTCGTGCTGGGACACCCAAGTGGATTCGTGTATAGGGCGCTCTGGATTGTGGGTCGTTTTTTGATGGGGTTGGAGGCTTAATAGCTCGGAAAATACGGTAATACTAATTGTTCAGAGAAACACGATCACTCAATCAACAATAAAATATCATCATTAATGTTCAATAATGGTCAAATCCACCTTTATTTTGTGATTTACAAATAATGTCTATTGACTTGGGTCATGAAGGTTTGTGATTTCTATGCGCTCTTATACTTGTTGTGATACAGCTCAAGATCATTTTATTTACTTATTTAGTTTATTTAGTTTCAGCTGGACAGTGTACATTAAGAAACATTTAAATTATGTAAATGTACCCAAATTAGGCTAGTTCTAATCAGCAGTCCAACATTCTAAAGCTGTTCAGGAACATTTCTGTCCTATGAATGTGACTAGTATTTATATGACAGCCCTAACCTATACCACACTACTGCAATACTCCACACACCCCAGTCCCATCTATCAGTGCCGTATAACAAGCTCTTCTCTCAGTGCGTTCTTCATGACAGATAAATCACTCACTGCAGCCTCCCGTGTCTGTGCCCATGAATATGTATCACCATTCGTACTTGTTAACATGCAATTCCAAACTGACAGGTGACGAGCACATGTGACCCTTTTTCACGTGCAAAACGACTCCCGAACGCACCTGTCAAACCCTCCTTCAAAACCTGACAGGCTTCCAGATTGACAGTGGTTTAAATGTTTTCGACCAAAAAATAAATAAATTTAAAAAAAATTCTCTATATGTTTTGATAACTTTGTCATCATATTTTTTGCTGACTAAAACAAAATTTTAAAAATGATAAAAAATAACTAAAGATAGGACTAAAATACAGTATTTTGTTGAATAAAAGTTTTTTGGTGTTTTTTTGTAAATTATAAAAGAATAAACATAAATGATTGGTAGGATGAGTGGCTCCACCTTTTCAATCCCAACTCTTTGTCCAACAAAAATAAACAACAACAACAAAAATGTTGGATCAAGTAAATTAGCATGACCTTTTTGTTGACTAAAACTAAAAGGAATTAGGTGACTAAAGCCACAGTATGTAACTTTTTTAGCTGAAAAATAGGCTGGAATAAAAGCATTTTTCATTTAGATTTTATTTACATGTATCCTTACCTTATGACAGAGCTTGCATCTCCACAAACCTGACTCTTATTTGGCCTAAAGGAGAGACTCCTCTTGCTTGTTTTCGTAGAAATGTTGTTCCTTGAGCTATATCCTTTTACAGTTTGGCATAAAACATATTTCTCTCCACAGAGAATGTTCCTAAATATGATTTTAACTTTTTCAACTATTTTCATGAAAACATGCAGGTGACGTTAGCCTGATTCATCAGACGGTTTCAATTTGTGGAAACGGTCTGACCTCGCAACATTAGGATTCGTTCGCTCGATGGTAGGCGGGTACTTTTTTATTTAACCAATCACTGCTATTTGGTTGTGACGTATGTAATGCACCAAATCCCATAGGAAGAAGGACAATAGCATCTTTCCCCTTGATAAAATTCACCAAACATTCTCTTTGTTCCGGCTTTAAATCCTCGATCTCGTGAATCGTTGCCAACACAGAATGTCTGTCTTCGTCTACATCCATCTCTTTGTTTACTGTTGTTGTACCACAGAAGGGACCCAGACAGGTGCTTGAGTTTGAAGTCATGGCTTCACAACTCTTCGCTGATTGGCCGGAGCGCGGTCTACAACTTCCTGGATTCTTACAAACCGTCTAGTGTATTCCAATTCCTGACCTAGTTGCTGGAGAGAAATGAAATTGATCGTAGGGACTAGGTAGCACCAGCCTGGTTAAGATGACATGCCACCTCCGAAAAATGACATACTGTACCTTTAACTAAAACTAAATTACAGGGCGCATATTACACTACTTACTAATCTATTGTTTCCTCAACACAAACATGCCTGGAGTTGTGTTTTGTTTATTTCGAACACATTTCTCGAGTGGTCCGTTCGCTGTTCCACCTTGTGATGTCATATGGTAATACAGGAAGTGCTTCACTGTGTTTTGAAAATCCGTATATCTTCACTAAAATCATTTGGATCATTTCAGCCCTGGAATTGCCGATCTACTAAACTAAAGGTAAAACGTAGCTGTTAACTTGAAAACGCCTCATGACATCACAAGGTGGAACAGAGCATTTTGAGCTTTGGAGATGTAGACCGACTAATAATAAAGGATTACTCAAACACACGTGAATGAAACAAAACTAAATCCCTTATCAAAACGAACTCTGATTGACAGCGCCGTTCTCGCCCCCTTCTCCTTCTCGAGTGTTCACTTCTTTTAATAATTTCTCCCCGATTCAAATAAGCCCTCAGCAGCCAGGCAACAAGCTGTTTACGACGCTTCCATTTGCCAGGGAGATTTATCCGGCTTCAATTTATATCGAAACATTTATTAGAGCATCTGTCACGGGCAGCTTGAGCAGGCGCGCTTGTTATCATGTCAGCGCACCGAACAGTCTTATTAAGCGTAATTGTAAATCTCACATGAGTTAAAGATGGATCCGTCAGCAGGATGTTGTCTATGTGTAATATCACTCTTTCAGAATGCACAAGGCGCTTCTTTATCTCAGGAGAAATTTGAATAAAAGCGTCGTACTTGCCAGGATGTTGGAGCGTTTTGGGTTTTGTGCGGCGAGCGTCTTAATTGCGTTTTCGGCGATGGGAATAGTGATCAGAAGTCGTCCGTCTGTGCGTCCGGGTGACGTGACGAAACGGAGCCAACGTTGGAACAAAAGAAGCCTTGCACGGTCTACGGGCGGGTTGCAAAGTCATTATGCAGTGTGAGGTTTTCACAGAGCGCTCCCATCCGTATTGTAAATGATACTGTTGGTTTAATTGTGTTATGATAGACAGTGCGGCTCGAGCGACATTACAATATAATTTAGCATTCATATTTATTAAGGTAATTAAATGTGAGGTATTGTCTAATCTGGTCCCAATCAAGGCACGGTGTTTGAATAACAATAACTGATTGAAGATGCAGCAGTTACATGATGTATTTTGAATTTATTTAGTAATTTTCATATATTTTAAGTATATTTCACCTTAGTCTTAATCTTTGATGATGTTTAAACCTGTCTTTTTTCCATGTAATTAAAGGTCCTGTGCACCATTGTTTCCCAAAGACTGGGTCGCGACATTCAGGTGGGTCGCATGAGATTTTTTTGGGCCGCCTTGTCACGTTCTGCAAAATACATTTCTGACACATGAGAGAGCGAGTGAATATCCTGTCCTCAGGTGAGCCAGTATTTCTACGCTTCTTCTTTTCACTACTACATATATGTGTGAATTGGGATTTTCTGTACTCACCAAAATGAAGACAAAGCACAAAAACAGACTGAATGCTGGAACGTGCTACAAAAATGCAGACAGGTCCACCTATCTCATTAGAATGTTGAAATGTTAAGACATGTTTTGTATAATTTCTAATCTTTTTTGTAATTATTTTATTGACTGTTTTGTTCCAGTATTACTGGTTCAATTGAATGTTGAAAAGAAAAAGAAATGAGCTACATTTAATGTCCAAACAGGCGACTTATGGATCCTTTTATTGCTGCTTCAATTACTGTTTTTCATTGTTTAAAACTTGAGTAATACTAATTGTTCAGAGATACAATCAATAATGGTCAATCCATCTTTATTTTGTGATTGCAAAGGTTTGTGTCTTTTAAAATATCAATCCCCAGAAAAAAAAAAAAAAACTTTGGGAAACACTGATATACACGATTGTGTTGCTATGTCCATCCATCCGTTTTCTTCAGCGGGGGGGCAGTCTAAGCAGGGACTCTCAGACTTCCTTCACCCCAAACACTTCCTCCGGCTCCTACAGGGGGACCCCGAGTCGTTCCCAGGCCAGCCCAGAGACATCGTCCCTCCAGTGTGTCCTGGGTCCTCCTCCCGGTGGGACATGCCTGGAACATTTTCCGAGTAAGACGTCCAGGAGGCATCTGGAACAGATGCCCGAGCCACCTCAACTGGCTCCTCTCGACATGGAGGAGCAGCGGCTCTACTCCGTGCTCCTCCTGTGTGACTGAACTCCTCGCCCTGTCTCTAAGGGAGCGCTCAGCCACCCTGTGGAGGAAACTCATTTCAACTGCTTGTATCCGTGATTTGTTGCTATGTATTTTAGTAAAACTTGTCTCATCCCAGTACAGATACAGAAGTTATAACATATATATAAGAAATATAAGTCCAGTGTGCTGTTTGCATCTAATTATAAAGTGTTTTATTGTCCGATATGCAAAAAGTGCTCATTAGCATGCTGGTTGTCATTATTGCAAATCTCCACATATTTTTGGGGTGTGAAAAGTGATTATAAACTCATTGTGGTGCATAATTAGGATGTTCGTATTCTGTAAGGTACACAAGGAATAATTTTGGACCACTGCAAACTATTTAAAATGAACTCATTTTGTTTCTCAGGTTTTAAAGACAGAGCTAGAGTTGGGTTTTTAGACTCCATACATCTTCACGAGAATCATGTGGATGATTGTAGCCCTGGAATTGCAGGTCTCTACTGAAGTAAAGGTAAAAGGAGCTGTTAACTTGAAAATTAATACTTAATTCTTGGTTCCTTGATATAAAACTCTTTGAGTGCCTAGAAGATGGAAAAGAGCTGTATAAAAAAGTGACCATGATTGTGACCAACTACCACTACATGACATCACAAGGTGGAACAGAGCATTTTGAGCTTTTGAGATGTAGACAGACTAATAATAACAGGTTTCTCAAACATGTGTGAATGAAACAAAAGACAATTCAAGACTCAATTTTGCATAATATAGGACCTTTAAGTTTAACTAGATGCAAGGATTAGGACATTTGTGAACTGAAATAGTGGGAATAAGTTCAGTGAATGGACTTTGAGTAGTAGGGACTGGGGAGGGTGTAATCTGTATAAATACAAGCTTGTCAGACCAGTGCCTTCAGATTGAAATTGGCTTCCGTGTGGCAGCTGAAATGTTTGTCGATTTCAAAAACATTGTCCAGATGACTACCTCTGAAACCTTTTCTACCAACTCCTCAATATTGGAACATTTGAATTTGACAAAGGGACCATTTCCATTTAGATTGCCCGCTTAGCTATCAAACTCCTGTTTCTTGTTTTGGGGTACTACTATTTTGGTTCATTCAGCTTTTTATTAATTTAGAATGATAGCTAAGGTAGGTAAGCGATATTCTGTAGCTCAAAATGCTGTGTATTTGGTTTGAATGAGCCAACTTTGAACTTTGAAATCTATAACAGAAAAATAAACCTGTATTTGTTTTGCACAATGTTGGCTGAATATCATTTTTACTGTCTTAATTACATGAAAAACATAACTACTTTATTGTAAACGGTTTGCAGTGGTCCAAAGTTATTCCTCACTTACCTTATGCATTGTAATTATCCATCATAATAAAGATAACAACATCTAGTATGCTAATGCACACTTCCTGATTATCAGACAATAAAAAGCTTTCTAATTAGACAAAGCAGCCTTATTTTAACGGCAGTAGCTCAGTTGGTAGAGCATTCGCCCACTGATCTGAAGGTTGGTGGTTCGAATCCAGCTCTCGACATAAACATCACAGGTTGAGCGGTCAGACCCACTGACCCACAGGTTGGCTGGTGTGATTCCAGCTCCCACAGATGAATGTTGTCGTTGTGTCCTTGGGCAAGACACTTAACCCACCTTGTCCACAGTGTCTGTGTGCACTGGTGTGTGAATGGGTGAGTGGTTCCTTGTTGTAAAGCGCTTTGAGTGCCTTGAAGGTGGAAAAGCGCTACAGAAAAATGTGACCATTACCATTTTAACCTCAATAGCTTCTTATACGAAATATCTGTACTGGGGCAGATTGGGGGGAGTGGCGTATGGGAGGAGGCGTGGTGTGCGTACACCACATGGCATGGTTAAATCCTGGTTAAATCTTGTTTTAGTCCTGTTTCGTCTTTATTTTAGACCTGTTTTAGACCTGTTTTAGACCTGGTTTAAACCTGGTTTAGTCCTGGTTTCGTCCTGCTTTTAGTTCTGGTTTAGAGGCAGAGGCCCTGTGACATACAGAAGGAGGCACGGTCCATGCAGTGTATGCGTGAAGACACAGTCCACACAGCGTATTCATGAAGTCACGGTCCACGTGGCGTACAGGAGGAGGTACAGTCCACAGAGCGTACGTGAAGAGGCGCGGTCCATGCAGCGTAAGACAGGAGGCGTGGTTCATGTGGCGTACGCCTGAAGACACGGTCCACGCTGCGTACGGGAGGAGGCACGTTCCACACGGCGTTTGTGGGGGGGTGGTTCGCACTTTCATGTCACAGGTTTAACACACAAATCCTGCATATTTATTCTTCTTTCAAACAGAAAACACTCTGTGCCACCTTGTGATGTCATGTATTAAAACAAGAAGTGCTCCAGTGTGTTTTTAAACTCCATACACTTTCACTAGAATCATTTGGATTATTTCAAACCTGGATTTGCCAGTCTCTACAAAGCATAAGGTAAAAAGGAGCTGTTAACTTGAATACTACTGCTTCATGACATCACCAGGTGGAACAGAGCATTTTGAGCTTTGGAGATGGACATGTATGGGTATGTTTTTGATGATATGATGCATTATAACATGACTTACAGCTCACAAGAATCCATTTCGTGTGATATGTGCTATAGGACCTTTAAAGTGTTTCTCTATAGACGGCTGTAGAAATTGTTAAAACGACTGCTGTATGTCTAACAAAAGGAATAAAAAATATTAAAATATCTGCAAGCTAAAGTTGCTATAAAACTGGAAATATTGCTATGCTGAAAAACATAACAAAACTTCAAATCAGCTCACATGAAAGCTAACAGCACTGACCTCCAAAGTCACCATCGCATAACATATAATCTCCACTAATGGTACAGGAAGCAGCCATATATTTTTATAGATACAGACGGAGAATTTTCTTGACATTAAAAAGATTTCAGACTGCTGCGATGACAAAGCCAGACAGGACTATTACCCAGCATAAAATAAAATGCACTTTTATGGGATGTAGCATAAAAGGATATACTTTACCATGGACAAATAATGAAAGGAAAAATGTATTTAGCTCAAAGCCTTCCAGTTATTTCCACTGCGCTGTTCTTCTCGCTGCGTGAACAATAAGCAAGTATTTGAAGAAAGTGGAGTTTTAAAAGAGGACCATGTTAAACTTTATTGTTTTGTAAATGCTATATTCGCCAAAAACAAAATATTAAACTGCTTCAATAGTTTCAGTTTAGTTTTTGACGGTCTAAGTCTCCCTTTGCTCCCCATGCCAAGTCACTCCCCCTTCAGAGCGCTATCACAATACAGTGTGCATCCCACTAATGAAGCTATACTGCACATGGCACCAAGTTTGTTAAGTTGTTGTGTACAGATTTGAATCATGCCTTTGTATATTTATTTCGAGAATTTGTCACGTGGGAGCATGGGTGACGTTAGCCAGGCTGGTGCCACTTTGTGCCTCCGCTCAATTTCATTTCTCTCCAGTGACTAGGTCAGGAATCAGAATACACTACAGAATACTATACCCGAAGTTGCAGATCGCGCACCAGCAAATCAGCGAAGAGCTGTGAAGCCATGACGTCAAACTCAAGCGCCTGTCTGGGTCCCTTTTGTGGTACAGCACAACAGTAAACAAAGCGTCGAGATGGATGTAGATGAAGACAGACATTCTGTGTTGGCAACGATTCCCGAGATCAAGGATTTAAAGCCGGAACAAAGAGAATGTTTGGTGAATTTTATCAAGGGGAAAGACGTTATTGCCGCTCTTCCTACGGGATTTGGCGCATTACACACGTCATGTCCAAAAGGTTCGATCCCCGGTTCGCCTGAGCCTTTCTGTGTGGTGTTTGCATGTTTCTCCCCGTGTCTGGATGGGTACTTTCCCCCATCAACCCAAAACATGCTGCATAGGTCTCCAGGAAGAACAGTTGATAACTAAGGTCAATTAAAAACACAATCAATCAGTGATCCTGCCCAGGGACTACAGGTGGCACTGATAATATAACCTGGTACAATGTATCTCTCCTGTAAAGATGAATGTAAAAATTGTGAGCTGTCCCTGTCTCAAATAAATAAATAAATAAAACATAAAACAATTGGTAAAATAAAAAAAAGTGAGGTCAGACGGTTTCTACGAGGTGAAACCGGCTGATGAATCAGGCTAGGGTGACGCAGGCTTGTGGGCTGAATCTGTAAGAAATGTTCGAATAGAGACGACTGAAACATACATGGATGCATCTAAACCCTCCTCAGGCATGTTTTAATGACGGAACATAATAACATGATAGAAAGCTAAGAAATGATTTTGCATAATACCCTCTCTTTAATATTTATAGGCATAAGACAAGTCCAATCAGGTTCATTTGGTGTTCTGATAATTGATGTTATTAGGTTCTTTTTTCAGACCACGAGTTTGTTTTCAAACCTGACAGTTTCGACTGCTCCCTGTGGTCTTCCTCAGAGTGGTCACGTGATGTTGCTGTGACGTGTCCGCTTGGCTGATTTAAGCAGGTTAGGCAATGATGCAGAGGGCAAAGACAAAACACAGTATCAATACACCAGTGAAACAATACAGAAAACTCAGGCAATTACTCGTCCACCCAAAAAACAAAGTAGAACCGGAGCATAAATGTAATGTCATATACGAAATACCCTGCATGTCTTGCAATAAAACATACATCGGGGAAATGGGGAGGGCGTTCGGTACATGAAAATAGGAACATAGGACAGAATGTGAGAAGGAAACAGCGAAGGCGTGCACACGAGCAACAAAACACAAAGAAGAACAGGAACGACTCAAATCGGCCGTTTCTGACCACTGTAAAAGAGAGAACCACATTATGGACTGGGATGGAGCAAACATCAACGGGACAGAAGAAAACAAACATCGTCGCTGGATTAAAGAGGTAATCGAAATACAGAAACGTGCCCACAGGACTATAAACCGGGACGAGGGGGCTTTTTTACTCTCACACACCTGGGATACTGTCCTGAAGAAGTCGGACTGTAGATGGCGCTGTCGTCCTGCCTCCACCGGTAGGAAGACGGCGCCAAAACCTGTTTAAATCAGCTGACAGGACACATCACAACAACATCACGTGACCACTCTGAGGAAGACCACTAGTGAGCAGTCGAAACTGTCAGGTATGAAAACAAACTCTTGGTCCGTAAAAAGAACCTAATAACATAGTATAAGACAAGGTTTAGAAGGGGAAACTAAAATAAACCCAGACAGTCTCACAAAATGAAGTTTTAACCACGCTGCTTAAACATCTGTAATTGAATTAAGTCACCAAAGCGAGACTGTCTAAATTCATTATGTAATTGCACAACAGTGTCCTCAAGTAATTTGCATTTATGGCTAGACGTATTATGTAACGATGCACTCTGTAACTTTTTCGATGCTACCGGCTTGTCTCCATGGAGAACGAGATGATTACTTTTCATTGACATTAAATTTAAAACTTAAAATTAGAGATGATTTTATTGCAAAGAAAAACAGACCATAATAACTTACCTTGAATGGGGCCACCTCTTCACAGATCTGATCTGGTGATGCCACTTCTTATCTCTTTATGGTAATTAGAAAGATTTCACGCCATATTGTGGGATCTTTCCAGGCCCAGTTCTATGACAAGCAACCAGTGTACCATCCACCAGAAAAGCTACATTGTGCATTATTGAAAAGTTGAAGTTGCTTAACAAAAGTATGAAAAATCAGGTATTAAAAGCAGTTAAAAAAAAAAAAGAAAAAAAAAAGGATACTCAATTTGTGTAGATACTGAAAAAAATCAATAAATATGACATAATTGGATTTTTAAAACAGCACTGCAAAAAAGCTTAAAGGTTGTATAGAGGATTTTCCAAGGAACGAGAAATCCAGCGACTGTTTGTCCTTTTTCAAATGTTGCGCATGCGTGAAACCACCCCCCCTCCCCTACAGCTCCTACGTAGAAACGCCTCCTCCCGCCTCCTCCTTACGTACATTTCGTGCGCGGACGAGAAGTGAGGAGCAGGGGGAAGAGCGGATCGGGCAGCGGGGAGAGGAGCAGGAAAGGGGAGCAGAGAAGGGTGCGCAGACATTCAGTGTGAATGAACTAGCTACAACACGCAGCAGCAAGCGGACTCTTTCTTTGCCTTGAAAATTACGTTTTCAGACATAGGATATCGCTTTCGTGTCCTGAAAAACGTTTGTGTAGCTCTTGGAAATAAAGTACGTTTTCATAATAAGCAGAAGTTACCTGTCCAGGAGTAATTTGTGGACCAGTGCGTCAGTCTTTAGACCCTGCGTCTGCTTCAGTCGCGCCATCGCTGGAATGAATCTTCAAGAATCACCTTAGTTTGGCTTCGCTGCTTTTCCCCTTGTCTTCTTCTTTCAGCGACCTCAAAAACGGACTTTCTTTTGCGGCGAACTGCTCCTGGATTCTTGTCGCCATTGCAACAAACTTTGTGCGAACTGCGAGGAAGTTATAGGTCAAAAAAAGCCGCTAAGAACTGTTGCGTTGGTGGAGTAAACAGCGTCTGTGCGGCTTGCGTCTGTGGACTGCGTGACAGGCGTACGTAAACCACGTACCGGCGGCGCAGGCAAGTCAGTTACGCTAGAAACGTAGGGAGATTGATTGACAGCCTGTCAGCTCAACAGATAACGAGGCAGTGTCGTTATCTATTGGCAAATGTTTAGCCCCCACCACGTCCAGAGCTGATGAATTTTTATTCTCTTTTTTTTGGTCATCATAATTACAAGGCTACTGCACCTCTATAATCTATCAATGACAATTTGAAACAAAAAAAATCCTCCATAAAACCTTTAAGATATAAACACTTAAATCTATCAGAAAGTTTGTTAAAAGTAGTGAAACGACCTCTAGACAAGAATGAAGCATCTCAGAACTAGAAAGTAGATAATAAGTCTGAAAACAAGATGAATAACCTGATTAAAAATTCTAGGGCCTGTTTACACGAAAACAGTTTTAGAGTCATCTTGGAACTTCATCAACACTACTCTGTAAGTGTGAAACTGTGACAAAAGTATAACAGGTAGGGCTCCCAAAATGTGACAACTAGCTGCTATAATGAAGAAATATTTGTATGTTAAAAATCAAGGAGTCGTGCAAAGACAAAAGGCAGAAACTGACATGATCATTATTTGCTTGATTTTCCCCAGACTTCCATCTAATATAAGAACCTAACCAAGGTCGAGTCATCATGGAGTTTGTCTGAAATGATCTAGAAGAACTTTGGATTTCCTGTTTAGTGCTGATCAGGATTGTGCAGCAAAACTTAGACAGTTAAACAGTTTGACAGATGAGTAACTTTGCAGTATAGTGTGTACAGTATGAATAAATACACCAAAATACTTTCACTTTAAAGATAACTGAAGTGTAATTCAATGCATTGTATATTTATTTAATGTGTTAAGACCCCCTGGAGAAGTGGGAGGACGTGTGTGGGGTGAAGGATGTCTGGGAGTCCCTGCTTAGACTGCTGCCCCCGTGACCCGGCACTGGATAAGCTGAAGAAAATGGATGCATGGACGGATGGATGGGTGTTAAGACCCTGTGCTAAGACCGCAACAAAAAGGAGGTGGCGAGAGGTTGGACTTTAAATTAAAACAACGACATAGTGCGAAGAAGTTTATTGATAATGTACGAGGGAACGCGTTGAGACTCTGGGTGGAGGCTCCGTCTCAATCTTCAAGTGGCCCAGCCGGAACAAGACCCCCCGCGTAGGCGTCTTATGACCGAAAGACGAACAAAACAGGGGGTGGGAGGGTGGGGTCGAGTTAGCCGAGACAAACTGGGATGATGGGAAAGGCCACTGCAAATAGGCTTCTGGGAAATTAGAGATGTGGTTCGCTGGTGAGGAGGAGAGGGCGGTCGAGGCGCGGTCCTGCTCCTGAATCTCAGTCAAACATATGAACTACATTTTATGAACTAAATCACAAACAAATCATACACTGTTACTGCCTTTTGTCTTTGCACGACTCCTTATTTTTGGCTCATGATACAAAGGCAGAGAACAGGAACTCACAAATAAGGGTCAAAGGTCAATTTTGAGCTCAATATTTTTCACAATATTTATTCGTTCTGCCTTAGTAGGGCAGTACTACAGAACCACACGGTTAATAATAAACCCGGTTTGCAAGAACCCAGGAAGTTGTAGACCTCGCACTGGCCAATCAGAGAAGAGCTGTGAAGCCACGACGTCAAACTCAAGCTCCTGTCTGGGTCCCTTTTGTTTTACAGCACAACAGTAAACAAAGATGGATGTAGATGAAGACAGACATTCTGTGTTGGCAAAGATTCCCAAGATTGAGGATTTAAAACTGGAAAAAAGAGAATGTTTGGTGAATTTTATCAAGGGGAAAGACGTTATTGCCCTTCTTCCTACAGGATTTGGTGCATTACATAAGTCAGGACCAAATAGCAACGACTGGTTCAATTAAAAAGTACCTGCCTAATGTCTAATGCTGCGAGGTGCTGACAGACAAGTTACTTTGCAGTATAGTATGTACTTTATGAATAAATACACCAAATACTTTCACTTTAAAGATAATTAAAGTATAACTGAATGCAAAGGTTTATTTATTTAATGTGTTAAGACCCTGTGCCAAAGCCCCAACAAAAAGAAGGAGGTGAGGGATTGGATTTTAAAATAAAATATATTTATGAACTAAATGACAAACAAATCATACACTGTCACTGCCTTTTGTCTTTGCACGACTCCTTATTTTTGGCTCATGATACAAAGGCAGAGTACAGGAACTGACAAATAAGGGTCAAAGGTCAATTTTGAGCTCAATATTTTTCACAATATTTATTCGTTCTGCCTTAGTAGGGCAGTACTACAGAGCCATGCAGTAACTTAAAGACAGCACTATTATTTTGAGCTTAAAATTACATTCTGTTGTCTTTTTTTTACCCCCATCATTGTGGTATTGAAATTAGTATCAGGTAGTCTTTTCCTTAGTACTGAAATCGAGTTTTAAAAGTATATGTCACTAGTCTTTCCATAAATGCAAATTACTTCATGTGCAGCTCAAAAATATATCAGGGTTGTTTTTTTTTTTTCTTTCAGTTACAAACATATTTGTCAGAACCCTTAAAGTAAAAATACATGGAAGCCTGTTTTTTCCATCTCAACTGTCAACTATAACAAATTGCTTTTCATTGGACATAACACCACACAAACAGGTAAAGCACGGAAATAACGGAATGTTCTGGATGCTTATTTTGGATGCATTTCGTTGTGTTTTCTGGTGTGGTCTAATGGCTGGGTCCATTGTGCCATTTCCTCGGATTACAAGCTCCCCGAGGTCCGGACTGGGTGCTCTTATCAGGGAGAGGTGGAAGCAGAAACAGGAAGTGACCTCATCTTCCAAAAAGCACCCCTGATAACACGGGGGATGCCAGGCTGCCCAGGGCGTCCCGAGAGAAGTCTGCGTAATGCCAACTCAGAGGATAAGAATAGAACGTGTGGTCTGTTCTAATTCGGGGCGACTCCGGAGTTATTCTCAACAGATGACGCACTTCGGTTTTGGAGCCCGGTGCGAGACAAGAGAAAGTGGATTTTGTACTCGCTAATTTTGTATTTCGTGAGGGTTTCACATGGTTTCTCTCCACAGTAAGTACAATGGGCGACAGCAGCTCAGGTGGTGTTCGTCCGCTCTGCTCTACAAAGGCAAAAGACAGAGAAAACTGAGAAAAATGACTTCAAAGTTTCTGTTTTGTCCAGATAAAAGTATAATAGATAGGGCTTCCAAAATTTGACAACTACTTGCTATGATGAAGAAGTATTTGTATGAAAAATATTGAGCTCAAAATTTACCTTTGACCCTTATTTGTCAGCTCCTCTGTCTTTGTATCATGATACAAAAATAAGGAGTCGTGCAAAGACAAAAGGCAGTAACATGATCATTATTTGCTTAATTTTCCCCAGACTTCCATCCATTTTAAGAACACCTCACCAAGGTCGAATCATCATGGAGTTTGTTTGAAATGATATAGAAGAACTTTGGATTTTCTGTTTAGTGCTGATCAGGATCGTGCGGCGACACTTACACAGTTCAGCAGTTTGACACACAAGTTACTTTGCAGTACAGTATGAACAGCATGAATAAATACACTAAATACTTTCACATTAAAGATAATTTAAGTAATAATTGAATACAAAGGTATATTTATTTAATGTGTTAAGACCCTGTACCAAGGCCCCAACAAAAAAAAGGAGGCAAGAGATTGGATTTTAAAATAAAACATATTTATTAACTAAATCACAAGAAAACATACAGTGTTACTGCCATTTGTCTTTGCACTCTTTTTATTTTTGGCTCATGATACAAAGGCAGATACAGGAACTGACAAATAAGGTCCAAAGGTCAATTTTGAGCTTAATATTCACAATAAAGGAGGTTTCAAATACCCCAAACATGAACAAATTTTTGACCAAACATGGTGTTCTGCCTTTGTAGGGCAGCACTGACTAACATGTTGGCGGTTCAATTCTAGCTCCCACAGATGAATGCTGTTGTTGTGTTCTTAACAATAATCTCACCTCACATCCAGTGCACATACAATTCTTTGTATTCATTAAATATAAAAAAAAAATTTTTCATACCTCCATCATCCACAGTATTACAAACTTATCTTTCTCAGGGCGTGTTTATACGAGAACGCTTGCGGGTAAAAACGACAAAATATTTTATCGGAAGTGCGTTTTGAGGGCTTAAAAACGCAAAAATCTGAAAACACCCTCCAGAGTGGAAAAGTTGAAAACGCTCCACCATAGTGTTTCCGTCTACACTGCCCAAGACGCAAAACTCTGGTCAGATCGGCTCACGTCACGTATGCATTTACGTCACATACATACAGTATACAGTAGCTGATGTAAATGCGTGGCGTGAAAACTTCCGTACGTCCAAAGCTGCTCTTGTTGCTTTAAGTACATGCATACACAATCGAATTCCACACACTTTTATGTCACCGTATGCACGCAGATTTCCTCCCGAAAACGCTTGTCTAAACGTGGAATAAAAAGTAAAGACGCGACGCCACTTTTGCCTCTTCTGTTCAGACCGTCATCATATAAACGTAGCCTCAAATATAGGTGTTTTTTTATTAATACACCTTTCCACAGATCTTAACTTTAACTTGCCAGTTTGTTGTTGTGTAGATAGACGTTTAATGCCATATTGTGGAATAAACCGGGTAAATCAAGAGCACGTAAGAGAAGAACTCCGCCTAAATATGCAGGGTCTGTGTGTTAAACATGTGCGACTGAAAAGGAACACGACTCCGTATATGTTTATGATGAAAATACATTATAATATAGAGGTATAATATCAGAACTAGTGCAATATAGGCCCTTGAACATTTTTATGCTTGTCAAATCAAAAGGACATAATAGGCTAAAGAGGTTTTCATACCAAGGTAAGCGACTACCTCCTGCTTCATTCATATAGTTCACTTAAGAATTTCCTATTTATTTTGTCACACTTTCACAGAAGGATATGTAACAACCTGAATGCCTGTTCTTCAGAAAAGTGACAGGCTTTTCAACGCTCTTTGACACTAGAGAAAAATGTTCTTATAGAGCGTTCCTGCAATTCTCGGCTATATGAATGGAGTCGGCCTTCTCACAAACAGATACCTAGATTGACTTAATTTATCTCTGGTAAACAGCACATCGCTTCAGCTGAGGGAAAGGCTATAGCGTAGCTTGTAACCATAATTTATTTCCAAGCAGTTTTACTTTGGCCAAATTTTTATCTGTTGGTTTGAATAATATGAGAAAAAAAAAAAGCACTTCTGCACATCACGGGACATAATTGCGAAAAAGAAATCTATAATTCCCTTTGGGGCTGCAGGATATTTCGGAATAAAATCTTAATTCAAATCAATATCACTTTATTTGTCCCCAAACGACAATTTAAGCAGTAAAATAAAACAAAAAACAGAAGGCTCAAACAAAAGTCTCAAGGCAAGTCTCAATAGGCAGGTTCCAGATCCAGTGTCAGGGAAGTTTGAGGTGAGTAACAGCCCTCAGGACAAAGGTGTCTCTCTGTTTCCTGTAGCGTCAGATTAGTGTCCAAGGAGCGCCAAGTAAACTCTGGACTCTGGAGAAACAACAGGAAAGCATCTCCTAAACCTCATTCTCACTCTGCTTGGTTGTTTCGGTCAGTGATGAAATGGCATAGATGTCTCCATGCAAGGTTGCCATGGATACAGAAAAAACAGAAAAAAATGGCTCAAATCACACAATCAAATAATGATTAAAAGAGAATTAGCCACAATAATGCCTTATGTACTACTAATAGACATTTTAAAAACTGCAATTAGATGTTTATCAATTTTTTTCAGATGTAATTTTCTATTTCATTGCACACATTTCTACCTACAAGGGTTTGCTTAGATTTCATGTTGAAACAGATACTAACTATACTAAAAATTAGGGCTGGGCGATATGGAACAAAAAATAATATCTCGATTTATTTTGTTATATCTCGATATCTGTACAGGAAAAGTGACCCCCCAAAAACTAGTGCAAAGAGGTCAGCTGTTCATGTCTGAACAAACTGCTTCTGCAACATTTTTTTTTTTTAATCCCAGTATACAAAAAATTATTAATTCCTTTGTATAAAGGAAGAAATAACACATATTTCTTTCTTTTCATTCAAAAATAAAACAACTCGTACTCAAGCTCATTTTTGTATTAACTCTGTTAACCGTACGATAACCGTGAGCTCCTTTAGCAGAGAAAGCTCTGGAAGTTTCTTATTTTAACAGATCCATGTTCCTCACCAGCGATAAAGAGACAGGTATCCCACAATCCATTGCAAATCAAACCCAGCGTTTCCAAACACTATTGCACAATTTCTACACTGAAGCAGATTATTAATCAAAATCTTCTGCATAAATAATTTTTACATTACTAAACTTTACAACATATAAACCCTAACGACTATAGAGCCACATCAGCCTGTTGGAGATTATAATGTGTTTAATGCAGTTTTGCGCACATGTGTTTACATTTTACAGAAGCAAAACTTAAAACCACATGGCTCATTTGCATAAACTCGCTCCTTGTGCAGCCGAGCACAGAGAAGGCAAACAAGCAAAACAGTGAAATCAGAATTAACTATAAGCATTACATCGATATATACGATATGCCAGAATCCATTTCATGTTTAAAAAATATCTTGATATATTTTAAATATAAAGATATCGAACAACCCTACTGAACATACATCATAAAACCTGGTATGTCAGACAAAAATACCTTTACAAATGCGTACCAAAGACCCCGGTTGATTCTGAGCATTTCTATACAAACCAATATCTTACAGCGACCCTAAGACGTCCAACTTGACCAAACGCTTAAAATAATCAAAAACATGGAGCATTATCTCCACAGCTTGTCATGATATCTCCCATCAGTCCTGTGTGTGGAGCTGTCTTCATGCACTGCCATCTCTCTAACCTTTGGCTCGGTCTCGTGAGCGACTGGGGTCTCCATGACGACCAGTATCAGAATAGCAAGAGCCTTATTGGAAGTGACACATTAATAAAGTGTGGCCTCCGGAGAGACGGTAATCACACTTGAGTTATTCTGGCTCTTGGCTCGTCTCAGTGCTTTTAATATGTTTGTGTTATGTGCACAAACAGGCACAGCTGCTCTGCGGATCGCTCTGATTCAACGGGCACTGCAGATACACAGGAGCTTTGTGAGGGTTTCACTCATGTATGGAGATTGTCATTGGAGATACTTTTGTGGTCTGAAAAAGATGGAGATAAACAGGTGATTGATGCATGTGAAATGTAGATAAATAAAGAAGATGATACACAATGAGGTTGTTTGGTTCTCATGTATGTTTGGGCAGCGGATTTTACGTGTACAGTATGTTGTTGTTGTTGTTGTTGTTGTTTTGTTTTTTTTCAAGGTAAATTTGTACATGTGTATAAATCCGTTTTACATAACAAAGGTATAACAAGAGTGATTTATTCTTGATTACAAAAACAAGATACAAAACAAGATGTCCCATGTGTTTATGTTATATACATAATATGTTATCTCTCAATTGGGTTGCCAGATTCAGTGCTGAAATCCAGTTGGTTTAAACCTAAAATGCCTCTCTCTGATCTGACTTGTCACTACCTAAACCCCAGCACCTATAGCTAATTCTGACTGACTGCTGCAGTTCAGTGAGTGAATTCTGGAGGTTCTGAGCTTTCACACAAGACATGCTCAGGCTATATACAGCTTATATCATATTTAAAAGGAGGCACATTGTGTAAAATCAACCTTTTTTGAGCTTTTGACCATGTTATCATTTTGTTCTCAGTGCTCAGAAAAATTCTGTGATTCTTGTTCATATTAACTTGGTGATATTGAGTTCACAAACCTACAAGAATCCTTCTGGCCAATGTCACATTGCATCACCTATAACTGCTACACACAGAAATATATATATATATATATATATATATATATATATATATATATATATATATATATATATATATATATATATATATATATATATATATATATATAGGGCATAATGGGCATAATGGATAATGGGCATAATGAGTCGACTAATCGATAACTGATCATTAAGAATTTTGTTGATTACGTTCATTTTTAATTGACAAACCAAATGTAGGTTGCTGTGTGTAGTGTAGTGTGAGGAGACGAGGCTGCGTCTGACAAAAACACTGGAGTTGCGGCCTCACAGTCCCACGTTTCAGCTCTGGCTCCTTGGAGACACTGCATCACTCAGTGAGTGTGTTTACATGCACATCATTATGATCGGGTTTTTTGAAAATCCTGGTTTCATCATGGTGCATGTAAACACAGTATCCTGGTTACTGCAACGTAGTTGCAAGTTGAGTGCACATTCCAAAAGACAAACACTTTTCAGTCTTTTCATCACAACAGTAGCCAAAATAAATAAAGTGACCAACATAAATAAAGTGAGTGAAATGAAATAAGAGCAGGTTATAGTTTATGCAAATTAGACATGTGATTTTTCCTTTCTGTAAAATATCAACAAATGTGTCAAAGCTGCATTAAACACATTATAATCTCAAACAGCCTGATGCGGCTCTATAGTGTTTATAGATTATATGTTGTAAAGTTGCATTTATTTATACAGATTAGTAATAATAATGATGATAATTTTAATATAAACATGTTAAAGATTAATCAAAAATCAATTGTTAATTCTCCTGACGATCGATTAAGAACATTTAATCGAATGCCCATCCCTAATACATGTAATAATATCACACATTTATCTTAAATTATGAGATCATCATCAACAATTATGAGTGACTCACATCACTCACCTGCTTTATGTTCAGTTTTATGTTCTCTTTGTCTTTTCCTGCCACCTGTTACAAAGGCACCAAGCTGCCCTTTGTAAGTTATATTAAACCTCCTCACAAACGCTCTTTGTATGTCATTGTACTTGAGTCTTTTCAAATCAGAGAGCAACTTTGGCTCAAAAGCTTTGGTCCGAACTTTACATTTATATGTTGAATGGTGGCATTGTGCCCGGACAATACTTAGACAAACAAGACGGTGCCTAAAAGCAGGAAGCAGCAGTAGCAAAGGCAGTTAAAAGTAAACATGTACTGGGGTCCTTTTCCACGTACAGCTCCATGACTTCATTGTTCTCTCAATATATGGACTTCTAAAAAAGAGACTACTTTTCCTGAATTGTATGAGAATAATGGCAATAACAACAGAGGCTAATGTCTTCTGTGACCTGCGCTGTGGAGAGCGGGTTCCCACAGAATGGATTATTGAAGGGTTTTTTTCTTACATTGTGGGACTGAAGTAGCAGCTGTGACTGGATTCCAAAAAAAGCAACAAAAAAAAAAAAGCAAGAAATTGATTTAATAAATACAGCAAAGTCAAAGTGACATGCCAAAGGAAAAAGAAAAAAAAATATGAAAAGCAAAATTCACAAGCAAAATGTTATGCAGTTATGTAAATAAGAAAAATAATCTGTTTTGGTTGTGAATACTGACCTCTTGGCGTTTATTATTGCTTTAATTTTTCACGAAAATCTGTCTGAGCTTGTAAACAAAGTGAAACCTGGAGAAAGTTTGAATGGTTCTAGTTCATACCATGGCTATTTCCATCAAACCAATGTATTTGAATCACAGGTACCAGGATTTAGTTTAACACAAAATGCATCATAGCCACAGCTGCCCTGGTTTAGACTGACTAAGTTGAGGCTGCCAGTCTGTGCCCTCTGGCCCCTCCTTCCACCACCAGTCACACACACACCACAGTCCTACACAGGTAAAATGAGTGAAGTGTCTTGCCAAGGTCACCAACAGCATGTCTTAGTTTTGAAAGTACAAATTTTGCTCCAATTTGAGAGAATATTTCCTTTCTCACTCTTTTCTTGAACTGCATTGTATCCCCACTGTGGACAAATCCTGTCCTGCACCAGGATGGGTACGGGTAAATATTACACTGAAATGGGTGAGTTTTTATGTTCTCGAATTTTGCGGGCGTGTAGTGATTACACACGGGCGGGTCAGGTGAATCAAATGAATGATGAATGTGAGAAAAGTAGTTAACACGCGTCTGTTGCCCTGGAAACAAGTGACATTTCCCGGGCTTTTCCTGGAACAATGGCAGACCAGGTTGAAAGAGAGACTTTTTATGACATAAAACCATCAACAGAGGTGATCGACTCGATGGCTGCGCTCCTGGTTTAATCCTGGTGTAGTCCTGGTCCAGTCCTGGTTTAGTCCTGGTTTAGTCCTGGTTTAGACCTGGTCCAGTCCTGGTGTAGTCCTGGTGTAGTCCTGGTTTAGACCTGGTTCAGTCCTGGTCCAATCCTGGTGTAGTCCTGGCAATCAGCTTGGCGGTTGCAGCGTGCATATATTTATGTTAATGACACTGGTTTAGTCCTGGTCCAGTCCTGGTCCAGTCCTGTGCCAGTCCTGTGCCAGTCCTGGTTTAGTCCTGGTCCAGTCCTGGTATAGTCCTGGTCCAGTCCTGGTGTAGTCCTGGTGTAGTCCTAGTTTAGTCCTGGTTTAGTCCTGGTTCACTCCTGGCGTAGTCCTGGTTCAGTCCTGTGCCAGTCCTGTTTTAGTCCTGGTTTAGACCTGGTCCAGTCCTGGATTAGTCCTGGTCCAGTCCTGGTCCAGTCCTAGTGTAGTCCTGGCGATCGACTCTGCAGTTGCTCCGTGTATATATTTATAATCTGCCAATGACACAGCGTAGGTTCAGTTCTGGTTTAGTCCTGATTTAGTCTTGGACTATTCGGCTGTCGGACTAACGGTCTCACCCTGATTTATCACGGGAATATTTCTCAACGGGTGGAATGTTAATGGGTCCAGGCAGGCGCAGATTTAACTTTAATATAATCACAGGTTAACGGGTGGGTGTGGTGCTGGACTGCTCGGGTACGGGTCTCCAAAAATGGACCCGTGTAGGACTCTGGGACAAATAAAGTTGATCTTGTTTTTATTTTTATTGGCCTGGTGGCGTCACCTGCTGGAGTTAGACCGGTTTAATACAACACTGTGAGACATTAAAGACAAAGTAATGACATATTTAAACAGTCCAGCAAATTTTTTTCTTCATGTTTTGGAGCAAAATTTTAACTTGCACCAGTACAGATACACTGAATAAGCAGGTCAAAATAAGTCAGCTGTGCATTGTGTGTCTGTTAGCATGCTAGTTGTTGTTATTTTTCCCCACACTGGTCTCTGAAAACGCCAAAAAATGCTTATAAACTCATCATGGTGAATAATTACAAAGCTCGGAATGCATACGCTGAGTGAGGAGTAATTTGGACCGTTGCAAAAGGTTTAAAATTACACTCCTTCTGTTTTTAAGACAAAAAAAAAAAAAAAATCAGGCCTTGAACGTACCACACTTGTTTAACCCCGTGTGTGTAACCCGGACTCCCTCTTCACTGTACACAAAGAACAATGGTGGTCTTACCCGTTCCTTGTCACTTCTGATTGACTGGCGGCTGCTTGCCTACCTCGCCGCGTTGTCAGTCTCTCGGCTCCGCTCCCGTGCGCGCCGTAACTCAACGTGACACCAGCCTCGCCGC
This sequence comes from Boleophthalmus pectinirostris, assembly GCF_026225935.1. Lineage (NCBI taxonomy): Eukaryota > Metazoa > Chordata > Actinopteri > Gobiiformes > Gobiidae > Boleophthalmus > Boleophthalmus pectinirostris. The sequence goes on along the minus strand of NW_026570970.1, from coordinate 9,208,514 downwards.
CGCCGCCGCCGCCGCCGCACGCCAGCAGTCGTCACCCCAGCGCTTCTGTCAGACGGGGCATCCGGGTCACACGGACACGGAAATCCACTAAAGCGTCATCGGAAATCACGCTGTGAATTGGAAAGGCGAATGAATTTGTGATAATGAGATGTGATGGTTGGAAAAGGTGCACTATGTAAGTTTTTGGTCTTTGTTTCTATGGAGATGTCATTGCTCTGCCTGGAATGTTCCACAGTATGACATTAATCAACTCTATCTTACATTTATTCAATTACAGGTGGTTTTATAGCTCAAAAATACCTGCAAAAACAGATGTTCCAACTGTGAGCAGGGTTGCCTCGCCACAGCTCTGACCAGTAACTTTGTCTGGTTTGGTCTCCACTAGAAAAGTTACACAATGCACCTTTAATGCAGAATTCAGTTTGATACAAATGTGAAGTAATGGTCCATGAGTTCTTCTGTGTCCAGGCTTGTTAACTCTATAACACTCAACTCAAATCTCTTCTCAAAACATTTCAGTCCACTGGGTCATTCCATGTTAAATCTCCGAATGCCCCCTGCCCGACCATCTCAGATTTGACTGAAGAAATTCTAGGAGGTTCACACACTTTCCAATAGGAAAACTCTCAAATTTTAGCTCCTAACTCCTTAGTAGTTAGTAGAAGTTAATAGTTTTGTCATTAAAAAATATTTTGTCAACTCTCCCCTGACCTGTTTGGAGCAGAGTTTTCCAAGGAGCCACTTTCAGATCGCTGTGTCTAAAAAACTATTTAAGGTCAGTCCTTCAAATTTGGCGAATGCACTTGTAGAATATTAACTTTTACACATGTGCTTTTGGTTTATCACAGTTTTCGGGGCGCTTAAATTTGCTTGAAAATTCTACTCTTCAAAATTGAGGGCATCTTTGAAGGACTGTGGAAAGTGCAATTTCAAAGACAGAGGTTTGATATTGAACAAACACCTTCCCACACAGGCTGTGTACTTTTGTATTTTAAAACTGACCCTCTGTGATAAACGCTCTAGAAGATATTAAGTATAAATAAATTTGGTGCCATCTTTACCATGTTATACTAAAAAAATGACAGCACCCACCAACATAAAATGCACTGTTTTAGAAAGACTAGACGTCTGTTTTTAACACATCCATAATGTGTGTTGGTGTTCTGCCTTATTTTTGCAAAATGAATTTTTGAAAATGTGGTGTATTCATGGACTGTGAAGAAAACATTGTGAATATATGACATGTGTCCAAGGAGATGTTATTGTTTTGTTTGGAATAAGCCACAATATGGTATTAGATATAATATTGTCTATTCACCTTATTCCAGAAGTAGCTGTAGGCGCCACCATCATTATTTGGCCTGTATTATTTTGTTTTGGGACAACCGACAGCAAATATGTCCAATACTGACAATAAAGCTGTTCTAAAACCTCCCAGAGAATCAGTGCAGAGTGAGTTGCTGGTGCACATGAACACTGGACATTTCACACAAACGACTTTTACAAATATTCGTTTTACCAGAAGTGTCACCACAAAAAATGAACGTGGTTGACGAAATTCTTAATGATCAATTATGGAGTAGTAAACTAATCATGCCCATTCCTAACACAAACCCTGCATATATATATATATATATATATTATATATATATATATATATATATAGGACAGAAAACATTCTGTTCCACCTTGTGATGTCATGTGGTGATACAGGAAGTGCTCACCTGTGTTTTAAGCTCCATACATTTTCCATGAGAATCAGTCGGATGATTTCAGCACTGGAATTGTCAATTTGATCTGAACTAAAAGTGAAAGGAGCTGTTAACATGAAAACTACCGCTTCATGACATCACAAAGTGGACCAGGGCATTTTTGAGCTTTGGAAATATAGACTGATAATGACAAAACACAACTCCAGATGTGGTTTTGCTGAGGTTAATACATTATAACATGGCTTAAAGCTCACAAGAGTCCATTTGCGTAATATAGAACCTTAAAGATATTTCTATTCTTAGGTTTCATGCATTTTCTTACCAACTTATGCACGGTTGCTGCAAAATGCTGCAAAAATTCTCAGATTCACAGAGAATCAGTGCAGTGTGACTTGTTGGTGCACATCGGACATTTTAAACTAACAACTTTTACAAATATTAAGACACAAAAAGTTTCCCAAATTCTCCACTGACAGGAATGGGATCCCCGTTTACCAGAAGTGCCACCACAAAAAAGCTCAGTTTAGGAGCATTTAGAGACAAAAGTGGGCAGGGTTGAATAAGGCAGATTTGCATAAAAACAAGCATGTGACGAAGCTACAGTCCAGATCTATGGAGAGGTGACCACACTCACAGTAAAGCCCAATCTATGGTCATGCGTCACCTTGAACCCCCTCCACAGAGCGTCTGCGTCGACCAACGTGCACCTTTGAAATTTTGTAACTGTGCGTCGAATCAACGCAGACAACAGGGAAAGCAACGCAGACAATAAAGGCTGTGATTGGTCCTCTCTACGCACATTCCCGCTTCATTTTGTAAACACGAACACCATTTTTAAATCCTCGCCTCCTACCGTTGTGGCAGTGAATTACTTTGCGGCGCATACACCTCGACGCAGATCCATAAATAAAAAATGACAGAGACAAAGCGACAGAGGCAGTGTGCATTGAGTCGACGCAGAATATATATATAATTAGGCTTTAACAATGTATGAAAGTTACACAGTGCACCTTTAAACTGGCCTTTAATCCCAGTTTAAAGTGTGTGTGTGTGTGTGTGCATGAGTGAAAAGTGCTATATAAATGGAAGATTATTATTATTATTATTGAGTTATGATGAAATTCAGTAGAGATTGTTCATTCCAGGGCTGAAATCATCCCAGTTCTCGTAGAGTTTAAAAACACAGTGGAGCACTTTCTGTATTACTACATGACAACACAAGGTGGAGCAGAGTGTTTCCCGTTTGAGAGAACCGAGCCTAAATGTGCAGGGTTTGTGCGTTAAACATGTGAATGAAACAAAACAAAACTCAAAAACAAAACAAAAAAACATAATAACTCAGATCAGAAAATTGCATAATACGTGTCCTTTTCATGATCGCATTTATAACATGTAAATAATGTTTATTCTAATAGTTTCAGTTCATTGCGATTTCCAATTGTCCATTCAGAAAGCGAGACAATAAGAGCGAGGTTTTAATGAAGCTATTTTGAATAATAATTAAAATGGTAATAGAGATCATAATAATGCATTTGATTTCCATAGCACTTATTCTCAAAGGCACTTTCCTCATTCACTCCACACCTGCTGAAATCTGTCGGAACCACAGCCGCCCCCCGGCTCATCTGACAGAAGGAACGCTGCCAATCACTCACCCGCTCGCAATGATTTCTCAGACAAAATGGGTAAAGTGTCTTGCTCAATGACACAACTGCAAGAGCCACTAGTCGGAGGATAAACATTTTTAAAGGACACATTTTATGCTCTTTTCTGTCGTTTCCTCGTCAAAAACAGACCTGGAGTTGTGTTTTGTTTCATTCGCACATGTTTAACAAACAAACCCTGCATATGTTTTAGGACGGAAAACACTCTGTTCCACCTTGTGATGTCATGTGGTAATACAGGAAATGCTTAACTGTGTTTTAAACTACATACATTTTCACGAGAATCAGTCTGATGATTTCAGCCCTGGAATCGTCAATCTGATCTGAACTAAAAGTGAAAGGTAGTGGTTAACGTGAAAACTATTGCTTCATGACATCACAACATGGAACAGAGCATTTTTGAGCTTTGGAGATATAGACAGACTAATAATAAACACAGCTCCAAATATGGTTTTGCTGAGGTAACTACATTATAACATGGCTTAAAACTCACAAGACCTTTAAAGTATTTCAATCTGTGTATCATTCGTTCATTCGTTTTTCAAAATAAAATCAAAAATAAGAAAACGAAGAAAAAAAAAAAAAATCTTCATAATTTGTCTCCAAAATGAAAATGAAAAAACAGACAATGATTTACTGTTTTTAGTTTTTCGATTTTATGTTTATTTTTAAATGAATAATGGAAAAAACGGATAACGGCCATTTCCCATTTCCGTGACGTAAACTGCGATGCAGGACTTTTGCGCTGCATTCGGACTGAACCAGGACTGAACCAGAACTGAATCAGGACTGAATCCGGACTAAAACAGGACTAAACCAGGTTTAAACCAGGTCTAAACCAAAACTAAACCAGAACTGAACCAGGACTGAGTGTCAGGAAGGGCCCAGAGGTGCCCCCATATAGACCATCAGGTGACCACAGGCAAAACAACCGGCGCAGGGCTTGGCACCCCATGTGGCTAGACCTGGTTTAGACCTGGTTTAGACCTGGTTTAGACCTGGTTTAGACTTGGTTCAGTCCTGGTTCAGTCCTTATGTGGTGCAAAAGTGCAGCATCGCAGTTTAAGTCACAGAAACAGGAAACATTATCCATTTTCCCTTATCCATTTTTTCCATTATTAATTTAAACACAAAATCAAAAAACTGAAAAAAAAATTAATCGTTATCTGCTTTTTCATTTTAGTTTTGGAGACAAATAATGAAGAAAATACTAGTTTTTTCATTTTCTTATTTTTGGTTTTATTTTGAAAAAACGAATGATACACAGTTTTCTTTCTACGCTGAGCTTTCATGCACTTTCTTACCAACTTATGTAGAGTTGCTGCAAAATGTGTTCACACTTTGAAGTTATGATATTTGAATTTTTAAATTACAATATTTCTCAAGCATGAAGCGCTTTTTGATCTCAGGTCCTCCAAGATTTTCAACTGAATGACTTTTATCTCTTTCAAAAGCGTTCTGAAAAATCGTAACCCCGCTCAATTTCATAACAACTCTTACTTATTTTATCTTAACGCTCAAATCTTACTTTCCTTGGTGGAGATTATTCATTGAGCACATCTGATCATTTTCTCCTGAAGAACATCTCAACCATACGCTCATTAAATTAGCAAAGATTTATACATCGGTAACAAGAACCAGATCTGAATTTCCAATTTGACATCTGTTAAGACCATAGCATTAAAAAGTGATAACCTATTTCCTCATTACTATCAATTATCACTTTGGGACATTTGGTTTGGCAAAATAAACTTGTAATGCAGACCGCTAATGAGTCCAGCAGGCCGGACCTTCATTGTCTTCGGTTACAGATGCACGGGGATAAGTGGGCCTAATACTGCGATAATTTCCTTCGACAATTAATCTAGTGGACGGAAAAAGTCGTTACAGCGTTTATTTTTTTGCGCCGTCCAGATGCGGTGACTGTAAAAACATCTGCTCCGTTTCAAAGCTGTTATGTTTCATTCTGGGGTTAACCCTCGTGAACCTTCCTCGCTTTTGTTTCTCCGTTTTGGATCAATTCTGACCGCTTTGTGTGCTACTAGCGAACGTACTAAACAGCGGGAGTGGCTGGCTCGGCGTGAAGCTTCTCATAAAAACCTCTGCGGCTAAAAATATAAGACGTGCAGCAGGTGGGAAAATATGAGCATAATATCTTCAGCTTCAAAAGAAGAATTTGGAATTTAAGGAATTTACAGAATGTCTAAAAGGTCAGTGAGAAGACGGTGTTCTTCTCATAAAAGAACGCTGTCCTGTGTAGCAACTTCAAATAAATTTTGACTTTAAATCAATTCAGTTTGTTATATTTATTTATTTTACAAGGACACTGAAAACAAATCGGTTATAAGAATGGGCTAATTACGACTGTCTCCATCGATTACATGTTTAATTTGTTGCATCTCATCACGTCACGAAGAAAAGTCCGAGTCCTCAAGACCGAGTCAAGTCCCAAGTCAGATACAGGCAAGTCCAAGTCAAGTCTCAAGTCACTGGCCCATAAGTCCAAGTCAAGTCCAAGTCGTCTGCTTTGAGCTTCAAGTCATTTCAAGTTAGATTTTTTGCAATTTATCAGACTTTTAAGATAATTTGTACTAATAAATCATAGTATATTTATATTTGAGAGTTTCTACAGTTCTTATATACAGAGAAAAACCTGCACACCGTCTTACTTGCAAATAGTGAGATTTATTAGGACAAACTGGCTTGTCCTAATAAATCCCATATTTTGCAAGTAAGACGGTGTGCCGGGTTTTTCTGTGTGTTCTTGGGCTGCTCCCTCTCCTCCGACGCACCCATCTCTAGTAATTAATGTGCGAAGTTCTCATTCTTTTATACAATTCTTATATACCCTATGAATAAATGTAGCTATTTTTTCCTTTTTCAATAACTTTGACAAGATGTTAGTGTGAATATGTAAGATCAAAATAGAAAAAAATCTGATTTAAAAGTGCTTCTCAAGTCACAGGCCAGTCAAGTCATTCACCTTCAAATCCAAGTCGAGTCCCAAGTCTTAGTCTATTTTATCAAGTCTCAAGTCCGAAAAATAGTGACTCGAGTCCAGTTCCCACGTCTGGGTACTCGTATTAAATATCTGCACTGATACTGAACATTTTGGTGGATCGGATATCGACTTCAAAAAATATCGGTTCAGCTAATGTCCCATTTTGATCTATACATTTTTACCTTATGCTGTTATAATATATTAAAACATACAGTATTTGTCCAGTGAATGTTTCTTTGTATGTAGCTATCTTTGGTCTTCCAGAAGACTTCTCTAGCTATTCACCTTTACAGCTGCAGGTTTTGGAGTTTACTTCTCTTGTTGCAAGACGCCATCTCCTCTTGCATTGGAAATCAACAAAAGCCCCATCCATCACTCAGTGGATTAGTGAAGTTATGTCCTTTTTGAAAGTAGAGAAGATTAGGTATTCCAAGAAAGGTAACATAAAGACACTTTTTTAGAAAGTGGCAGCCATTTATTGACTTTTTTAAAACAGTCTAAACCAACCACCTACCCACCCCTTTTTATTATTATTATTATTATTATTATTATATCTTTAATTATTCTTTTTTTGTATTTATTTATTTTATTTTTTTATTTGTTATTAATATTAGTAGTAGTGTATTTTTATCATTCTATCATTATTATTATTATTATATTGTATGACGCTACTCCTATTTCTTGAGTGATTTGTTTTTGTTAACTTTATTAGTTTTTATCTGCATAAAAATGAAAAAATAAAAAAGTGTGTGTACATGTGTTGTTTGAATGACATATCTATATCTGTTTGCACATGAATAAAAATATATGAAACCGAAAACATTAATTATATTTTCAGTCTCTGCCCTGATGACAGTATTAACATCAGTATCAGAAGAGAAAAACCTGGATTGGTGCGTCCCGAACTTCTCTACTCATTAACCCTTTATCATTTTTACTATACGCATTTTTACTCTTAGTTGCGAAAACCCCGTTTTTAAAAAACAAATAATCCATTCTAACATTTCTTCTAACATTCCCTCCTCTCTCCTTGTGCTCTGTGGTCCGCCTGCCTCCCATTTGCTCTCACTTTGTAGCGTTTTGTCCTGCGTTTGGTGGAAGTGTGTTGGCACAGACGATCAAAGGCACCAGGTTTATTTGCGTCCTGGAGCTGGAGGAATGCTAGCAGAAGTTTGTCCCTAGCGGCGCTCTCCAACTCTCCACCACATGTTTCAAATCCTCCTCCATCAAAGGCACGCAACACACACACACACACACACAACACACACACGTCCAGAAGATACACCTCCTATCGCATCCACCTAACCACTCGCACCTGGGTAAGCACGCCGCATATTATTTCAAAGTCTTTGCGAAGTTGTGTTTTCAAACTAATATGTTATCACGAAGCATATTGTCGTGTTAGCGGCTGATGCTGGTGGCTCGAGGCGGTGGGATTTGGAGTCGATCCCGGGCTTTGCTACTTCACGATGATCCTTTCCAAGTGGTGGATTCGGCGCGTCAACATTGCCTTCCTGCAGGGTGATGGGGGTGTTCAGGTTAGGCTCTGCAATTTAGGAAGGATAAATCGGGTTTGCACATTGCGTTGTTAATTTTAAAGTCTGAACACCGTAGATGGTCGGATAAGGAAACATTAACATTAGGAACGTTACCTTTTCTTTTGATTCGATCATAAACGATAAACTTGGTGAATCCGTTTTTCATTCAATAAATAAAACCAAAAAAAAAGGAAAAAAAACTTTGTTTTCTTCATTATTTGTCTCTAAAACCAAAATGAAAAAAAACACAACGATTTGTTTTTTCAGTTTTCGATTTTGTGTTTAAATGAAGAATGGAAAAAAAATTCAGATAACGTTTCCCGTTTACGTGACTTACGTGACTGGATGCGACTTTTTTTGCACTGCATAACAGACTGAACCAGGACTGAACCAGAACTGACCAGGTCTGGGAGACCGGGACCGAGACCGGGACCAGACCGGACCAGACCAGACCAGACCAGGACCAGACCAGACTGACCAGACTGAGACCAGACCGACAGGACCGGGACCAGACTGGAGAGTTCGGACCCCACGGGACCAGGAGCCGGTCTGAGACCTCCCGCGGGTCTCAGTCCCAGAGCTCTGGTCCCCGGGAATCAGTCCCCTCTCGGTCCAGTCTCCGGGACCCAGTCTCGGTCAGTCAGTCCTGGACCGGATCAAAGCAATCAAGTCACCGGAACGCAGAGTCGGGAAGGAAGTAAATGGGCCGTTATTTTCGTTTCTGTTTTTTTCCATTCTTTAAAACACAAAATCAAAAGTTGAAAAACATAACTTAATTGTTTTATCCTTTTTTTCATTTTGGTTTTGGAGACAAATAAAGAAGAAAACAGTTTTCTTACTTTCTATGGTTTTATTGTTATGAAAAAAATGAAAAAGCTTTAAATTGCGTATTTTTTGTCTCGCCATATGGCCGTTTCGACCTCATTTACCCTCTTTTTCACCGTTTCTGCATAACCCTAACTCCTTTTCTGTGCTTACATCATTCTGCAATTTTATTTTCTTAATCAGTGATATGCGTAGGACGAGGCAGCGTTAGTGTATTCGTTTTGGTTCAAAAAAATAAAAAAATAAATCATCTATTTCGTGGCATAATGTGCAGATATCCAGAGGAGGCACCGACAGCTTCTCTGCTCTTTGTTGTGATAAAGATCATGGCGATGTCACTTTCCAACGCAGAACTAAAGCTAAACTAAAGACTTGTTTCTTTTATTAAGTTGTTTTAGATTAATATTACAATTTAAAATGTGCAAATTATAACGATAATGATCCACGGGTGTCATAAATTATAACTGTAAACCAGAGTTGGGCAAACTATGGCCCTTTAATCTTTTTAATCCAGCCCGCCGAACTTGAATAATAGTAATAATAATAATTTTCAATGTTTTAAAAGTGATTTCAATAAATATTAAATACCATGGGATTTGAAAGAGAGATATTTTGTTGAAATGCTTTGTAATGATTTTCAGTTATGGGATATTTCAATAACATGGATAAGTTCTACAACAATTCTTCAAATGAATTACCCAAAAACCAAAATGCAATCCATCTGCTCTGGTCCGGCCCTTCTGTCAAATTTTGAACCCCATCACGAGTCCTTTCCCACGTTTGCCCTTCATGTTTCATCATTTGCATTGCTGGAATTATTTTGGTCGGCAAAAACGAACCCCACGGAGCTGAAAGTTTGACGATAGGGTGATCCCGGTAATTTATCCACTTAACGCAGGCAATTTATTGATCGGGAATTGGTTCAATTCATTTAGTACATCATGTTAGATCCTTTGCTTAACTACCGGACCAATATTCACTTCGGCATATCCACGCTTGGTGGAAACTCGGGCTTTTCACAGCAACCTCCAAGAGTCTGATTGTCGTGAACTTGGAGTCCACGGTTTGTTAGACTGGAAAAGCACAAATAGGATTTGAAATCCATTTAATTCGCCGTTTGATTTCACTCAGACCCGCCACTTCCGTGCTTGTATTGTGCATCCGAGCACCAAGAGGGACACATTACGCACTGTGTTTTGACGCTTTTCTTTTGCCTGAATATTTCCAGCATAACTCAATTGCCTATTAGACAAAAGCACAATAGGGATTTATCAAAATACCATTGTTCAATGCTGCTGACTTGCCTTATGACCAGTTTGGACTTTGCATAGATAATATATAATATTTTAAGTTTACTTTAGCAGTTGTTAGTATAGCAGTGAGGTCCACTGACTCACAGGTTGGGGCTTGAATCTCAGTTGTACAGATGAATGCTGCTGTTGTGTCCTTGGGCAAGACACTTAACCCACCTCCCCCCAGTGAGAATGGGTGAATTTTTCTTTAATTTAGGTTCCTTGAAGGTTGAAAAGTGCTATATAAATGTGACCATTTTTCGTTAGTTATTTTGGCCTCTTATGATCATGGACTCTTATGGTTTAGTACAGGGGTCTCCAACCTTTTTTATCCGGTGAGCCGCCTTTACAAAACGAAAATACCAGAGAGCGACTAGTTTTAGCAGTCACAAGAAATATATTAAGTATATTAAAGTGCCACGATGAGCCTTAAATGAGGTACAGTTAGATGCCTATAAAGCATAAACCATTATCCATTTATTAGTCAGGTATCAACATAATACATGTACATTGGTAACAGGAATTTAATTAATTAAATTTGACTTATTCAGGACAATACATGTAATTCAGAAATCCCTTGGCAAGCTACTCGAAATACAGATTGGAGACCCCTGGTTTAGTAGCTCCTATTCTCTGTCAGAGTTTTTTTTTTTTTTTTTTTTTTTTGTCAGGAAGGAAAACTGCAACTCAACAGAGAATATTTGTTAATTCCACCTCCAAATAGTATTGAGCAAAGAAGAGCTAACAACACAGTGCATTCTGGGGTGTTAACAACAAACTAGACAAGTCTCTGCACTCTTGTAGCCATAATTGACAGTTTGTTTTATACAAGTTGCAATGCAGCCGTTTATTTCTCTAGTGAGCTGCTCTGTCTGTCAATCATCTGCCCATCAAATTTCAGTTCAGGGGAAGAGATGCCAGACTAACTTCTTTGTACGGAAAAGAAAAGATTAGTCACGCCAGTTAAGCTCCAAAGCACTGTCCATTCTGGAATAGAAAAATACACGGTAAAGTAAAAATAAAATATATAATGCATAACTAACATACATTTGTGATTTGTTAAAGGCTCTACATTTGACATTTATTCAATAGATGCATCACGAATTTCGGACTTCTTTTCAAGTCTTTTTAACCATATCGCTTTTGTTTCTGGTTCTGATATTGTCATATTTTAGTTTTGGGATTCAGACATCGTAATTGTGTGGTTGTTGGATGTCCTAACAGCGGAAAACGGCTCGAGAAATTTGTTTGCGAACTTCATAACTGCAAAAGGGAATCAGACCCGTGTGACCGCAAACCTCTGTTCAAACTGTTTCCCTTCCCAACGTAATTGAAAAATAGTGAAAGGTGAAGGCGATGGGCAGGATTGATACACAGGAAAGAGGAAAATAGTAAAAGTTTGACTGCCTAAATCATCCCGAGTTTGCAGCCAACATTTTGTACGTGGAGCGCCAACAAAGCAAAACCCTGATCCGTCGCTCCAGCTTGGTTACAAATATAAAAAGTCAACGCCAAAGCGAAAGGCACCAGCTGCTCACCAATAAACACTGTCCACTGCAAAGCGACCAAGACGTGATGTTGCTTGTAAAGCCACAAGAACAAAAAAGTGCGAGCTCAGCCTGTCTCTCTCCTGCACCTCTCACTTAACAAACGAGATCCCGCTTTGATGACCGGAAGTCCGAAATTTGAGCTTCTATTGGTGACCATTAAAGGACTTTTTATATTGTTGTAACCTAAAACATACCTGGAATCGTCTTTTGTTTCATTCATTCAAAATGCTCCGTTCCACCTTGTGATGTCATGAAGCTTTAGTTTTCAATTCCAATTGGCCAAAATCATCCATATGATTCCAGTGAAGGTGTAAGGAGTTTAAAAGCACAGTAGAGCATTTCCTGTATCACCACATGACATCACAAGTTGGAGCAGAGTGTTTTCAGTTTGAAACAAGAACTAACCTAAATATGCAGGGTTAAACATGTGAATGAAACAAAACATTAAAACATCTCAGTAAACAGTGTTGGGAAGGTTACTTTTAAAATGTAATCCCCTACTGACTTACAGATTACATATCCCAAAATGTAGTTTGTAACGGAATCCATTAAATTACTTAAAGTGAGTAACGTAATCTGAATACTTTGGATTACTGGATTTGCTGTAGAGAAGCAAAGACGAGGAGATCTTCACAGAAGATGTTTTGTCTGCTAAAGACCTGGTTTAGACCTGATTTTAGTCCTGGTGTAGACCTGGTTGTAGTCCTGGTTTAGTCCTGGTTTAGACCTGGTTTTAATCTTGGTTTAGACCTAGTGTTAGTCCTGGTTTAGACCTTGTTTGGACCTGGTTTAGTCCTGGTTTAGTCTTGGTTTAGACCTGGTTTTAGTCCTGGTTTAGACCTGGTTTTAGTCCCGGTTTAGTCTTGGTTTAGTCCTGGTTTAGACCTTGTTTGGACCTGATTTAGTCCTGGTTTAGACCTGGTTTAGGCCTGGTTTTAATCCTGGCTTTAGTCCTGGTTTTAGTCCTGGTTTAGACTTGGGTTAGACCTGGTTTTAGATCTGGTTTAGATATGGTTTAGACCTTGTTTGGACCTGGTTTAGTGTCCAGCAATGAGTGGAATTACCGAAATAAAAAAAAATAAAAAAAAAAAAAAAAGGATATAGCCCGAAATGTGTAAGCAGGAAAATACCACCATGTAATCCATTTATTTCAACAAACTGTAATCCAATTACCACTCATTGAAACAGTAACTGTAACTGAATACAGTTACTCTTGTACTCTTTGTACTCTGATTACATAACTCCAGTACATGTAATCTGTTACTCCCCAACACTGCCAGTAAATAGACTAATATGGGAATTTTAACTATATTAAGAAAAACAAAACATACTTCTTGACAAGAACAAAGTCAGATGCTGCAGTTTCAACATTTTAAGCTTCAATATGATTTTCCTTTGCAGAAAAAAAGACTGAAACATTGTGAAAAGCCACATTTATCTCCAGGCTTGATTTGACAGCCAAAAGCACAGTAGTACAATTATTACCGGCGAGGTGAACTCATACATACTGTAACTACAAGAGATTGCTTCTTTCCCCACCTGACAGCTACTTTTGTACAAGTCATTTAAAATGGAAACGAATGAAAAGGTCAGTTTGAAAATTGCGGCGGCACGACTCTTTCCGAGCAGAGTGCATTCGAGTCGTCCTCTCCGTGCACTATTTCACGTGGCAGCCTGTGATTTATTCCATGTTGCGAGAAAAGCGTCTCTGCCAGTGGGAGCCGCGAGTTACTTGAGAAAATTATTTGCATGAAAAGTGCTCAATCAGAGAAACCATTGACCTTTTTGGATGAAACCAAACAAAATGCGATGACAATGAGGTTTCTCCTAGCAACGGGCCAAACGCAAAGTGTCACCCGTGCACTTTGTGATTAGTGATTGAACACAACAAGAAATAAAAAGGCAACAAGTTAAAATGGAAAAGGGGATTAAAATGGTGAGACGATCTCGCCTCAGACAATTCTCCTGATTGGAAAATTTAGTGCTGCATTAGAAACGGAACAACCGGGGGCATCCACAATGTCAAGAAAGTGTCACTTCATAATTATAATGATGAAAGAAACTTGTGAATTTCGTAAAACCGATGACTGGAGTGGCGGGTCACCTCCATAGAGATAGATAAGCGTCATGTTATATTGTGGAATATCATCGCAAAGGAACATTTCCGTTTTCAGCATCGCAGAGGTACCGCACTGCTCCTGATTTTTCCTTTGAGAGCCTTTTCTGATCAGACACCAGAGCCCATCTCAAACCTTTACTCTACAGCAGGGGTCACCAAACTTTTTTTCTCTAGGGGCCACATTATCGCTTCTAACTGTGATGGGGGCTGTGTAACAGAACTGTGTGACCCTTTTTGACAGAAAGGATCCAAGCTGAAGCAAAGGTACCAAACGCATGAACAATAAGTCTGCATTTACAACTTCACTCACTGTATATATAAGAGGCAACATATAAATTAAAACAACAACATTTAATGCACAGTTCATTCATTCCAGAGCTCTATATCTTTCACTTTACACTCTTTTTAAAGGCTTCTGCAGTGAAGGACTTTTTAAAATCATCACTCCGGTTGTTCCGTAAACTAACCCGTCTACCAGAAATACAATCACTTTCTTATCTTGATTTTTTTTAAAGGTGCCAAAAAAAAATAAAGAAAGAAAGAACTCTATGACCCCGATGATATTCTTTGAAAACCGCCACACTTTCTTTACATATCAGACAAACTGCACGCTCCTTAGACTGCACAAAAAAATAATCGGTAGTCCAAACTCTCTGTCAACTTTTCGTACTTTAACATTTGCCATTTTGCTGTCCTTAATTGTACTACAGAACTTTGTGCGTGCGTTTACTGTCATTGTTTTATCTCGAGCTTGTCAGGTGACGAAACGTTTTGGCGGCAAATGTAAATACGTCATATAATTATTGAAACATAAATATAATGACTTCATATAAATATATAAAAATGGGCCAGGACAACGTTTGAGGATTGCCTCATAGGGCCAGTTCAAGTGGTGGGGACAGAGGGGCTGGGGGGCTGATCAAACGGGCGTGGCGGCCCGGAGTTGGCTCATGGCCCTAGTTTGATGACCTTTGCTCTATAGATATGGTTAGTTATGGTGTGACCTGGCTGTGGCCACAAAAGGACAGAACTGCTGCAGTCTTCATGTGAGTGTAGTTCACACTGACACAGGAGCACTGTTGGGCAAGTTACTTAGAAACTGTAATGCGTTATTTATTACCTATTACTGTCATTTCAAAGTAATTCGTTACATTACAATATTACTGCATTTAAAATGTAAGGCATTACATTACTATTGCATTACTTTAAGTTACTCTCACCAAAATATCTTTTGCACTGTATATGGACTGAACCAGGACTAAACCAGGTCTAAACCAGGTCTAAACAGCGTGGAGTTCTTTGTCAGTCCTTTCGCCCGCGGTTACCCGAAGGTCTATGAGGGCGCATGTCCGGCGTTTCACCGCTGCTGATATTGCGGTGATTTTAGCGAATTTGTATGAAGAAAAACCCACCACTTCAATCCAGGTTAAAAAAACATTGTAACGCGCGTTACTCACATTTGTACCGAGTAAAATATTACTATTTTTTCCCCTGTAATGCCTTACATTACTGCGTTACAGCAAAAAGTAATGCATTACTGTCATTCGTTACTTTTATAACGCGTTACTCCCAACACTGCACAGGAGTCGGAGTTGCTTGGTGTTCAGTCTAAATGAGGTTGCTGTAAGAATCATGTTTGTGGAGAGGCAAGCCTGCTTAGAGTAAGGATGGAAGTTTTCAGTGCAATAAAAACACCAAACATGGAAAAAAAACAAAAAAAAAAAACAAAAAAAGTATTGGTCTATTAACCTCATGCTATTATTTTGTTGGTGTCAATTTAAAGAGAACAACAACAACAAATCTGATAATTAACATAAATACATATTTCTACTATTATATTTGCCTTGTTTTTGCTGCATGAACAAAAGGAACAGGAAGAAGATAAATCTTATAAACCCTGCTCCTTTCACAGATTCAAAAGTTAAATATTTATTTAATAATCAATCCCCACCCCAAAAACCAAACCAAGTCACCAATCAATGAGCCACATGCATCTTATAATATCTCACTTGTGCTTTCATTCACTTTAAACATTTTCCTTAGTCACATAGTCTGTCATTATTTTATCCTTGTACATTTTCTTGAATTTAGAAACAGTAATGCAATCTTTAAATCATGATTTAACAAGTTCTATGTCTTGACTCCATACACAGAGACGCATTTCTGTTTTAATGTTGTCCTTGAGAATACAGTTTGGAAAAAAAAAAAAAGTCTTCTATGGTCACAGTCCTCTGAGACAAATGTAAAAAAAAGATTTTGTAGAGCTTCAGGTAAATGTTTTTGTTTGGCTCTCCACAGAACTTAAAGTTTGTATGGAGGATTTTTTTTTTTCAGTTTCAAATTGTCAATGAAAGTTTAAAATACCATTACAGAGATGCAGCAGCCTCGTAATTATGAAAAAAAAAGAAAAAAGAATGAAAATCTATCAACTGTGGACGTAGTGAGGCCAGATAAACATCAGCCAATAGATAACAAGGCTCCCTCATTTTCTATTGGCTGTTAGGTTGTCAATCAAACTCCCTACATTTTTAGTGTAATTGACTCGCGGCGTGCGGGGATTACGTGGTTTATGCGGCGGTTCTTACAGGCTTTTTCAAACTGTTGCTTCCACGCAATTCGCGCAAAGTTTGTTGCGATTCGGAAGAGAATCCATGATCAGTTCGTCGCCAAAGAAAGTCAGTTTTTGAGGTCGCTGAAAGAAGAAGAGAAGGAGAAAAGGAGCAAAACCTAACTGAGGTGATTCTTGAGATTCCTTCCAGCGATTGCGCAACTGAAACAGACGAAGGGTCTAAAAATTGATGCGTCGCTAAATTATTTCGAGACGGGTCACTTCAACAGTAATTCTGAACGTGCACTGGCTGTAAACAAATGTGATCTCTAGAGTAACGAGGCGGGAGGAGGTGTTTCTTCTGAGGGAGCTGTGGAAGAGGGAGGTGGTGTCACGCATGCACAAGGACAGTTGCTGTATTTCTCTTCCCTTAAAAAAATCCTCTATACAACCTTTAATTCAACTTAGAATTAGAAGTATTCTGTTAATGTTTAATATCAACAATAATAAATAATACCACATCTTTGGCACAAACAGAAGAAATGGTTAGGTGTCAAAAGTGGTAGAAACCAGTCAACTAGTGTCTAACCCGCTGATAACAATAGCTCCATAAATGTGGCACGCCCACGATGCCTTACATAATACAGTACAGTTTATATTTATGCCTCTCTGTCACACCATTACATCGACACCCTGGTGCCACACTTCTTGCCACATCTTTTAGCCCTGCGTCTTCTCTGATAATCCTTCCTTTGCAATACCACTCTGCTCTTAGCTCATTTTCCTCGCGCCGCTTCCTAACACGGGCACCCGGGGATTAGCCGAGGTGCAAGACAGGAGGCAAAAACAGATCCTGCGAGCGCCTCTCACTGTCACTTCACCGCTCGTCATTATCAGACACCTCCAGAGTGCTGGCTTGGGTCTGGACATGCTCTGCTGGCTTGGACGGAGGGAACAGCAGCACTTGGTTTTTCTGAGTGTGGATGGAGGGAAGGTGTCGTTCGAGTCCGTGTCAAGTCTCCGACCAAGAGGCCAAAATAGCACAGGTAAAAATCAAAAGGTAAAAGTTGATATAGTGGTGTAATATATTGTAGTTACAAGGAGATATATTCAACTCAATAATGGCTTTTTTACAGTTACTGTCTTGTCTTGGCACTCATTAATATCTCAACATTTTTACTGTAAACAAAGACGTTATGAGTCAAGGAAGGATTCGGTCATTTAATACACTGTGTTCTCATAGTCTAGGCTGACCAGACGTCCCTATTTACCCAGGACAGTCCCAGATTTGAGCCCTGTGTCCCCTGTCCCAGCAGATTTATCCAAAACCAGTGATTTGTCCCTGTTTTATTCAAGAAATGTCCCAGGTGTCCCTATTTTGGACCAATATGATTCCTGCCAACAGAAAAGAGAGGCATTAATTGTCATTTGTTTAGGTAAAATATTAAAAAGCTGCTTAAAAATGACAAAAACACAAAGAAAACCTTTCTATTCCTACTCATATTAGTGCCAAGTGCATAAAAATGTTCCTTAGTTACGCACTTGTTTCACAGTTTTATTATTACCAGCCAACCCAATCCAGGAAAGTCCCAGTTTTTTATTTTGAAAATCTGGTCACCCTTTCATAGACCATATATATAAATGGACATAACTAACCTTCTCACCGCCGCGTTCCAAATAGGAAGCACTTCTGGCTCCTACTGACTCTGGCTCTCATGGTCTTACATTGGAATATTGTCGCTCCTCTTTCTGTAAATGAAGCCGTGAGCCTCGTCATTTTGGTCTTAAACTGTTCGTATTAACCGACTCTGCATGATCCCGGTGTTTGTATTTTGCTATTTTGTCTGTAAAAACAATCCTATTTCTAATACAGAGGCTGGCTGCATTGCGAGCTTCATTTGAGTGGAGATGAACACTGTGGGTGACGTCATACTTGCTTAGTAC
The DNA here is from genome assembly GCF_026225935.1 of Boleophthalmus pectinirostris. Lineage (NCBI taxonomy): Eukaryota > Metazoa > Chordata > Actinopteri > Gobiiformes > Gobiidae > Boleophthalmus > Boleophthalmus pectinirostris. Next base: position 9,190,321 of record NW_026570970.1, on the reverse strand, counting down.
ACTTCCTTATACAGTCTGTGTGTGTACTCTGTAGAGCAGGGGTGCTCACACTTTTTCAGCATGTGAGCTACTCACAAAATGACTAAGTCATAATGATCGACCTAATACAAAGCCAAGCAAACTGCACTGAAACACTCTGTACCCCTTTTTTGGACCCTCACCCACAGTTTGAGAAGCCCTTCTTTAAGAGAACTTCCTCTGGCACTTTACACAAAACTGTGAAAAAAGTGAAGGAAGTAGGTGAGATTTTTAAACCTGTTTTTTAAAGTTCCAAACTGGAGCTGCATTCTTTTCTGGTTTTGCAGTGATATTTACCAGCCTCTGCACATTTACCAAACCAAACGCACATCGTAACAAACACAGATGCATTTGTGCACTTTTGTTAGACAAACTTCAGCCAAATGTGGCAGTAGGTCTGTTCTGTAGATCTGCTCTATGTTGTAGACCTGCTTTGTGCCAACACTGTAACACAAATTTAGACTGGTTTTTGCTTCACGTTTGGTCTTGCTCTTCTAATCAGCCGCACTGTGGGAGGGGCTTGTTTTAGCTGTACGCAGGAAGGAGCGAGAGCGTGAAAAGGCGAGGGGCGGTGTGCTGACGTGAGGCAGATGGACAGGTAGGATGTTTAGAAAGTTGAACCTGCCCTGTGATGCACGCTGGTACACGAGGGCACACGCTGTCGCAGACGAGCCGTGCATAGGGAGCGTGTGTGTTTGTGATGTGAGTCTCCGTGGGTTTCAAATGAGCGCACAGGCTGCACTGAGACGCCCCACACGCTCCTGCACCCTCTACAAGTTTATTGCCAACAGCAGCGGCCGGAATGAAATATAATCGCACTTGTTGAGTGTCAGACCTTGGGTGAGAGACAAGACCGAGTCCAAACGCGATCGAGTCCGAGACGAGACACGGGATCTACCCACACGACCTTGGCGATCGACTGGTAGATCGGGATCGACGTATTGCGCACCCCTGCTGTAGACCTAGTGTTTTAATGACCGAGAATCAGGAAGTGTGCTGTCAGTATTCTAGATGTTTGATACTGTAGCTTTACTGTGATGACAAAACTCTGCTCTATATTTGCTCAACATAAAGTGTTGAAAATGCAGGATATTGTTGGCTTACACTACCGTTCAAAAGTTTGGGGTCACTTAGAAATGTCCTTATTTTTTAAAGAAAAGCACTGTTTTCTCAATGAAGATAACTTTAAACTAATCAGAAATACACTCTATACATTGCTAATGTGGTAAATGACTATTCTAGCTGCAAATGTCTGGTTTTTGATGCAATATCTACATAGGTGTATAGATGCCCATTTCAAGCAACTGTCACTCCAGTGTTCTAATAGTACAATGTGTTTGCTCATTGCATCAGAAGCCTATAGGATGATTAGAAAACCCTTGTGCAATCATTTTAGAACAGGTGAAAACAGTTTAGCTGGTTAGAGAAACTATAAAACTGACCTTTCTTTGAGCAGGTTGAGTATCTGGAGCATCACATTTGTGGGGTCAATTAAATGCTCAAAATGGCCAGAAAAAGAAGAACTTTCATGTGAAACTGAACAGTCTATTCTTGTTCTTAAAAATGAAGGCTATTCCGTGCAAGAAATTGCCAAGAAACTGAAGATTTCCTACAACGGTGAGTACTACTCCCTTCAGAGAAGAGCACAAAAAGCCTCTAAGCAGAATAGAAAGAGAAGTGGGCAAGAAGTGCCCATCCAGCCAATCCAACTTGTGGGAGGAGATTCTTGAAGCGTGGGGTGAAATTTCTCCAGATTACCTCAACAAATTAACAGCTAGAATGCCAAAGGTCTGCAATGCTGTAATTGCTGCAAATTGAGGATTCTTTGACGAAAGCAAAGTTTGAAGGAAAAAAAATATTATTTCAAATACAAATCATTATTTCTAACCTTGTCAATGTCTTGACTATATTTTCTGTTCATTTTACAACTTATGGTGGTAAATAAAAGTGTGACTTTTCATAGAAAACACAAAATTGTCTGGGTGACCCCAAACTTTTGAACAGTAGTGTAAGTATCCTCAAAGTCATGTATAAAGCAAAGCGCAATGTGTTACCTGTAAATATTCAAAGTCTGTTTGAGATGAGAACAAGCCACTACAATTTAAAATGAACCTACATGTTTAAAAAACCCAGATTCAGAATCAAGGTTATGGAGCGAAGCGTCGCTGTGAAAGGAGTTAACTTATGGAATAGTCTTGACAAAGAAATAAAAGAATCAAGTACAATGATGACATTTAAAAAACATATAAGATCAAATGCAGTGTGTATGTATGAAAAAGAAAACTAAGTTGTTGTGCATAATAGTAAAGATTACTCTTTGCAGTTGATCAGTAATTGTGCCTGAATTGATATGGAATGTTTAGTAACCATCGGTGTTAATGTATTGTCTTGAAAAAGGAAAGGGGGGCAGATAACATAAGATTTTTTCTTCTTTCTGCTCCTTTTCATTCATTTCTTGTGTGTCTGATGTTGTGCCACTGTTGATGTCTTTTTATGCTTTATGAATGAAATAAATACATAAATACAAAAAAAAAAAAAAATCTCTTGTTTGGCTCAACTTCCACACAACCAGAGTTTCTATTTTCTCTTACCATCTCTGCTCCATTTGACCCATCTTCCACTCTGCTAGTTACTCTTACCCCGAAAGCAGACCAAACCTCACCCATCCGGTCCTCCCTGCGATGAATTTCAAACAGGTCCGGAACCTTCATCCAAATCATCTCCCAGCCATCAACTCACCCGCGATGACCTCCACCATTGACTCAGCCCCCGTGCAAATCAAGAGCAATTGAGTTCCAGTATTACTCGGATAGATCACCATTACGCACTATTCACATGGTAATTGTGGTGAACGCGATGTGGGAGATGAGAGAGCAGAAATTGCCAGCAGGGGATCCTATGACTTGTTTACTTGGTGCAATCAGACCCATACTGTTCACAATCAAGTCTATTCTATCAGAGCATTATTCCTCGCGTATGGCATTTGGAGTTTAGCGTGATGGTTCTGAGTCGTGTTGGACCACATGGAGGCGTAGGTAGACGTGGTGAAGAAGTTTGTAGGTTTTAAAGGGTTCATATTACGCTATTTTCTGATCTCTGTTCTAATGTTGTATCCTCGTCACAAACAGACCCGGAGTTTTGTTTTGTTTCATTCACGCGTTTAACACACAAACCCTGCAGATTTAGGCTGAGTTCTTCTCTCAAACAGATGTCGTGCTTTAATCCAGAAGGTCTTCACTGTGTTTTAAGACTCCATACATCCTCAGAAGAATAATTTGGGTTTCAGCCCAAGATTTGCCAATTTCTACAGATACAAAATGTAAAATGTGGTCGTTAACTTAAAAACTACCACTTTGTGACATGGAAATGTGGACAGACTACAGATAAAATTAAAGGGTTATTCAAATGTGTGAATGAAACAAAATACAACTCCGGGTATGTTTTTGAAGGGGGCTCTACATTAAAACATGACTTAAAGCTCATACGATTCAATTTTGTGTAACATAGAACCTTTAAATTTCAAAGTTAAAAAAAGTTTCACTAGCAAGGACCACGCCACAAAAAAGGAATAAGATATTTATTGACTGTGGATAGATGTGATGGCAGGGTGTAGATTCAGGGTGGGGGTATAATCTCCAAACCAAAATGGTCACCCAGCTGAATCAGAACCCCCCTCCTTAAAGTTGCTATTGTCGGATTGAAGGAAAGACACGGGCAAAAGACACGGGGGTGAGGGAGGCTGACGAGTGTTGTCGGGATGGCCGTATAAATAGGGCTTTTGGGTAACTGAAGGCGTGGTTGAGATAAGATGTGGGTGGCTGGAGACGAGGTCGAGGAATAGCCAGGCTGGTGCCACCTAGTGCCTCCGCTCAATCTCATTTTTCTTCAGCGACTAGGTCAGGAATCAGAATACACTAGACCAGGCATGCCCAAACTACGGCCCGTGGGCCAAATGCGGCCCTCAGACAAATGTTTCTTGGCTCTCAGGCTTCCAGGTGATTTGGCCCAATTTACCTGACATCAATTAAAAATTAACTTTTTCCTGCAAGTTTTTTGAAAATCTACCTTGATAAAGCTAATATGTCATATTTAGTGTGAGGTTTTAAGGATGTTTTTTAGGATCTAAGCATGAATAAAGACTGATGGCTCATTCTAACGTGTTAAACATGCACATATTTCAATTATTCACTGTATTGAGCACCAGTCTACAGCCCTCGATCGGCCCTCTGCTTCGTCATGTGGCCCTTGATGAAGACACCCCTGCATGAGACAGTTTGCAAGAACCCGGAAGTTGTAGAAGCGGTTGAGATGGATGTAGACGAAGACACACATTCTGTGTTGGCAACGATTCCAGAGATCGAGGATTTAAAGCCGGAACAAAGAGAATGTTTGGTGAATTTTATCAATGGGAAAGACGTTATTGTCCTTCTTCCAAGGGATTTGGGAAAAGCTTAATATACCAGTTAGCCCCATTAGCGACGCATTAGTACAGAAGCCGGGAGGGCTCATAACAAACAAAAAGACACAACACACCAAAAAAAGCCACATTGGAAATGACCGCGGGACTCTGTTTTCCGACAGACCAAGTAAAGCGTTAAAGGATCAAGCGAGAAGTGAATGGGAAAAGCTGAAGAACAACAAGAATGTGTAAAAGTAAAGGAACGGAGAAGTGAACAAAGTTGGAAACCTAAGTAAAAGTAATTTATTGTTTTGTGACTCCACTTATTGTGAATTCTTCATATGAAAAACATAAAAAGAATCAAAATTGTGTTTCTCACTCCCATGCAGATAAATAAATAAAACATTTTTAAATAGTGCACAAGAAAGTTTTTTTTTTTTTCTCTCGATCAATTTAAATGCATGACAGTGTACACCCGATGTGCGGAAACGAAACTCCACCAACAACACCGGTGAAAGTGTATACTCTGCTTCCAATCTGTACGCTCCTCACGCCCACCTCTCCAATCCCATAACCCCTCAGTCTGGTTGGGTGCTTACGGTGGGCCCTCCCCGTCTGCCGAGGGGGCTCAGGGCTGTCCTGAGCACCCAAAGGTGGGGGGGACACATGTGGGCTCAGACACGGCCCAGACAGTCACATCTGTGGAGCTGGAGCGCGGAAAGACTCAAGGATCACAACCGGAGAGATACAGGAAGGGCTGGATTTGGACAAGATGACTATATTTTCTGCAACGTGTTTCATCGGTGGCTTTTGGTGGTTCACTACAGGTCGGGTGGGTTTTTAAATATAAATGTCATGTGTGTAACGGCATATGGAGCTGTTCCTAACACATCTGGAAATATGGTATAGTTTAAATATTTTATCCATCTATGTTTTTTTTTTTTTTTTACTGACGGTTGCCATGGTTTTGTCATTGTAAATCAGCCTTACTTTGAAGATTTTGTTCAGTACAGTTCACTCGATTTCTCCAGACATGAAAGTGATCTGAAACAAATTACAGACATTTTTTTTTTAATTACAATATTGTTATTATTAACTACATATTTTTTACATTTTTTATTTACTCTTTTGGAGCTTTTACCATGCCCAAGGTGGTTATATCTGCCATCCGTGCATGGTTGGGTAATATACAGTGCAAAAGCATGATACAAAACAATACACTACAACCTGATGCGATGTGCAGTAGTTCTATTAGCAGGATGCACTCTGATTAAGCTGTGATAGTGCTCTGAAAGGGGAGTGACTTAACATGGAGAGCAAAGACAGGGGAGACTCACAAATTACATCACAAATTCAACTTAAATTTACTAAACATGTTAATATGTTTTGTTTTTTTGGGTGGGGGGTATTAGCCTGATTCATCAGCTTGTTTCACTTTGTGGAAACCATCTGACCTCGCAGTGTTAAGATTAATTTGTTTGACGGTTGGCAAGTATTTTTTTAATTTAACCAACTGCTGCTATTTGGTCGTGACGTATGCATTGTGCTGCTAACAGGGCTAACTGCTATATTAAGCTTTTCCCAAATCCTGTAGGAAGAAGGGCAATAATGTCTTTCCCCTTGATAAAATTCACCAAACATTCTCTTTGTTCCGGCTTTAAATCCTCAATCTCGGGAATCGTTGACAACACAGAATATATGGCTATTCACTAATTGGCTGGTGCCCGAACTCGCACTTTGCAAACTGTCTAGTGTATTATCATTCCTGACCTAGTTGCTGGAGAGGAAATGAAATTGAGTGGAGGCGCTAGGTGGCACCAGCCTGGCTAAGGGGGATATAGCATTTTTAAAACTATAAAAAGGTAACATAGTAAACTAAATGTTATGTGTTAGCACATAGCTGGGTATGTTTAGAAATGAATATTTCCCTCCCTCTGTTTTCCAAAATTATTATTATTATTTTTTTCTTTTTATTGTTTATGTCAACTCACATAAATACGCCATCGAGCGCCGTCATAACTACGGCAAGTCTCTGGGCGACACCTGGATTAGATTCAAACCTGTAGCATTTATTTCATTACAGTTGTAAGTATAACTCACAGATACCTTGAAAAACGTGCATTACTGAGCGGGCTCGCCTCTCCACAGATCTGTTAAAGAAGTGGCAAAATCGCTGACCTCCAAGCCTCATTCGTCTCTGGTCATGGATATGAAACATCAGCTGTGTGTAAATGCAAACACATGAAAAGTGTTTCACCAGAAGAAATGTGACTGGTGCACTGAATGCTCCATCACCATCAGAGCAAAAGGTAAACAATGGTTGCACTTTTGGAAATATCTCCGTTTTTAAAAATGTGTAAATGGGGCCTAAGGTCCGAAAGACATGTACTAACCCCATTTTAATTTAGCTTTTCCTTTTTTTTTTTAAATATACATTTTTATACTGACAGCCTCATCTTTTCCCCATGTTTATAAAAAGAAACAAAAGTCTATCAGTAATAAAGATATGCACTGTAGGATTCACGTTGATTGTGTGTAAAGTTTAGGATAATGGTGCAGTGGGTTCAGCGTCAGGCCCATTAACCACAGCGCTCGCAGTCTGAACCTTTCCTACGACCGCTGTTAGAAAGTGTGTAGCAGAAAATTGGGAAAAATCATCTGAAAACGTAACTTATCTAAATTGATCTAAAATCGTGCAAATGTAATGAGGCGTATTGTTTACAGCTGAGTTCCAGACTTGCTGACTGCACTACATCCCCTGGAAAAGCATTCATCTCACATTCCCGTGTCCAGTCTGCTGTGTCAGATCTAAACAGTCCAGAATATTAGATGTCACAGATAGCCAACAAAGCTGAATTAAATATGTTGCTACTCGGTGCAGCCAAGGCATCTCTCCAATCAAAGGCCTCTTAAATTTCATGCTTAAATAATGAACCAAGAAATCGAAGTCTACAAAACCACAGTTTGTTGATAATGCGATGTTTGCTAGAATTCTTAAGTTACAGTAAGGTATCCCAGCTCCTCTGTAATACATACAAATATATAAAAATAAATACAAATACAAAAGGGATGTAACAATAACTGAAATATCGTGATATCGTATCGTCAAAGTTCTCGCAATAATATCGTGGACCATCACAATATATCAAAGTCTCTTTACTCAAATTAAGAGTTATGGTGCAGCAATAGCTAAAAAAAACAAGACAGAGGGAACTACATAGACCATGATCCTTTGCTCCATTTCAGTGTAGACGACAAGAAGAAATAACAGTTCTAACACTTTTAAGTCTTAGTGCTTTGGATTAAGTCTTGTCAAGGCATTTTAAGAGGAAAAAGTTGTGTATTAACAGTTTTATTTGTAAGCCTCCACAAAATATCGCAATAAATATCGTACAGTGAGATGTGTATCATGAAAATATCGTACCAAGAGATTTGGATATTGTTACATCTCTAATCGTGAGCCTCCCCACCATATCATGAGCTTTCCCACGGTATTGCAATAAATATCGTACCGTGAGGTTCATACTATGATGATATCGTATCAAAATTTAGCCAGACTCACGCCACCTAGTGTCTTCGCTCAATTTCACTTCTCTCCAGCAACTAGGTCAGGAATCAAAATACAGTAAACAGTTCGCAAAAACCCCAGAAGTGCGAGTTCAGGCACCAGCCAATCAGCGAAGAGCCAAATATTCAGTGTTGTCGATGATTGCCGAGGTTGAGGATTTAAAGCCGGAACAAAGAGAACGTTTGGTGAATTTCATCAAGGGGAAAGACGTTATTGTCCTTCTTCCTACGGGATTTGGGAAAAGCTTAATATACCAGATAGACCCATTAGCGGCACATTACATACGTCACAACCAAATAGCAAATACATTTTTTTTTTTTTTTTAAAGTTGAATAAAAAAGTACCCTCCTACCGTTGAGCAAACAAATCCTAATGCTGGAGGTCAGACGGTTTCCACAAAGTGAATTCAGCTGATGAATCAGGCTAACAAAAATAGACTTCAAGCTCACAAAGTATATGACTATGCATTTCTATATTGTGCACTTTTTTCATATTTTGTATTTTGCATGTATTTATTTATTTAGAAGAAGGTTTGGCCAATTTAGAATTGATAAATAGGCTAATGTGTATGTATGGAACATAATCAATGTAACTGTGTGCTCATCTGCTCCTCTGTTCAGAAAATACAATATTCTAACAATATTTAATGTAAACATATATTTTATTTGTCTGTTCATGTATAAATATGTGCATTTGTCAAATGTTTTACTCAAATCTTTTGACAAATTTTTCATGTACTCTTCAGATGTTCACACTTGTACACACAGGCTCCGTTCAGACTGCAGCCTGAAGTGACCCAAATCCGATTTTTTGGCTTCTGTGTGACCTGTATCCGATCTTTTAGTGACAGTCTGAACGACACAGATCCGAATTTTTCAAATGCGACCCAGGCCACTTGGATATGTGGTCCTGAATCCGATACATATCCGATCTTTTGACATGCGACTTCAGTCTGAACGGCCAAAGCGCATCCGTCCGACCTACACGTCATTAACAAGCGACAAACGTCACTATTCTGCGCTGAAGCAGGCGGAAACCGGAACTGTAAAATCACCAGGTGCTCAATGCTCGCGACCATATTTGGACAACTTCCGTAAACACAGAGCACGCTCGCTGCGGTTGACGCATGGGGTTGACGTCATCGTGTCCTCCAGTGCGCATGCGGGACACTTTCGGGCCGTTTACCGTTCACACTGAAGTCACAGACAAGTCGCATTTAATTGGAAATGTGAACGACCTCGCAAAAACATAGGATTTCACAAATAAATCGGAATTGAGCATTAAGCCCTGCAGTCTGAACGTAGCCTTAGACACTGCAGAGATTTTTATCTTCCCTTGTGCAGAACTTCCACAAACTTCCTAAAAGACAATTAAAACAAACATTGATTTGTAATGATATTTAATATTTGGACTACTGAAAGTCAACTTGTCTGTTCATGAGTGTTGTGATAAAATCATGTTTATTGGGGAGGTGATCTTATAAGACTGAAAAGGTCTTCTCATTCTCTCCCGCACAGACATTTTCTTTTGCTTCCACCTGTTTAAAATTTTGTTTTTAATATATGTGCAAATAAAATCTTTAAAATCTATCTATCTGTTATGAAGTTTATAGAAAGCTTTTCCTGAAAATTTTGTTAATCAACTTAATCAATTTTAAAGAGATCTTAAAGATTTTTTTTTTTTTTTTTTTTGAAGAGACATTGAAATATGTGATCAAGTCTGGTGAATCTTTAAAAACACGGAGGAGCACAAAGAAGCGAACAAAAGCAGGTCTAGTAGAGTCCATTTCCAGGTCTGGAGAATAAGACAAATACAAGATTATGTAAAGGTGCACTATGTACTGTCCATCACCTGCTTGTTTCTATGGATATGTCTCTATTCTGCTCGGAATGTTCCACAGTATGACTTTAAAAAGCTCTACTTTACATTTATCCAATTACATATGGTTTTATAACTCAAAAATGCCTAGAAAAACAGGTATTCTGATTGTAAGCGGAGTCGCCTCTCCACAGATCTGACCTGTAACATCTAGTTTGGTCTCCATGCAGATAGAAAGATTTAATATCATACTGTGAAACATTTCAGACAAAGCAGTAACATCTTCATGAACGAGAAAAAACTACACCAAGTATGTTTTTGACGAGAAAGCTTCATGACACGGCTAAACGATTTTAACACCAACAACAGACTATATAACCATTAAGCAATACATTTCCATACGCATTTGTCAGCAAGTGTATCTCTGTCCGTTTTAGTGTTCCGTTTTGGCCTGTTTCAACACAATAATGACAATAACATTACGCTTCTTCCCTAGAATCGCGTCAACCTTGTCACTTCCACTTACGCCGTAGTGTAGCTCCAGCCGCCAGGACCGGCGCACCTCTCCGAACTCTGCTCTACCTCGAGAATTCAATCATCAGCGTGATCATATTTGTCACCCAGAGACCAGCATATTCCAACCACACGTCAGCGATGATCAAGAGGTCCACACGGGGAAGAACAAAAGGAGCGTTAAAGGTCCTATATTACGGAAAATTGACTCTTGTGAGCTTTAATCCGTGTTATAATGTTGGCACCTCCTCAAAAACAGACCTGGAGATGTGTTTTGTTTCATTCAGACATGTTTAGATTAACCTTTTTTTTGTGTGTTTGTTTGTTTTGTTTTGAACTTAATTTTATTTTCTTTTTCAGCAATAATACAATTATTTAAAATCAATGAAAACGTTTCCATTTTTTTTTTTAAACAATATAGGTTTGTTACAAAAAAGAAACAAGCAAGCAACAGGGTAATATTGACATAATTAAACATAATTAAACTAGATTAACCTTTTATTATCAGTTTTTCTTTATCTCCTTAAGCTCAAAATGCTTTCTTCCACCTTGTGATGTCATGAAGCTGTAGTTTTCAAGTTACATTTGACATTTTGTTCAGTAGAAATTGGCAATTCAAGGGCTGAAATTATCCAAATGATTCTAGTGAAGGTTTATGGAGTTTAAAAACGCAGTGGAGCACTTCCTGTATCACAACACAGAATCACAAGGTGGAACAAAGTGTTTTCTGTCTGAGAGAAGAATCCGTGTGTCATTCGTTTATTCATTTTTCAAAATAAAACCAAAGATAAGAAAACAAAAAATATTTTCTTCTTTGTTTCCAAAACCAAAATGAAAAAACAGATAATGATTCGTTTTTTCAGTTTTCGATTTTGTGTTTAAACGAATAATTGGAAAAAACAGACGTTTCCTGTTTCTGTAACTTAAACTGCGATGCTGGATTTTTGTGCCGCATACGGACTGAACCAGGACTAAAACAGGACTAAACCAGGTCTAAACCAGGACTAAACCAGGACTAAACCAGGACTAAACCAGGTCTAAACCAGGACTGAACCAGGTCTAAACCAGGTCTAAACCAGGACTAACCCAGGACTAAACCAGTCTAAACCAGGTTTAAACCAGGTCTAAACCAGGACTAACCAGGTCTAAACCAGGACTAAACAGGACTAAACCAGGTCTAAACCAGGACTAAACCAGACTAAACCAAGACTAAACCAGGTCTAAACCAGGACTAAACCAGGACTGAACCAGGTCTAAACCAGGTCTAAACCAGGACTAAACCAGGACTAAACCGGTCTCAGGCCTGTCCCGAAACTCCTTGATCAGTACTGGTTTAATCCTGGTTCAGTTCGGATTTAGACCTGGTTTAGTCCTGGTTTAGGACTAAGACTGGGACCAGACCGGGACCAGGATCAGGACTGAGACCAGGACTGAGACCGGGACTAAAACCGGGACTGAAACCGGGACCAGACCGAGACAAGATCAGGACTGAGATTGGTTTAGTCTTGGTTTAAAACCTGGTTTAGACCTGTTTTAGACCTGTTTTAGTCCTGGTTCAGTCCGTTTAGTCCTGTTTTAGTCCGTATGTGTCGCAAAAGTCCAGCATCACAGTTTAAGTCACGGAAATGGGAAACGACCCTTATCCCAATTTTCCATTATTTATTTAAACACAAAATCAAAAACTGAAAAAAAACAACAAAATTTTTTATCTGTTTTTTTCGTTTGAGTTTGAAGACAAATAATGAAGAAAATAGCATTTTTTTCATTTTCGTATATTTGCTTTTATTACGAATTTATAACGAATGAACAAATGATACATGGGTTTATGTGTTAAACGTGAATTAAACAGAACAAAACTGCAGCTCTGTTTGTGATGAATATAAAACATTATAACATAGATCAGAAAATAGCGTCATATGGGCCTTTAAAATGTGGACTTATCTGTCATCACGGCAGGAAGAGAAGAGGAGAAGAGAGTACGTTTTATTTTCGTGGTGGGATAAGGCTGTGGTACTGTCGGCAGAAACGTCTGATAAAATTAAAGGTTAGATGGTCGACCTCTGCGCGTATCACCTGAGAGAAAACAGCATCTGACACGTAGCGGCTAGAAATCTCGCGGCGGCCCACAGGTCAGTTTAGATTATCTTTTATGTGGGGAAGTGCATTTTGTGGCAGAATGGTGTTACGGTGAGGGTAAACGTACACAACCGTAAACCTATAGTAAAGGGATCCTGTGTTTTTCTCGGTGTGGCTCTCATCCACATGGAGTTTAGTGGTATACAGAGACGTAGCTGTGTTGTTACAAAAAAATCCAACTTGATTTTGACACTAAGTAAAAAAAAACACTAAAAAAAACTGTGATACTGTGACAGAGTGATAGAGTGAAACCACAATCTTTTCAATTTTGTTGCTCAAGTAAAAATACAGATACTGGAGCAAAAAAAAAAAAAAAAGACCTACAGTAAAAGTATCACATGAAAATATCTACATAAGTAAAAGTATTCAAGTTGTTTATAAATGTTAAAATATTTTATAAATGTAAAAGTATTTTATAAATGTAATTGGCCATATCAACTTGTCAAAGCCTGATCCCGTCAGATCTGAGAAGCTCAGCAGAGACACTGGGAATTCCAGGTGATACAGCGGGGCGCCAGTGGCAAAATCGTTGTGTCCTTAGGCAAGACACTTCACCCACATTGTCTAGTATGAAAGTGGTGTGTGTGTGTGAGAGATGGTGATGGTCAGACGGTCCGACGGTGCAGATTGGAGGCCTTGCTTCCATCAGTCTACCCCAGGGCAGCTGTGGCTACAGTAGTATCTTATCACCACTGAGTGTTGAGTGAATAATGAACTGTAAAGTGCTTTGGGAATCTTGAAATGCGCTATATAAATGCAATGATTAATTAATAATAAATTTAATAAAGCTTCAAATGTAGTAATTTGGATAAAGTTTTTTTTAGCTGTTTTATTTGTATTTTTGTTTTCTCATCAATGTTGGGAGTAACGCATTATAAAAGCAACAAATTCCTGTAATGTGTTGTTTTTGCTGTAGTGCAGTAATGTGGCATTACAGGGGAAAAAAAGTTAATATTTTACTCAGTACAAATGTCAGTAATGCTCGTCACAATTCATTTTTAACCTGGATTGAAGTGGTGAGTTTTTTGTTTTTCTTCATACAAATTCGCTAAAATTACAACGATATCAGCAGTGGTGAAACAACATTGTTACAGTTCCGAATGTTGGGACGGGCCTGGAGGTGCACCGGCATAGACTGTTGGGTAACTGCAGTAGAAAGGACCGTCAAAGAGCTCCATACCACACGGCGCTAACTGCAGCCCGATCGCGCTTTGCAGACACCCTGCTCCACGGGTTTGGGGTTCTCTCAGGGCAGTCCTAGATTTCAAATCCTAGTCCAAGATTTGTCCTGGTTTGGTCCTGGTTTAGACCTGTTTTAGACCTGATTTAGTCCTGGTTCCGTCCTTGTTCAGCTCTGGTTCAGTCCTGGTTCAGTTCTGATTCAGTTCTGGTTTAGTCCTGGTTTAGGCCTGGTTCAGTCCTCCTGGTTAAGTCCTTGGGTCAGTCCTGGTTTAGACCTGGTTCAGACCTGGTTCAGTTCTGGTTCAGTTCTGGTTTAGACCTGGTTTAGTCCTGGTTCAGCTCTGGTTTTGTCCTGGTTTAATCTTGGTTCAGTTCTGGTTTTGTCCTGGTTTAGTCCTGGTTCAGTTCTGGTTCAGTTTTGGTTTAGGCCTGGTTCAGTCCATATACAGCCCATAAACCTCTCAGCTATTTCAGCAGCTTTCACATAATCATAAAAAAATATATTTTTACTTTTCAGTCCAGTTAAAAAATGTAGTGGAGTAGAAAGTACAGATACCTGTTACTTTAAAATGTACAAATACCAACCTTTTTTTACTCAGGTACAGTACTTTACTACTTTTACTTTGTTACATTCCACCACTGGCAATGACTTTATAAGCACATTCACAATTTACAGAAGCCAAAGTGGAGTTTTGCCTTATTAGTGATCAATAAATATCTGAGTTTTCTAAATATCTGGAGCAGTCTTCACTTACGGACAATCTGAGGTGAGGCCGGTGACGTGTTTGGCAGTAACCAACTTCTAGATGAGGTGTAATATCATTTGAAACTTCTTTTGACACCTTCTACATTTCAGATCACTATTAAATGCACTATATTATACTAAATCATATTCCCTTCAGCTTAATACTTTCACAGTCAGTCAACCAAGAGTCAGAATCCAGCTGAAGTATTCTTGACCAAACTTACATGACCCTTGGGCGCCGTTTGCCCTAATGACGTCCAAGAACGGGCCAAACGCAGATGATGAATTTCCCTACAGGGATCAGCAGAGTTTACCTTAACTAAACCTAACGCTTATTCACCAACGAGTCACACAAAAACAGTCCTGCATTAAACACTCTTTATTTATTTACATGGCCTAAAACGTTTAATTCCACTTTGAAACTTTTTAGATGGTATCCGTATGGTGCTCCTTTGTATTTTTGAGCAAATACTTTCACCAAACAGATTAAAAGGTCCACAAAATTACACAAAATTGATTCTTGTGAGCTTTAAGTTATGTTAGAACACTGTAACCTTCTCGAAAAACAGACCTGGAGTTGTGTTTTGCTTCATTCACACATGTTTAAGTACTACTACTAAGTATTTTTGGGGCTATTAGGCTCTCTGGATTATAAGGCACACTGCCATTTAATGGTCTATTTTCGAACTTTTTTCACAAATAAACTGCACTAGACTTTAAACGAAACACAACAGTTGGATGGGTTCACAGTGACTCTGGGCTTTGTTCAGTTGTGGCGTGTAGGGAGGGTGCTGTCTGGGACCGCTGGATTGTTGGCGTGTTGGTTACACCCTCATCATCAGAAGGCCCCCTAGTCAGAAAGCCCACTAGTCAGAAGGCCCTTTAATCAGAAGGCCCACTAGTCAGAAAATCATTACCTCTTCTATTGGTTTGTCAGCAACATTTCTCTTGAACAATTGAATGTATATTTGATGAAAGCAACAGGGAATAATCCCTGGATATCAGGGAAGAATAAGTAAACTTTTGGATGTATACTAATTAAAAATGGCTGCAACATCAACATTTTTGAGATATTGACAGGAAAACGCATAATCATGCATAACAGCATTAGCTAAGACCAGCATTACTTAATTTGTTGGTTTACAAACCCACCAATGCTATATTAAAAGAAAAAGATTTAAAATAAAATTGAAATGAAGGTTGTAGAGCTCGAATTACTGAACATTTTGCAAGTTGTTGCCTGAAAATCAGACAATTATTATCCCTGTTACACTTAAGACAGACATTTCCACCCAAATCATTATTTCCTTAAACATTTTTGCTGTATTTTAAGGGTTTAATATGTTTATTACTTTTAATACTTACTTTTTAAAATATTTAAAACTTGAAATACAATTTCATTTGTAACAATTTGTAACACTACCTGAACATGGATTTTCTGACTCGAGGGTCTTCTGATGATAAGGTTGACCCCGGCGTGTTCGCAGTGACTCAGTTGTTCAGTTGTGGCTCAGAAAGGCACACTGCACTCGCTTTTTCGGTTCGTTCCTCCGTTCCGTTCTTTGTCCACTTAGAGTGATGAGTGTGACTGTGGGTGTTTTTCGCCGCGCGGTCGCTGTCTGCTCCGTGTGTGTTTGCGTGTTCTGTGGGTGGTGCGACTTTGTAGTTTACTGAAGTCGTGCAGGGACACCCGAGTGGATTCGTGTATGGGGCGCTCTGGATTGAGGGCGGTCGTTTTTTGATGGGGTTAGAGGCTTAAGAGCGCATCTAATAGCCTGGAAAATACGGTAACACCATTATTAGTCTGTCTAGTGTGGTCCTCTGTGTCTTTTATTTATTTATTTTATTTACTGCTATTTCATGATTTTTATAGTTTTTGCTTTTATTTTTTTACAGGTTTACTGGTTACTTGGTTTTCTGGTTGGCAAATTTTAGCAATTTACCTTTTTGTTGTTTTCATTTTATGATCTCTGCGCACTTTGGAAACTGCTTTGCTTGCAAAATGAATTATAGAAATAAATTGGATTTGGATTTGGACAACTCTAAAGCTCAAAATGCTCTGTTCCACCTTGTGATGTCATGTAGTGGTAGTTTTCAAGTTAAGTTCAGTTGGGATTGGTATTTTCCAGAGATGAAATCATCCAAATGATTCTAGTGAAGGTGTATGGAGTTTAAAAACACAGTAGAGCACTTCCTGTATTACCACATGACATCACAAGGTGGAGTGTTTTATTTTTCAGGCTAAATATATCCGTTTGTGTGTTAAACGTGTGAATGAAATAAAACACAACTCTAGGTTTGTTTGTGATGAGGAAACAACATATCAGAAATCAGAAAATAGCAGAATATGGGACAATCTGTGCAACAACTATTTTCTTCACTATTTGTCTCCAAAACCAAAATTTAAAAAACAGATAATGATTTGTGTTTTCAGTTTTCAATTTTGTGTTTAAATGAAGAATGGAAAAAAACACAGTTTACGTGACTAAAACTGTGATACCGGACTGAACCAGGACTGAACCAGGTCCGACCAGAAAGGAACCAGATCGGGACTGAGACCGGGACCAGACCAGAACTGAGATCAGGACTGAGACCGGGAACAGGACCAGGACTGAGACCAAGACCAGGATCAGATCAGAACTGAGACCAGCACTGAGACCGGGACCAGAACCAGGACTGAAACCGGCACAGAGACCGGGACCAGACCAGGACTGAGACCAGGACCAGAATGGGACCAGACCGGGACTGAGACCGGGACCAGACCAGGACTGAGAACAGGACCAGAATGGGACCAGACCAGGACTGAGACCGGGACAAGACCGGGACTGAGACCGGGACTGAGACCGGGACTGAGACCGGGACTGAGACCAGGACCAGATCGGGACTGAGACTGGAACCAGACTGGGACCAGACCTAGACTGAAACCAGGACTGAGACCGGGACCAGACCGAGACCAGACCCGGACTTAGTCTGGGACCAGACCAGGACTGAAAACGGTTCAGTCCTGGTTCAGTCTGTATGTGGCACAAAAGTCCGGCTTCGTGGTTTAAGTCACGGAAACGGCAAACTGCCATTATCCTTTTAACACAAAAAATCTTTTAACACAAAAAATCGAAAACTGAATAAACGAATCATCCATTTTTTCATTTTGGTTTTGGAGACAAGTATATATTATATTTTTTTTTTCCGTTTCATTATTTTTGGTTTTATTTTGAAAAAAACAATGAACAAATGATACATCTATTATGGGACCTTTAATTCCACTTTGTAACATTTAGATGGACCTGTACGGTTTCCCTTTGCATTTTCTAGCACACGTTCACCAGACCAAAAAAAAAAACCACACACACACACATTTCTGTCACTGAGGCTGTCGTGACCTCGTCCCACACACACATTATGAAGATCAAGTGTCTGCGCTGAGTAAATGCCACCGTGTAGCCGGGGACTTTATGAAGATCGGGCTTTTCTCTGAGCCACGGCGCAAATCCATCTCCGCAAATCCAGATCCGGGGGTCAGACTCTACGTGCGCGTCATCTGTAACTTTTTTGACGATGTCTTTTGAAATGACAAAGTGTGCAAATATCAGCGTGGCAGCACAGTCTATTTATATCTATATATACGCCGTCCTACCTGAATAATGATAAGGTGAACTCCTCCCATCTGCTCCTTCACGCTCCCCGGACTCATCAGATCATCCAGGCCTTTTCCCAGAAGACAACTTGGTGTTCGACGTTTAATAACTCTCCGACCTACCTTCGTCAATCCTTCGTTCATTTGTTTTTCAGTATAAAACCAAAAATAAGAAAATGAAATAACAACTGTTTTCTTCATTATTTATCTCCAAAAACAAAATGAAAAAAACAGATAATGATTTGTTTTTTCAGTTTTCGATTTTGTGTTTAAATGAAAAATGGAAAAAACGGATAACGGCCGTTTACGTGACTTCCGTGACTGCGATGCCGAACTTTTGCGCTGCATACGGACTGAACCAGGACTGATCCAGGTCCGGGACCACACCGGGACCAGTCCAAGACTGAGATCAGAACTGAAACCGGGACCAGATCGAGACTGAGACCAGACCGGGACCAGAGCGGGACTGAGACCGAGACCAGACCGAGACCAGACCGAGACCAGACCGAGACCAGACCGAGACCAGACCGAGACCAGACCGAGACTGAGATCAGAACTGAGACCGAGACCAGACTGAGACCAGATCGGGACTGAGACTCCATTTAAACACAAAATCGAAAACTCAAAAAACGAATCGTTATCCGTTTTTTCATTTTGGTTTTCGAGACAAATAAAGAAGAAAATAGTTGTTTTTTCATTTTCTTATTTTTGGTTTTATATTGAAAAACGAATGAACAAATGATACACGGATTTTCGTCTCCTGCAGTTTTCATCACTACTCTGGATATTTCTCTTACACCTGTCTTTAATATCTCGTCGCTAGAGTCCATATTGAATTATTTACTTGTCTGTGTAATCACTCAGATGTCCAGATATGATCCACAGCAAAACAAAAAATCTATTCTGTCAACCGGACAAAAAGTTTTAGAGTAAAAAGCGGCGAAATGTCTTCACTCTAAAACTTGCCCGCTTGACAGAATTGAACTTGTTCTTCTTTGCTGTTTTTGCATTTGCTTGTCGATTTATCAAAAAGGCATCGAGTATTTTGGTACGTCAAAGTGATGTATGCTTTCACCAGTTTTCACCGACCCGAATAAGCAATAAGTGTGAGAGCTTTGTTCACAAAAAAGAAACACATTTAACATCAAGATCAGGTCCCAGCACTAACAGCGAATAGAAAAACTGTTCAAATTTATGTTTTTTAACCTCACATCGTGGCATTTTAACCAACTAAGAAGTGCAACATGTGCAATTTAAAGAACACAAGTAAGGGGTTGTTGGTAATCTTTACACGTGCCAAAACTGTACAAGCAGCTTCAGAAAAGTTTACGTCAGCCATGACTCGTGTCCAAAAGTGGGTCAAAAACTTGTGCAACTTGCAACTCAATATAAAGAAAAGTGTCTGCATGATGTTCAGTAAAAAAAAAGCAACAACGTTAGACCTAACATTGACAATTAAGAAACACATTAAGTGCCTCACAAAAAAACTGTTCATTTTAATTTAGTGTATTTTTGACAGGTAAGATCCTTTTATGACTCTTTGAGACAGAACCATGGAGTGTAAAAACATTCGTGCTGCATATAGAGTGTTGTAAAACCACATGGTCACTTGCTGCTGGCACAACACTAACACAGCAACACTTAAAAACCCGTAAAAACATTGGACAAGAAACCATTATCAGTTCAGCACTGCACCATTTCAGACAAGTACAAGTTGCATAGTTTTAATAATTTGTTCATTTTAAATATGGATGTTTTATATTTAAAGTTATGTATGGACTTTGCCCCCCCACCCGACTGTTACAGGATTTTATTAAAACAAAGACTGCTCTAAAAAAAATAAATAAATAATGCTTTGAGATTGTAATACATAGTAAAAGATGATGAAAGGAAATGATGATGGTGAAAGTTTAAGTGGAGTTTAAGTATAGGGACTTAAAAAAAAGAGAGAGAGAAGAAAGAAAGAGAGAGAAAAAGAATTTCAGTTATAAACTGGCCAAAATATATCAGTGTAAGGGGGCATAGCGGTGTGTTTATGTTTCACTTTGTGGAAACCGTCTGACCTCACAGCATTAGGATTCGTTCGCTTGATGGTAGGCGGGTACTTTTTTATTTAACCAATCGCTGTTCTTTGGTCGTGATGTATGTAATGCACCGCTGACGGGGCTAACCGGTACATTAGCTTTTCCCAAATCCCGTAGGAAGAAACGCAATAACGTCTTTCCCCTTGATAAAATTCACCAAACATTCTCTTTGTTCCGGCTTTAAATCCTCGATCTTGGGAATCGTTGCCAACACAGAATGTATGGCTCTTCACTGATTGGCTTGTGTCCAAAGTCACACTTCCAGGGTTCTTGCAAACCATCTAGTGTATTCCGATTCCTGACCTAGTCGTTGGAGAGAAATGAAATTGAGCGGGGGCACAAGGTGGCGCCAGCCTGACTAGCTTTTTACACAATACGTGGTAGAAGAAATGCTCTCACACTTTGAGGAAATTAACCATTTCATCACCAACTGAAACACCAGAGCAGAGTAAGAATGAGGTGTTTCCTGCGTTCACCTGGCGCCCCCTGGAGGCTGCTGTGATGCTGCAGGACACAGAAGAGGATCACTTTTGTCTTTTCCTCTCCTCAAACTGCCCTGCTGACCCTCCTGACCAGTCCTCCTGTTAAACTGCACTGAGAACTTTGACTGAGACACAAAGGCGACTGAGAAGCGCAGCGCTGCAGCAAAACATGAATTTCCCTCAGGTTTAATAAAGCATCTCTCTTATTTTGTGCACAGTTTAAACGCTTTAATGTTTGCAACCACATTTTACAAGCCAGATATGTCCTTCCCACTCGCCTTCACGACCACATCAGACAGTAAATACAGGCTTGTCTTTACACGCAAAGAAAAAACATACATTCTTTGGTTTTACTTCATAGCCACAAGAGTCTACATTAATGCACAAGTATGATCCGATAGCCGTGAGTGCGCGTGTGAGTTTTATCCAAGTAGACAGCCAATCCGTATCGCCAATGGATTCGGAGCATGTGGAACGAGCTTCCTCTGCTATAACTTACAATCCCTGTGAGTATAAATATTTCGCCGTTCTATTCCCGCCCCTGGGCTACAACCTTGTGCACAACAGGCGTATACATTATAGCTGATGTCAGGTCGTAAAAACATGCTCGCCGATGGTTTAGCTGTGATTATTAAGGAGCAGAAGGCGAGAAGAACAGCGGGGAGGAACCCAAATGCTCTCCAAATGTCTCAGCAGAGATGCGATAATGGCTCGTGTCAACACCAGGCTGCCTACAGTGGATTATGCGCAAAATCAATGTGAAATTAAACATGGAGTTGGTTCTGGGGAATGGATTTGGCTGCAAAAATGAAGATCTGCGAAGTAAAATTGTTGACCTTTTTACTGCTGGAAAGACCTGACACATTTGATGAATTAAGTGAGTGAATCCTGCAAGAAACATTAAGTAACAACATTATGTATAAAGTAAACTGTGAAAGCGTTTTAGGGTTATGTATTGCAAGCTGCAGGCCTTAAAAGTCTGAGTGTGGTATTCTCACCTTAAACAAGCTGTGTGCAAGTTTTAGATTGTATAAACATGACCCAACGGTGTCCCCAGATATGAGGTACACGTGTTCAAATATTGCAGTTGTAAAGCTAAAGGTGTAATTCTTTATTCGTTCAGGAGTGGCTCGTTGTGGGGAAGGTTTCAGAGGTGGTCACATTTTCGGATTCAGTTGAAACTGACTTCTGGATGGGAGCCGAAACATCTTGATTGCACCAGATGACCACCACTGAAGCCTTCTCTAAAATGTAATTCTATTTTATTGTTATTCTTATTACAAAAAAACAACACTAGACATGATATTCAAGTTTTGGTTCACCATTGCTCTGCCTGGATTGTTCCACAGTATGAGAATAAACAGCTCTACTTTAGATTTTTTCAATAACAGGTGGTTTTACTGCTCAAAAATACCTAGAAAAATATGCATTTTGGCAGTGAATGGGGTTTCCGTTCCAAAGATCTGATCTATAACTTGGTCTGGTTTGGTCTCCATGAAGATAGTAGAACATCTCTACGCAGAAAAGCATTTGATAGACACTCCCCCAGAAATGTAACACAATGCACACTTGAAATGTTTATTCAGTCCGAACGCAGACTGAGGCTACGTTTATATGATGACAGTCTGAACAGAAGACGCAAAAGTGGCGTCGCGTCTTCACTTTTTATTCGGCTTTTAGATGAGTTTTCGGGAGGAAATTTGTGTGCATACAGTAACGCAAAAGTCACTCGATTGGGTATGCATGCCATTCGACATGTTTGTTTTTGTGTACTGTCTGTATATGATGGAAACGCGAACGCAGCGTGATCAGATCTGACCAGAGTTTTGCGTCTTGGGCAGTGTAGATGGAAATGCTACGATGGAGCATATTCAACTTTTCTA
Source organism: Boleophthalmus pectinirostris (assembly GCF_026225935.1). NCBI lineage: Eukaryota > Metazoa > Chordata > Actinopteri > Gobiiformes > Gobiidae > Boleophthalmus > Boleophthalmus pectinirostris. The sequence goes on along the minus strand of NW_026570970.1, from coordinate 9,167,859 downwards.
CTCTGGAGGGTGGTTTCAGATTTTGGCGTTTTTAAGCCCCAAAAACGCCGTCACCGTCTAAACGAAAGGCACTTCCGATAAAATATTTTGTCATTTTTACCCACAAGCGTTCTCGTGTATACAGGCCCTGAACCTCTTTTTTGCGTTGAAGTCCAGTTGGTTTAAACCTAAAATGCCTCATTCTAATCTAAATGGTCACTGATTAAACCTCAGAACTAGCAGCCAATCATGAATCAGTGCAGCCTCTGCAGCTCAGTGAGTGAATTCTGGATGTTTTGAGCTTTTATATGAAGCATGACCTATCCATATACTGAGAAAGAGAAAATATGTACACTACCGGTCAAAAGTTTTAGAACACCCTAATTTTTCCAGTTATTTATTGCAGTTCAAGTCATGCAAGTCCAATGAAGAGCTTGAAATGGTACAAATCTAAAAACTGAACAAACAGAGGTTAAAAAAAAATGATACAAAACACAAGTCCAAGCTCTGCCAAAAGTAAGATGGTAAAGCTTGAAAACATGGAGTGTCCAGCACAGTGTCCAGACTTAAACCTTATCGAGCTGGTTTGGGATGAACTGGACAGAAGAGTGAAAGCCAAACAACCTACAAGTGCCACACATTTATGGGAACTTCTACAACAGACTTGGGAAGAACTTTCTGAAGAATATTTGATCTTTTCTATTGTAAAAAGAACGAGCCACGAGTGTGTTCAGCTGTTTTATCTGCCAAAGGTGGACTTTTTCATGAATCAAAAGTTTAGAATACGTTTTGGTCAACAGTAAACAGTTAAAAAAAAGAGTGTGCTGCTCTAAAACTTTTGTCCAGTAGTGTACGTCTTCAATATTTGCAGGTTAAAGCACTGGCCAGGTTCAACTGCGATTGTTGTCTTTTCTTTGAACATACGGTTCCTTTAAAAAAATCAAAAGATATTGGACAAATAATAGTTGAAGGCCTACATCTGCAAAATGTAAAACGGGTTACAATAATTTCTGATCATTATTTTTGATGTTTTGACAAATGGGCTTTATTTGATTGATTCTACTTTAAATTGGAAAAAGCAACTGTTCTGAATCACGTTGTTATCTATCACTGAACCTGCTGCTTCTGCTCCATCTCACCTGAAGTGACTGAGGAGTGAAGATATCTCCAACATGCCCACGGGGATTGATTTAACTGATTTTAAGATGGAGACAAAATAGACATGCATCTGCTGGCTATTAAATGGCATTTTATTTTGCGAGGCGCCTTAAGATATAACGCTACGCTAAGAGGAGCCACTTCATAAAGTACGGATTCCCTCTAGTGCTTTTTTGGAAAGTTGTAAGTCAAAGCTACTCAGGTCTAGCAGCACCTGTGGAATAAACACTGGATTTATGGTCTGGGAGTTTCAGCACAACACGCAATAAAGCAGAAACAGAACAAAAATTATTAATATACTGCGACTGGGGGAGTAATTTTCTATGTCTGTGCAAAGTCGTATACCATCTGCGTGTCCAGTAGGATTTTCCAGACGCATGGACTTTCCTTATATGTAGTTCGGCTGAGTCCGTTTTGTTTTATGTCTTCCTCGGACTAGACATAGCAGGGCCAGGCGGGTGATAAGGATCGTGGAGTGAGTTGTCATTGACTGGAAGGACAAAATTATAAATGGTAGAATGGTACTTCAATGTCCGGTCTATAGTAAGAAGAAATCCCTTTACTGTGTGTCTGTATTTGTATTTTATATTTTTTCTCCCCGAGTCATTTCCTCCAACCTTCTAAAACATGAACATAAGTCTAGTTCCAGAATAAGGCCTGTTCAACCTGAAGCCCACGGGTCAAATCAGAACCTCAAAATGGTCTTATCCGGTTCACAGACCATCTCCAAAATACTGTATTTTTTGGACTATAAGTTGCTCCGGAGAACAAGTCACACCAGCCAAAAAATGATGGTGAAGAAATAAAAAACATATATAAGTCGCACCGGACTATAAATCGCACTTTTTGTGGGAAATGTATTTTATTAAATCAGAGACCAGGAACTGACATTTCATGTTGAAAGGCAAGTTCTACTAATAACAATAGAACAGAGGACAACAGACTGTTAACGTCACATATGAACAGTTCTTCAGATAATTATAACATAAACAACAGAACAGAACAAGTTTACCAAACTCTCCATCTCACTCCAAAGCACTAAATCCATAGAATTTTTCATCCTTGGTGTCACTTCTGAGCAACTCCGCCACCTCTAGAGGTAAATGGAGCGCCCCTTCTTCTTCTGTGTAGCTGTCGTCAGACTCAGCTTCAGTTCCAGTTAGAATTATTCCAGCCATGGTTTCAGTGTCACTGAAGTCCAGGCTTTGTCGATCCATCCAGTGACTTCCAGGAAAGTTGCTGGTGCACCCTCCCGGCTGCCATGAAGCTGTGTTCTCTCCATCCCTGCTTTCCACCAGTCCCTCACAAGTTTCTTGTTCACTCCAAACTTTCTTTCTGCTGCTCAGTTACCATTTTCGGCTGAATATTTCACTACTTGCAGCAGGACAGAGGCTTTTTCTGCAGGAGACATGCGCAGTAGAGCCAAGTGACAGTGATACAGGAGTAAAAGGAGCAGCAGATACTCACACACAAGCCTAGAGCCTCTTGTAACTGTTACTGTGAACATTTTAATATATAAGTCGCAGTGGAGTATAAGTCACAGAATCACAGAAACCCTGAAAAAAAATTTGGCTTACAGTCCGAAAAATACAGTATTATATATATTTTGTCTTCTGTTTACTGGGTTAGTCCTGATTGAGAGACATGGCTTAAAGGTTGTATGGAGGATTTTTTTTTTTGTTTCAAATTGTCAATGAAAGTTTAAAATACCCTTACAGAAATGCAGCAGCCTTGGAATTATGTTGATTAAAGAAAAAAAAAAAGAAAATCTGTCATCTGTGGACATAATGAGGGCAGATAAACATCAGCCAATAGATAACAAGGCTACCTCATTTTCTATTGGCTGTTAGGTTGTCAATCAAACTCCCTACCTTTCTAGTGTAACTGATGCGCAGGGACTATGTGGTTTATGCAGTGGTTCTTAGAGGCTTTTTTAAAATGTAGTTTCCTCGCAGTTCGCACAAAGTTTGTTGAGATGGTGGACAAAAATCCATGACCAGTTCGCCACAAACGAAAGTCCGTTTTTGAGGTCGCTGAAAGAAGAGAAGAAAAAGGGAGCAAAGCAAAACACGTGATTCTTTGAGATTTCTTCCAGCGATTGCGCGAATGAAGCAGACAAAGGGCCTAAAAACTGACGTGCCGGTCGCTAAATTATTTCTAGACAGGTCACTTCAACAGTAATTCTGAACACGCACCTGCTGTAAACAAATGTGATTTCTAGAGTAAAGAGGCGGGAGGAGATGTTTCTACTAAGAGAGCTGTGGAAGAGGAAGGTGGTGTCACGCATGCACAACATTTGAAAAAGGACTGTTGCTGTATTTCTTTTTCCTTTGAAAAAATCCTCTATACAACTTTTAAGTCTGGGTTAGTTCTAGTTAGGTCCTAGTCAAATTTTGGCTCAGTAATGACATGGCATTTTGACAGAGCAATCTTTCACAAAGAATACCGGCTCAAACTTCCCCGTGACTTAAAAGTCCCGGCTCGAGAGTCCCATTCTCTCGGCAGGAACATCCCCCTCCTCTCTCCTGGCGCAGCACACGGGTAACTGCTGTGCCTGGGTGAGGGGGGATGTTCTCACCAGACTTTCGTAGGCCACGTTATGCACTGTGATGTATTGAGCTGGAAAATTTGCATTCTTTATCATAATAACATGAAACATGAATGTAGCGAGACCAAATGTCGGGCCTTGTTTATGTCATTTTACCAATTTTCCTGAAGCGGCACACATTTTTTCAGTATGTAATATCAATATAATCCTCATTGACTCACAGATGTTTACTAAGAAATCATATTTTGAATATTTTTTTCTTGTTTCCCATGTCCTATAGCATATGTAACGGTTGATTTGGGTAGAAATATTAATTATTTCCATAGCTGCTTGCCATGAACAGAATCAGCTAAATGTCAGGTGTCGTGTCATGCAACAGGGGATAAAAGCAGGGTGCTCATCCTTCCCAAATCAGAATACTTACTTATGTTCAACATGAAGAAATGTGTTGATATTTACTGTAACTCATGTGTGTAATTAATACAGTATATATAATGAAAGTTTGAAGTTATGAAATTTTATTATAGATATAGATAGATATAGATAGACTTATAGATTACAGCAGTGGCAAGACTTATTTTTCAAGATATGGAAACAGTTCTTGGATTATATGGAAAACAACAGAGGACTATTACTAAACTGTGTGTGTGTGTGTGTGTTTATATATATTATTTATTTATCATTATTTATTTATATTGGCTGGCTGGGGGAAGAAGGATGGTCATATTGTATTACTGTTAATTATATTATTTATTTATTTTTTCTTCTTTTTCTGTGACATCTGATTTGTGTGCACACAAAAAAATAAAAAAAATAAAAAAAAATAAAGTTTTGATTTAGATTTTTTTTTTTTTATGTATATGTATATAGATTAACTATAAAGGGCGCAATTCAGTGGGACCTTCCAGCCAGGGGGACTTTCCAGCTGATTTCCTTCACAAATATCAAATGCAGCAGTTGTATACTATTATTAAAACAGGCCACCAGGTCAAGTTACAGCTCAGATCTGTGAAAAGGAGTCCCCATCATAAGCATCATTTTCAACGTAAGAAGATGATTGCGTTTATTTCATACTGTGAGACAATCAATAATTTCTTCGTGGAGAAAAGCAGGTGGCAGACATGTCCACCTTTAATGCTTAAAAAAATTAAAAGTTGATTTACTTTGCGGAATTATATCCCACTGATTTTTACGGAGCGCTTTTCTTGACACGCAGCCAAAAACGCACCATATGCTGTTCAAAACCAAGCCGTTAAATCAACGTTACAACGATACACTTTCCTCTTGTGTTCCGTAAAAATGAATGAATGCTATTCCACTGCATTACGTTATTCTACCTTAAACTAAACAACAGACCCCAACAACTCAACACGGGTCCAGCGGTGGAACGTAACGAAGTAAAAGTAGTAAAGTACTGTAGTAAAAATCTGTATCTGTATTTTACTTGAGTGCGTACTACTCACTTTTACTATTCACTTTTACTTCACTCTATTTGAATCTGAACTTTCTACTCCACTACATTTTAGACAAATGTAGAAGTATTTTTTCATTAAAAGGCCGAGGGTTTATTTTTTAACACATTCATAGTTTGAGCAAACAAAAATACAAATAAAAAAGTTGGGAAATAAATCAATAGAGTTGTTTCTATTGAACAAAATTCTGCACAAATCTGTATCAATATCGTTACATTTGAACCTTACAAGAACTTAAATTTTGGCTTTTACTTTACTTTTTAGTAGATTTTTCCATGTGATACTTTGCTCTGGTATTTGCACTTTTACTTAAGTAACTAAATCAAATACTTCTTCCACCGCTGCATGGGTCACACATGCTCTCAAACGGTCACTTCTCCGAGTTGCAAACATGTTAATTTACTTTCGTGGGACCAGAACAGGAAAAAGCAGCTTTGGCCTCCAGCTTTGGTCCAGATGAGCCATTATCAGGTAGTTAGAGTGTCAGAGGGAGCCGAACAGTTAGAGACGCAGTGACAAATGACTTCCACGATGACCCCGCCCTCTCTGTGCGTGTACCTCATGGACCCAACCAGGGAACCATTAAGACGAGAGCTTAACCCCAGAGGGAGACGCGAAAACCAGCCTGGACTATCTGAACAACCTGCTGGGAATGATAAAAGAGGTTGTGTGAGGTAGAACATGCATTACATCAGAATGACAATTTGGTTAAAGGGAGACTGGGATTTGTTTTGGATTTTTAAATAGGGAACTTTCCGTAACTGTGGAGTAGTACTGGTGACCAGATGGGGGGCAGGAGCCACATTTTCCCACTGATTATGTCATACTTTGCCATGAATAATCAAAAATGTAGATTCGCTAGTGTTGTACTTGAGACCGCACTAACTGAGACCAAGACCTGTCCGAGACTACAGGGTCTCGAGACTGAGACAAGAACAAGATTTTTAGAGGCCGAGACAAGACCAAGGCCTATTGAGACCAAATCGAGACCATCTTTGTCATTTTCAACATTTATTTGTATTTTACAGTTATTTTGGCACATATATATATATATATATATATATATATATATATATATATATATATGTTTTTATACATCTGTCTCCATTTCATCTGATAAATGTTAATTTAGACTTAAAATAAGCCAAGCAAACTGTACTGCACCCTTTTTAGGACCCTCACCCACAGTTTAAGAAGCTCTTCTTTAATTAATAGAACTTCCACCGGCACTTTACAGAAAATTGCGAAGAAAGTGGGTCTGATTTTTAAACCTGTTTTTTCAAGTTCCTAACTGGAGTTAGACTTTGAGTCTGTGACAAGACGAAGTCCAAGCACCTTCAAGACCGAAACAAGACCGAGTTCAAACACCTTCAAGACCAAGACAAGACCGCGTCCAAATGCCTTCAAGACTGAAACAAGACCAAGTCCAAAAGCGGTCGAGTCTGAGATGAGACCAAGACTGTAAAAAAACGGTCTTGAGGCTGGTCTCAAGACCAAGACCGGTCTCGAGTACTACAACACTAACATTCACAATGTTAAATCCGTTCTTATTTAATAGTTTCTAATCATGGCTAGACCCAAGAACTCACCATATTACAACAGAAATCTGCATTTTAACAATATTCATTTTAGCTGCTCCCATGTGTATTAATTAAATATTATTTGGCTATAGAATATTGTGATGTCGTTTGAAAAACACTGAAAAACTGTTTGTGGCAGGTCTGAATGTTTTTTCTTTACTTATTTGGTTCAATAATCCCTAAAAATCATCATTTTACACCAGTCAGTTTCAGAATTTCAGACATTTGCCAAAAAACAAAAAATAAAGTAAAGCTGCAACCATATATACTTCATTATCAATTAATAAAAGTTTAAATTAGACATGCTTTAACCCTTGTTTACAGCGAGGTAGTCAGGTAACAGTTTGGAATTACCTCTCTGTCTGTCACATATTGAAGTATAATTATAAATCTTATCAAAACAAATTGTCAGCTTGAGAGCAGAAGCAAAATCATGAATAAAATTGCAGATTATAAAAATTAAGTTTGTAAGTTTTAAATTTGAACTTTACAGATATATACTTTTTTTTTCACTAAAGTCTTCAACGTGTCTAAAGTCTAAAATCTATAAAGTTTTATGGCTTTTGCTTTCCATTTGAACGCACTAATCCGTTGCTTGCCTTCCTCTGCTGGTGGAAGTAGGTGGTGAAGAATTTTGGGCAGAAATATTAGCAGCAAGTCAATATCAAAATGCTTCTTAGCTTATATAGATTACATCAGGGGTCTCCAACCTGTAGCTCGGGGGCACCCAGTAGCTCTCCACCCCCTTCCAAGTAGCTCAACAAGGGATTTCTGAATTGTAGGTACTGTGTTATAGGGCTGGGTATCATTAAGAAGTTGCCGATACGATACATACCTCGATACATAGGCCACGATACAATACATATCCCAATACAATGCACTTTTAATTCGATATAATATATTTCAAGTCAATTAGATAAAAAAAAAAGTCAGTTCAATAAAAAAAAAGTCTTTGTTAGACCACTTCCTGTGCAAAGTTCATATGAAACACATGGATTTTACTCATCAAAACTGAAAATGTCAAATGTGTTGCATAAACAAGTTTTTTTCCTCTAAACAAGCAACAAAACTGTAGCTCTCTAACAAAATAATTGAGTAAAATACACCAAAAAATACTCTAGGCGATATATCTATACAGCAGCCTCAATATCAATACTGTATCATCACATTAAATGATACAATATATCGATATTTTGATATTTTTGCACACCACTAGTGTTGAATATCAAAAATTGTATTAATTGCCATTGTAAATGTATACTTTTGATGCCTAACTAAATAAATAAATGAATAATGGTTTGTGTTTTATAGGTATCTAACTGTACTCCATCTAAGGTTTGTCGTGGAGTTTAAATGTACAAAATTTCTTGCTAACACTAAAATGAGTAGCTCTCTGGCATTTTTGTTTGGTAAAAGTAGCTCCCTGGAAGAAAAAGGTTGGAGACCCCTGGATTACATCATAGTTAGTGTCTGGATAAAGAGGTAACATGCTTCGTTTTGGATATTTAAAAACTTCATGAAGTTAGGAATAACAATATTTCCATTTCAATGCTCAAATTAATAGTTTGACACCCTCTTTTGGTGAAAGGAAGGAGTGAAGCGTTTTGAAATGAACTGTTTGCAGCAGGACTATTCTCAATTCAGAAAGCTTGTTTGTTGAAAATGCATGTCTGTTCAGAGTGACACACCCAAAACATGATCACTTAAACACGTGCAAATGAAACTAAATAGTACTTCAGGCATATTTCTAAAAGCACCAAAATTAAAAATTAATTAAAAGCTCGATTAAGTCAAATGAACACGTCTCTTTGAATAGCAGTGTTAATGTTGGACAAGTATCTCTGTGAGGTCGTATGATTGGAAAACATATTCACTGCATGTTTGTACAGTCACCGTTTGGAGAGGCACTTAATCACACAGGGATCGAGCAGCCATTCCAAAAAATCAAGAGTGCTACGGGCCTCTCAAAAATCAGACAGATCTCGTAGTCTACACCCACCCAAACTTCAGTCCTCACTCTAATCAAAAACAAAACAAAGTCAAACATTTTCTGACAGAATTTATTAAAACATCACAGAAATGTTTAATTTGAATGAATAAAAAAACTGGAGAAGATGACACGCTAGAGGGATTTTTTTATGTTTTAAACTCCTTCCCGATTTAAAGCCACAGCGTGTAATTAGTTACCGTATTTTTCAGACTATAAGGTGCACTTAAAATTCTTCTTCTTCTCGGTTACGTTTACATGATGACGGTCTGAACAGAAGACACCTGTTCACTTTTTATTCCGTGTTTAGACGAGCGTTTTCGGGAGGAAATCTGCGTCCATACGGTGATGCAACAGTGTGTGGAATTCAATTATGTATGCAGGCCAGGCGGCTCGGTGGTGACGCTCGGTGGTGATGTATGTGATGTAAAGGCGTACGCGACGTGAGCAGATCTGACCAGAGTTTTGCGTCTTGGGCATTGTAGACTGAAACGCTATGGCAGAGCATATTCCACTTTTCCCCTCTGGAGGGTGGTTTCAGATTTTTGCATTTTTAAGCCTCAAAAACGCCGTCACCGTCAAAACGAAAGCCACTGCAGATAAAATATTTTGTTGTTTTTAGCCACCAGCATTCTCGTGTAAACAGGCCCTGAATTTTCTCAAAAATCGACAGTGTACCTTATAATCCAGTGCGCCTTACGTATTAATTCTGGTTGTGTTTACTGACCTCAAACTAATTTTATGTTTTACACGGCCCTCAAAAACCATTAAAATGTTTTAGTACGACTTTGGTAAACTATGAAGCCGCACCCCGTGATGGATTGTCGGAGCATTATAGCTAATGTAGTCATGAGCCTCGTGGAGTGAGTCATGTTCTTCCGTCCAACATAAGCTGAACGCATCATAAAACATAAACAAATGTGCGTAAAGCTGCATTAAACACATTATTACTCAATGTATATTTGAGTCGTCCTCGTAGGAAATTAAAAAAAAAAAAATACTTCAATGATCCACCCTCATTCACATTCATAATACATTCACCAAGACAACGCAGGGAGGCAATGCCAGGGGAATTACGCCATGATCTGCCAATGGATCGTGGATGTCTGGGATAAGGGATCAGTCTCAAGTGTCGTCCGTTTGTTTCGCTTAATGTGTTTTATAATCCCGTGCGCCTTATGTATGAAAATAGACGAGAGAATTCAACATTATTGATATTGCGCCTTATAATCCGGTGTGCCTTATAATCTGAAAAATATAATGACATGAAAGCATATATTTTTATTTTGGTTTATTCCCTTGAAACATGTATTTAAACGGCTTCTTCTCCACAATCCTGCCCCGTAATTGCCCTAGAGAAGCCTCCTCCTGCCTATTTATTTTTCCAGTGTCAGGCTTTAACTTTATTACCGCGGAATCATGAGACATACCACCTCCAGAAAGTTACATACTGTTCCTTTAAGACCTTTTGTTTCTTTGTTTTAGTTTAATTTAGTTTAATTTTATTAGGTACAGCTCTATTTATTTATTGTACTCCAGTCAAAAGGGGGGCATATGACTGATTATTCCTAGCGGCGAGCTTACAGAGTGTTTGGCCTTTTTATAGACCTTCAATCAACATATTGCAAGGATCCAACTTCCAATCTGACTGCGCCAACTTCCACAAAATTTCCATAGCACAACATAACTGACCGAGAATAACATAAAAGGTTCACATCACTCACACGCTTTAGTCAAATGTGTAAATAAAGCCACTTTTCATTTGCCCCTTCACACCACATAGTGATTTTTCTTCCATGACTTCACTAGACCGGCTCAAGTGAGTGCTGTAGGTCTGAGATCAGCTGCCACTCAAAGTGTGTGGGCGACAATGGCTTCCCCTGTACTTAATGTTCCACTTTGTCAGGCCAAACTCTCTGAGCGGCTTTTCACAAATCATTATAATATTACTTACTTAATCGTTTTCTGAGCACAGAGCAGCAAAGTGCCCTGAGAGACATGACCGAGGATCGTGAAAACAAGATACCACAGAGGCAAAACCCACAGCAAAATGTGTTTTATTCATTGCAAGATTGAAGATTTATCATATATTGTACAGTAAGTATATTTGTCTGAGATCCAGAATACACACTTCAGTATTTTACAAAGATATAAGTCTGGCCACCGACAGATTTCCCAGAGTTCAGATGGGCGTGATTGACAGGTTTAGTCAATCAGGGACACATTTGTACAAAACAAATATAACTGCTTACAAGGTAAAAAGAAAAGAAAAAGAAAACATTTACAAGATTGAAAAACATTGCAAACACTAAACTTAAGAAGAGAGAGAAGTTTTAAGCGAATTTTGATTTATTTTGTAAATGACACGAGACCAGTGAGCTCCGTGTCACTGAAATAAACAAATCTGATACTTGGAGTTTTGCTTGAGACTCGACTTATGAAGTAGTGACCAGACTGACATCCCTTTGTAGAAAAATAGAGAAAGATTTCATTCTGAACTTGGCAAAGGCATTCCCATGTACAGTCCTGGGTTTTCCTGACCAAAGATCTCGCTGGACTTGCAGACCTGTTACCTGCTTGTCTCCATGAAGATATTGTTGCTTTGCCTGGAATGTGAAACAGTGTGGCATTTAAAGGGCTCATATTATTCTATTTTCTGATCTATGTTATAGTGTTGTAGCCTGATTCATCAGCCATCAGTTTCACTTCATGGAAACCATCTGACCTTGCAGCATTAAAATTCATTTGCTCGACGGTTGGCGATGGTACTTTTTAAATTAACCAATCGTTGCTATTTGGTCGTGACGTATGTGATGCTCCAAATTCTCTTTGTTCCGGCTTTAAATCCTCGATCTCGGGAATCGTTGCCAACACAGAATGTCTATCTTCGTCTACATCCATCTCGGCCACTTTGTTTACTGTTGTGCTGTTCCACAAGCACTTCTGGGGTTCTTGTAAACCTTATAGTGTATCCCGATTCCTGACCTAGTCGCTGGAGAGAAGACTGGCTAAGACTGTTATTTCCTCATCACAAACATACTTGGAGTTGTGCTTCATTTACACATGTTTAACAAACAAACCCTGCATAATTCAGCTTTGAGTTCTTCCCTCAAACAGACAACACTCTGTTCCTCTTTGTGATGTCATGTGCTACTACAAGAAGTGCTCTGCTGTGTTTTAGAACCCCATTCACTTTCACTAGAATCATTCAGATCATTTCAACTCTGGAATTTCCAATTTTTTGTGTTAATTTGAAAACTAATGCTTCATGACATCTTTAAGTGGACCAGAGCATTTTGAGCTTTGGAGATGTAGGCTACGTTTACATGATGACGGTATGAACAGAAGACGCAAAAGTGGCGTTGCGTCTTTACTTTTTATTCCACGTTTAGACAAGCGTTTTTGGGAGGAAATCTGCGTGCATATGGTGACGCAAAAGTGTGTGGAATTCGATTGGGTATGCATGCCAGGCGGCTTGATGTTGATGTATGTGACGTAAACACGTATGCGAAGTGAGCAGATCTGACCAGATTTTTGCGTTTTTAAGCTCCAAAAACGCCGTCACCGTATAAACAAAAGGCACTTCTGATAAAATATTTTGTCGTTTTACCCTCAAGTGTTCTCGTGTAAACAGGCCCATAGACAGACTAATAATAAAGTTACTCAAGCATGTGTGTGAAATGAAACAAAACACAACTCCGGATATGTTTTTCATGAAGAAACAACTGTATAACATGGCTAAACGTTGACTCGAGTCAAGTTTGCCACTTAAAATATTCAAAGGCAAAGCAATAAACATGGAGACAAGCCTGTGATGGAATTTCTACCACTAAAGTTACATAGTGCACCTTTAAAACTGCTCATATAGACACAAAAAGAACAGCCACATTCGAACTACATGCAACTATCATGAACAAAGCTCGGCCGATGTCAAGACAAAACCCAGAAAACACATTCGACGGAGACAAGACCTTTACATCGGCCATAATTCCGCCGCCTTAATTCTTTCCAGCCACCGGGGTCCAATAAAAAGCCTTCCCTGCTGCGTGTGGGCGGGACCTAATTACCCCGTCTCCGCATGTTGCCTCGGCGATAATATGACAATTTCTGCCCTCTTTACCACATCATAAACCTCACGTTAGCCTCTGTTTTCTTGCTCCGACGTGATCCTACGCAGACCCCTTTAGCACTCGGCCTATCTACCCGCGACCCCCTCCCCTCGCCGGACGGCACCCACCTGCTTCCACTCAGCCCTCGCCCCCTTTGAAGTTCAACATGTGGAGGGGCCTTTGTGCACTGGACGCCCGGGGCAGATACGAGCTAATTTCGCCATTGTGTATACAGATTATCTATGGCTGGCTAACGCAAACACTGGGATCAGCTAAATGTATGTGAACGCCCCTAATAGGCCCTGCCAATTGATTCTGGAAGAGGCTTGTTGGATGCAGTACGCTAAGTATAAATATATTCACTGTAGCTATTCGTCAAAAGGATTACGTAGGACTGCAGGGGTTGTTCCACGATTCAGGGCTTATTGGTTTGGGAGCCTCGCTATGTACGGATATGTGGCGTCGGATTTGCAAAAGGCAGCTGCCGCTTATTCGAAAGCTAAACATGGAATCTTGTAGAGTTTCTTTAAAAGGTCGGGGATATCGTATGCAATCAGTGCAGAGTCTGAGGGGATGAATATTGGAGATTTGTTGGCGAATTGTATTGAAGTTTCATGATTAAAGGCGCTGAACCTGATTTTTGGTGTCTTAAAGGCGCACTGAGTAACTTTTCCGTCAAATACTTTTTTCCATAAAGATGTTATTGCTTTGTGTGGGATGTTTCACAATATGATAGGGCTGTAACAATAACCGAAATATGTTATAAAAGTAACAAATTACTGTAATGCATTGTTTTTCTGCTGTAATGCAGTAATGTGGCATTACAGAGAAAAAATTGAAATATTTTACTCAGGACAAATGTCAGTGATGTGCGTTACAATGCTTTTTTAACCTGGATTGAAGTGGTGGGTTTTTCATTTTTTCTTCATACAAATTTGCTAAAATCACCGTGATATCAGCAGCGGTGATTTTGTTGAAATTGTTACATCGTTAGGGTTCTGAATGTCAGGACGGACCCACGTAGATCGTTGGATAGCTGTGGCCGAAAGAACCGGCACAGAGCTCCACACCTCACGGGACTTATCGCAGCTGACACCTGATCGTGCTTTGCGGACACCCTGGTCCACAGGCTCGGGGTTCTCTCAGGGGCTGTCCTAGATTCCAAGTCCAAGATTAGTCCTTGTTTAGACCTTGGTTAGACCTGGTTTAGTTCTGGTTTCCCCCTTAAAAACAATTCTATGTCCTAGGCCTGCAATAAGTAATCGATTTATGACTAGTTGACAAAAAAAAAAACTAATCGTAATCATATTTTCATAATTGTTACCTAGAAAAGTGTTTCCAAAAGTTTTTTTTTTTTTCTGGGGACCCACATTTTAAAAGTCACACACCTTCATGACTCAAGTCAATAGGCATTATTCGTAAATCACAAAATAAAGGTGGATTTGACCATTATTGAACATTAGTGAGGATATTTTATTGTTGACTGAGTGATCCTGTCTCTCTGAACAATAAGTATTACTCAAGTTTTAAACAATGAAAAACAGTAATTGAACCAGTAATAAAAGGATCCATAAGTCAACTATTTGGACATTACATGTTGCCCATTTCTTTTTCTTTTCCACATTCAATTGAACCAGCAATATTGGAACAAAATAGTTAAATTAAATTATTACCAAAAAAATTAGAAATGATACAAAACATGTCTTAACATTTCAACCTACATGGCGACCCCAAAATAATCTCTTGCGACCCAGTCTTTGGGAAACAATGATCTAGACTATCCAGATTCTAAAACACACATGAAAAGTACAGAAAATGACAAAAAGTTCCCTGTTAGTGCAAATAAAAACTACCCATGATAAATACTGACCCCCCCAAAATGACTGTTCCGTCTTTCATGTATGAAATGATAAGTTAATGTAGTAATTATCGTGATAGGCCTTAATCAGACACTTTATATAATTAGGCGCAGACATGTTTTGCCTTCAAGAGCCTTTTATACAAAATATCTGTGCTGGAACAAGGTCTGGTTCAGGGCTTTTAATTGCGTAGGCGTGCAAGCTTGCATCGCCGCTGAATATTGACGGATTAAAATTGAAACTTAATGCAATCTATATGATAAGCAGATTAAAGTCAAAATTTGAAACAGCGTCATCGATTGGTCTGGTCTTAATATGACGCTGGAATATAATAGGGCTGTTGTATGTTACAGCAGTTAAATGTTAGCTCGTCTTGGCAAAAATGTGCTTCATATTTCTGTGTTAAACCATGTCCAATCTCGTGACTATGATAAACAATAGAGAGTTCCGACATGAGGGTATACGTGGCTGTAAGTGATAATGTAGTGAACTTGGAATTATGATTTTGGTTTGTAAGTGTCCAAAGAGAAACACGAGATGCTTTGTAACTTGATCTAATGTGTTAAAAATACAGATTTGACACGGGTGATTGACAGCAGATGTTTAAGTGTATAACTCTGTACACAGCTCATAGTTCAACTTGGTATTTTACTTGGACCAAATAATATAACATACTCTGTACGTTTTCTGTTGGAGGGTTCACCACCTGCCTGTCTTCATCCTAATGTTACTGCTTTGCCTGGAATGTTTCGCAGTATTGCATTGACTTATATGTTCTTACATTTCTTGAAAAACTTTGTCACTGTGAGTGGCCTCGTCTTTCCACAGATCTGAGCTGTAACTTGGCCTTGAGACATCACTCTATTGCTATCTATCCATGACAGGTTACCTCAGTGGGGGGAGTGTTCATTCACTGATCCGAAAGTTGGCGGTCCGAATCTCGCTCTTGACATAAACATCGTTGGTCGAGCGGTCAGATCCACTGACTCAAAGGTTGACGGTGTGATTCCAGATGAACTCCCACAGATGAATGCTGCTGTTGTCATGTCATTGTGCAAGACTGTTACGACCCAGCTCGTTTGGGGTGAGGGAAGTAACAAAAATAAAACCAAGATGTAAAATGGAATAAATTAAGTAATGTTTAATTAACAGGAATGTAAAGGTAAATTAACAAAAGACTAAAAATATACAGAAAGCAACCTAAACTAAGAAACAGAACAACAGAATAAACAAGAGTTTTGTGCCACAAAAGGGGTCACGCAGGCTTACACAAAAACGAGTGGTAAAACTTAGGGACACACACTAAACTAAAACACAAGTTCCCCAAATTAAACCACATAAGCCCACAAACAGAATCGAGTGACCAAATCAAAAAAGGCACAAAACTAAACTACACACAAACACAAAACAAAATGGCAGACTGGCCACCAAGGCCAGCAGCCCCGAACAGGTGCTGGCAATCTCCTTAAATAGGGGGAGGTGGCTGCAGGTGAGGTGGGCGTCGACTTGCCCCACCAATCACAGACCAGGACTCCTGCAGCAGGAATTAGGAGAACTTCGCAAAAATCACACAGCAAATTAAACCTAAGGCCTGGGGCTGTAACAAAGACACTTAACCCACCTTGGCCCTAGTATCTGTGTACACTGGTGTATGAAAGTGTGTGTGAATGGGTGAGTGGTTCTCTCATGTAAAGTGCTTTGAGTGCGCTGAAGGTGGAGAAGCAATGTATAATATATTGTGGCCATACGAGCTTGTCAAAGCCTGATCCCGTCAGATCCAAACCTGGTTAGTACTTGGATGGGAAACCACTGGGAAAATCAGGTACCACTGTGGGGTCACAGAAATTGCCATTGTGTCCTTAGGCAAGACACTTCACCCACATTGCCTAGTATGAAAGTGGTGTGTGTGTATGTGGTGGTGGTGGTCGGAGGGGCCGATGGCGCAGATTTGGCAGTCGCGGCTACAATAGTAGTTTACCACCACCGGGTATGGAGTGAATAATTAGTGATCTGTAAAGCGTCTTTGAGAGTCCAGAAAAGCGCGATAGAAAACTGATGGTTATTATTATTTATAAAAATGGGACCACACTGGGTCAAATGCAAAAGTTTGTGATGGATACAGTGAACTTTAACATAGTCTACGTTAGGGCTGGGTATCATTCAGAAGTTGCCGATACGATACATACCTCGATACGTAGGTCACAATTTGTTTTTATTGTGATTTTAATGTTTTTCTTATTCTGTAAAGCACTTTGAATGACTTTGTGTACGAATTGTGCTATACAAATAAACTTGCCTTGCTTTGCCCCAATACAATATGTCAATATGTCAATATCTCAATACAGTGCACTTTCAATTTGATACAATTCAATATGATATATTTCAAATCAATTCAATACGGTTCATTAAAAAATAAAGGCTAAATCATGGCAGGGATATGAAACTAAGTCTTTGTTAAACCATTTCTTGTGCGAAGTTAATATAAAACACAGACTTTTTAATCATCAAAACAGTGAAAATGTCAAATGTGTCGCATAAACTAGTTTACTTCAACAAAACTGTAGCACTGTAACAAAATAATTGAGTAAAATTTACCAAAAAATACTCTTGGCGATATATTGATACAGCAACCCATGATATCAATACTGTATCACATTAAACGATACAATATATCACTATTTCAGTATGTTTGCACACCTCTAGTCTACATATGCATATTAAAAGAAATGCAAAAGGTACAATTATTTTTTGGCGTGGCCTCTTAAAAATCCCCAAACCAAATTGTAACCCCTTAAAGGTGCTGCACCTGATAAAAACGGCAAAAAACAAACTAGATAATTTTACATAATGCAATGTTATTCCTCCCTTCCCTTATGTTGTTTTGCAATAACTAGCATGCTAACTGTGCACTTCCTGATTCCAGACAATAAATCACCAGACCAGGCAGACTTATTTTGACCTCAAGAGCCGCTTATACAGTACATCAGCACTGGGGCAAGATGTGGGAAAAAAAATTTGGTACGAGCCCTTTAAACGTTCGGCCAGACTAATATAATTTGATTGCTTGGATAGATTTCCAGCAGAGATTAGCAAATACGTTTCTACAGGACCTTAAAGTCAATTGAAATTCAAATACAATACTTTGCAATCCCCACAGGTCCACAGGTGCAGAAACCCGCACTATTTCCCCCTGATTAGACGCGCTCCGGTCCCATTCTGCAGAGAAATTACCATATGATCCTAAACAAGTAAAGTGAAGTCATTATGGAATCATAAGTTTCTGCGAATACAACAACGCTATTCCCGTCCATCTGCGTCGCGTTCCTTCATTTCGCGCAACATTCCAGCTAAATATTTATTGGGGAAAATTAGAGGAGATAGACACGGGGTTATGCACAAATATAATGTAGGTAATAATAACACAGAATGGACGTCTCGGGCCTTAGACCGTAATTAGCGAGAAGAGAAATATGCACGTTTTCTTTCTTCACCCTTGATTTTCCAGCTCAGTGGAGGCTATAGAGTCACGCCACATACTTATTATTATCACATACAGGAAGCTCGCTGCAGGTCTCCATTGACATTGCACACCGCATACGATTATAGAAAGGATAATGGCAAACGCGAGGAAAAAAAAGTGAGGATAATGAGTATGTTTCATGATACGTTAGGTGCCGAGGCATGATTACAGGAAGTAGTGTAGAGTGGAGTTGTACGAGAAGTTCTTGGCGACTGAAGCGTTAATGAAGCTTTAAAGTTATGTTCTATAGGTGGTACTAACTTGGAAATAGAAAATCATACCTTGGAACATTCTCCATGGTGGAAGAGGAGTTTTATTCTGTACTCTGAAAGGCTATGGCCAAAGGAAAAACAAAATGCAAGAGGCACTCATCCAGGCCGAGTAAGAGTCAGGTCTGTGGAGATGCAAGTAAGCTCACATTAACGAGACAGGTTATTGTGCGATAAACACAACCAAAGTAAATAAATAAAACAAAAAACTTTTATTTTTGGTTAGACCCTACATCAGGGGTTGTCCAACTAAGGCCCATGGACCGCCTTCGGCCCACCACGCCCCTTTTATCGGCCCCCCTCTTGAAGTGGCCCTATGAGGCAATACTCAAAAGGTGTCATGATCTTTTTTTTTTGGGGGCGGGGGGCAAATAATGACATGTCTCCATCTTGCATTTTGTTGATTTTTTCAATTAAAAAACTATATTTATATGAAATATTTATATTTAAATCATTATATGACGCATTTACATTTGCCGCAGAATTTTCATCACCTGTGCCTACATGTACTACCCATCCATCCATTTTCTTCCACTTATCTGTGGCCGGGTCGCGGACGCAGCAATCTTAGCAGGGACTCCCAGACTTCCTTCACCCCAGACACATCCTTCAGCTCCTCTGGGGGGACCCCAAGGCGTTCTCAGGCCAGCCAAGAGACATAGTCCCTCCAGCATGTCCTGGGTCTTCCCTGGGGCCTCCTCCCGGTGGGACATGCCCGAAACACCTCCCAAGGAAGGCACCCAGAAGGCATCTGGAACAGATGCCCGAGCCACCTCGACTGGCTCGTCTCAATGTGGAGGAGCAGCGACTCTACTCCGAGCTCTTCACCCTATCTCTAAGGGAACGCCCAGCCACCCTGTGGAGGACACTCCTTTCGAGCGCTTGTATCCACGATCTGGTCCTTTTGGTCATTACCCAGAGCTCATGACCATAGGTGAGAGAAAGAACGTAGATTGATGGTAAATCAAGAGCTTTGGAGCGTCAAAAATGAAACAAAAATACAGCACGCTGTTTTCTGTGACTATATCTTTCTCAAAATGATGAAAGGAAACATGATGATCTAAATATTACGTCTAAGCAAACGATACCCTAAAGAAGTGTAACACCCCTCTTTAAATCTAAACATTTCTTTATGAAGCTAATAAAACATCTCACTAAACTCAGACAAAGTTTATTGATCAACATGGGAAATTACTTGGACAGGAACCGTCTTTAGTCTAATTGTATCAGCTATTATTACTTTCTACTAATACCCCAAAAGCTACCTCCTACTTACCTCCACACCAAACATAACTGCCATTATCTCAGGCACATTCATTCCGCATCAAGTATAATTAGTCAATAATTACATAGCGGTAATCACATTTGCGAGGAGGTCCTGTGTTGATTCGCTGTAGGGAACCTCGGAGACGGGACCCCATGCTGTTCCCCTGCCTGATTCGAACACAAAAAAGCACCACTCTCCCACCTCCATGTTGCGATTTATTCAAAGTTACTCAGATAATCTTACTCACAAACATATCATCAGCAAGCACGCGTTTCTCCAGGGTCCGAATTCATTTATTTTCCATTGTCGCTAATCCCCTTTCACCAGATTTCCCCCCAGAACCGAGAATCGTGCAGCAGCTCCACTGATGGCTGGGCTTTGAAAAGGTTGAAGTAATTTGCTTTAGAACAAATGAATGTTTAACTCGCGGGCTTGGTATTAAGTTTAATGAAGCGCACAAAGCTACTGACAAAACTCGGGGTGGCGGTGTCCTTAGGGTGCAGGCTGTGTTGCACCCTTGATTGGAAAGTGGGAATATACGGTCATGAGCACACAGCTGTTTAAATCTGGAAATAAGAGAGGTTAGTGGTCTCAATTGGGATGCTTAAAAGGCCCATGTTATGCTATTTTCTGATCTATGTTCTAATCAAAAACATGCGTAGAGTTGTTTTGTTTCATGGTAGCTGTTAAATTGAAAACTACAACATGACATCACAAGGTGGAACAGAGCATTTTGAGTGTTGGAGATCTAAACAGACTAAATAATAAATAATAAAAGGACCTTTAAAGGTGCTGTACCTGATTTTTAAAACGTAAAAGACAGAACTAGTTCATTTTAAACAGTTTGCAATGGTCTAAATCAGGGGTGTCAAACTCATTTTGGTCCGGGGGCCGTATCCAACCTACTTTGATCCCAAAGGGGCCGGATCAGAAAACTCATGGCATATAAACCCCAAAAATAGCAATAAGTTCAAATATTTGTGCAGAGACATGCAAATCTATTACAGAAATCTTTTTTAATTGATGAATTCTTTCTTTTACAAAATATTACAATGTTAGCTGGAGCTGGAGGACATGTCTGGGGTGAGGGAAGTCTGGGAGTCCCTGCTTAGACTGCTGCCCCCGTGACCCGGCCCTGGATAAGTGGAAGAAAATGGATGGATGGATAATATTATGAACAACCTGAAACTTTAAGAAAAATGCTATTTCAACACAGTTTTTTAACATTAACTTGTATGCAAGTAGGAATAAATCCATTTTTGTTGGAAAATCCTGCACTCGGCTCCACGTTTCTTATTTCTGACATTTTGCTGATGAGGGTGTCACGGTCAACAGTCAAAACGATCGTCCTTTAAGAGCGTTTGGAAAGAGACAAGTCTTCATTTGTGCTGCTCTGGTGGGAGGGGCCACGTACAGAGGCGCTGGAGACGCTGCTATGCTAAGCACTGCAAAAATTACCAATATTTTAATAGAAAATATTATTAAAATATTTTAGTAGAAAATCATCTGAGGGCCAGATTAAAGGTCTTGGAGGGCTGGACCTGGCCCCCGGGCCGTATGTTTGACACCCCTGGTCTAAAGCAAGGGCAGAAAATAATGAATTACATTTACTCATGTTACTGTAATTGAGTAGTTTTTGAGTAGTTTGAAATTTTTTAAGTACTTTTTGAAATAGGTACTTTTATTTTTACTCAAGTAGATTTTTACCAAGTATTTTACTGCATTACACTGGAACCTGCCTTTGTTACTGAGTAAAATCTGAGACTGACAGAAAAAAAAGGAATGCGAAAAAAAACAAAACCCACCCAATCTGCCAGAAATGAAAGGAAATTGCACAGGCTGCATTTTCACTATAGAACGTACAGTCATTGTACATAAGTGTCAGTCTCTCTTGGATCTGGATGATGTTGCTGCTGTGCCACAGATCGAAGTCGATATTGAACGATATTCAAGAAATAGTTGCATTGAATAATTCTCGAGAGGAAAGCGAAGGATGGAAGTGATTCATTTCTTATATCAGCAGTCAGTGTGCAATGTGTGCAGCATTTTCATTTTGCATACTTTGATTTTGGTTTAATTTTCTTTCTTTTTTATTGTAGTGTTGTGAGTTGAACCATATAATTCAAAATTTGTTAAATTGTTAATTTGTTTAATATGCAAAAATTGTTATGCAGTTCCATTTTTAAAGGGATAGTTCTGTTTTTTTTGACATGAATCTGTATGGCATCCCCCGTCAGCAGTGTCGTGCATCACACTGACTTACCCCCGACAGCGTCCGGTGAGCCGAGATCCTGGCCGGTTTTGGTGCTGACGAAAGTAATCCGGCAAGTTGGCTGGGGACATTAAAATAAAGCGTTTTTCGTCTCAAAACAATATGTGTTCAAAAGAGTGATACATTTCCATCACAAAACCTTTGTCCTCAAAAAAGTCAGACTTCATAATCGCTATAAAAAGAAGGAAGAGCTCAGCGTTAATCGATGTTATTAAGCTCAGTTGTCTTTAAAATGTACAAAGTTTGCACTGAACAAAGTTTGAAAAAGTTGATCAAAACAACTTGTGCTGGATTAGATTTATGACTCATCTTTTTGTTGCATCAAATAATTGAAAGTAACTAAGTAACTTTTACTCAAATTACATTTTATATGAAGTACTTTTTTACTTTTCCTTGAGTAGATTTTTAAATGGTTGCTTTTACTTGCGTAGGAATTAAGCAAAGTAAAGATACGTTTACTCGATTACAATTTTCCAGTATTTTTTTCTACCTCTGGTCCAAAGTTATTCCTTACCTTATGCATTCCAAGCATTCTAATTATTTTCACCACTTTCAGAGACATGACAATTATCATGCAAATGCACACTTCCTGTTTATGGGACAATATACTTAATAATTAGATACATATAAAAGTTATTGTTTTATAAATTAGACAGCTGCTTGTGCAATATATCTTTACTGAGGCATGACATTTAGCTCAAATACGTGGGAAAAAAAAAAAAATCAGGTACAGGGCCTTTTAAATCTGTGTGGGCTGGTTTTGTTATAGTTTAATTGGACATATTAAAATCAGTTAACAGTGGCTTTGTTCACATGCAAACCGAAATATCATTATAATCTGTTTACAAGGCCTTTAAGACAGTTTAAACAAAATGCAAACCACAATATGGGGCGTAAGTAATCTGAGGGCCCATAATCGGATGAGTTTTGTGTTTAAATGTAATTTTAATAGACTTATAATTCCATAAATCTGATAATAGTCTGGTTTTGAGTGTGCGTGTAACCACAGCCAGTGTTCCCTCGTCACTGGCGTACTCAGTTATACTTCAGTTGATTCATGTATGTTTGCGTAATCCTACATTATCCTACATTTGAGACTCGAGTGCTCAGAAACGTTTTCAATGACTCCCCGCCCTCTGATCGGTACTTACTAGGAACTATGTATGTTATACTTTAATACTGAAAAAATATGCAAAAAACAATCCAAATATCTCATGTTTAAAGATGCAGGGGTCTGTTACCTACTTGTCTCCATGGAGATGTTATTGCTTTTTGTGTAATGTTCCATGATATGACATAAAATATTTCCTTCTAGCATTTATTCATTATGGGTGTTTCTATTGCTCAGAAAATAGGCAAGGCAAGGCAAGTTTATTTGTATAGCACAATTCGTACACAAAGTAATTCAAAGTGCTTTACAGAATAAGAAATACATTAAAATCATAATAAAAACAAATCAAAACATAAATAATCATGAAGATTAAAATTAAAAAAGAGAGACATAAATTGGAGAGAAGAGTGCGGAATGAAAACCTTTCAGTTATATGCACAGTTAAACAGAAATGTTTTGAGTCTGGATTTAAACAGCGTCACAGAAGAGTCTGTCTCACATGTTCAGACTGTTCCAGGTTTTAGCTGCATGAACCTGAAACTCTGACTCCCCTTGTTTAGTCGTGACTCTGGGCACCAGCAGGAGGCCGGTCCCTGAGGTCCTCAGAGTGCGAGATGTTCATATGACACTAACATGTCACAGATGGACTTTGGTGCTCGGCCATGGAGAGACTTGTACACAAGCAGAGCTGCTTTAAAGTCTATTCTCTGAGGCACAGGAAGCCAGTGCAGAGACCTGAGCACAGGACTTATGTGCTCGTACTTCCTAGTTCGAGTAAGGACCCGAGCTGCAGTGTTCTGGATGTTCTGGATGTTCTGCAGCGTCTCACAGCTCGTTTGGAGAGACCAGTGAGCAGAACATTACAGTATCTAACCTACTGGAGACAAACGCATGGATAAGTTTCTCCAAATCTGATTTAGACAGTAAACCTTTGATTTTTGCTATGTTTTTTAGATGGTAAAAGGCTGCAGATGTTATTGATTTTATGTGACTGTTAAAGTTCAAGTCTGAGTCCATTATTACCCCTACAATACATAATTCCTTGTGTGAATAGGACTGACTCTCCACAGATCTAAATAGTAATGTAGCGTAGTGCTGTGACCTGCTTGTCTCTCTTGTGATAGATTGGTTTAATCTACATTGTGGAACATTCTACAGAAAGCAATCACATTACCATGGAGACAAGCAAGTGGCAGATCCTCCACTAGAAACGTTACACAGTGATGTTCTATTTTTGTTTTATTCAGACTAAAAAATATACACATACTTTTGAGGAGGGGGTCCAGTTTAGACCAAACAGGATCTCATCTCTGCTGTTCACAAATGATGTTGTCCTGTTGGTCAGGACCTGCAACATGCACTGCAGCAGTTTGCAGATGAGTGTGAAGCAACTGGGATGAAGATCAACTCCTCTAAATCCGAGGCCATGGTTCTCGACCAGAAAAAGGTGGTTTGCCCTCTCCGGGTGGGTGGAGAGTCCCTGCCTCAAGTGGAGGAGTTCGAGTATCTTGGGGTCTTGTTCATGAATGAGGGAGGATGGAACGTGAGATTGACATGCAGTCGCTGTATCGGACCGTTGTGGTGAAGACTGAGGAGACCCGAAAGACGAAGCTCTCAATTTACCAGTCAATCTTCATTCCACCCTCACCTATGGTCATGAGCTCTGGGTCATGACTGAAAGGACAAGATCGCGGATACAAGGGGTCAAAATTAATTTCCTCTTCAGGGTGGCTGGGTGCTCCCTTAGAGATAGGGTGAGGAGCTCAGTCACACGAGAGGAGCTTGGAGTAGAGCCGCTGCTCCTCCACGTCAACAGGAGCAGCTGAGGTGGCTTGGGCATCTGCTCCGGATGACTTCTGGACACCTCCTTAGAGAAGTGTTCCGGGCCCGTCCCACTGGAAGGGGGCCCCGGAGAAGACCCAGGACACTCTGAAGGGACTATGTCTCTCGGCTTGCCTGGGAACGCCTCGGGATCTGTCCAGAAGAGCTGGAGAAAGTGTGTGTGGTGAGGGAAATCTGGGCCTCCATGCCGCCTTAAACTGCCGCCTCCGCGACCTGACCCCGGATAAGTGGAAGAAATGGAGAATAATGTTTGTCATTACCAGCCCAAGAACTTAAGAACTCCTCATGACACACTGAGGAGCAAAGCTGTTTAAATGAGGCTACAAACAATAGCTGCAGTGAACCCAGTGAAATAAAGTTAAGCAGACTCTGAAAACAAATGAGCGCCACTTCTTTAATTACCACTGGATGAAATCATAAAGTGTGACTGACCATTTTCAGGTCTTGAGACAGATATTACTAGGCAACACTACCAAAACAAAACCAACGTTCACCCACACATATGGTCTCCTCATTACGATCACCTATATATGTTATAAACCTCGCCATAATCTTGCATCTCTGGCTCACATTTCACCTTTTCAATTTCCTGGGAACTTAATCCGATCTGTGTTTCTCTGCACCTCAGCGTAGCCCCGGAGAAAAAAGGAACGGGCACGGAATGGGAAAGGATAATAAATTTTGCCTTTTGATATAAGTTGGATTAGCGAAATAGTGGAGCCATGCATGCAAAAAGTGAAGTTACAATCCATCAAAAGGTCTGAGAAGTGACCAGAACGCTCCCCAACGTCAACATTTTAGCAACAACCTTTGAAAACGGTACGCGACCCTGTTATCTGATTAATGCAGTGGAGATGTAAAGGCCCTACTCGCTCCCTTTTCTACGTCGAGTTAAAAGCAGTTGGAAATTGTAGATGTAAACTTTCTGACAAGAATCCGTGCAGGGGTAATTAATTTCGTACTGGCCCCACATGCAAAGGTTTTATACAACTCCAACAGTATTCCAGGGTTTGTGGGTGAAATTAAAGTCATCCGTAAGGTATGATTTCTAAGTTTAATATTTTTGCAAGCTTTTAGTAGATGTCAGTTTCTGTAGAATGCAAAAGTGTATGATTTAAAGGTCCTATATTACACAAAACTGACTCTTGAGAGCTTTAAACCAGGTTAAAACGTTATTACCTCATCACAAATATACCTAGAGTTGCATTTTGTTTCATTCACACATGAGTAACTTTTTTATTTATGACGTCAAAATAGTCCCATGATAAACACGTACGATAAAACATGCATTCAGGCGTATTGTATTATTTCACACACGTAGATATTACCTGCGAGTGACCAAATTATCTTTGTGCGCGAGGAGAAATCTGTGACCTGCTCGCAAAACAGCCACCGTGCAGCAGATGTACTCTTGAAAAGACAACAAGCTTTCTCCAAGTTGATTTCTGCTCGCGCAAGATTTGTTTCTGATGTCTCGAAGTTGTTTTTTGTTCGTTTGCGTGTGAGGTGGAGTTACAAATTTGTGTATCATTTGTTTATTCGGTTTTCAAAATAAAACCAAAAATAAGAAAATGACAAAATAACTATTTTTGTCATTATTTGTTTCCAAAACCAGAATGAAAAAATTGATAATGATTTGTTTTTACAGTTTTCGATTTTGTGTTTAAATGGAAAAAACGGATAATGGCTGTTTCCCGTTTCCGTGACTTTCCGTCAACTGCAATGCCGGACTTTTGCGCTGCGTACAGACTGGACTGAATCAGGACTAAACCAGCACTGAACCAGGACTGATCCAGGACTGAACCAGGACTAAACCAGGACTGAACCAGGACTGAACCAGGACTGAACCAGGACTAAACCAGGACTGAACCAGAACTACACCAGAACTAAACCGGGACTAAACCAGGACTGATCCCAGGACTGAACCAGGACTGAATCAGGACTAACCAGGACTAAACCAGGACTGAACCAGGACTAAACCAGGTTTAAATAATAGAATACGCCCAAATGCATGTTTTATAGTGTATGTGTATTA
This sequence comes from Boleophthalmus pectinirostris, assembly GCF_026225935.1. Lineage (NCBI taxonomy): Eukaryota > Metazoa > Chordata > Actinopteri > Gobiiformes > Gobiidae > Boleophthalmus > Boleophthalmus pectinirostris. The sequence goes on along the minus strand of NW_026570970.1, from coordinate 9,140,851 downwards.
TGGGACTATTTTGTCAGAATAATTATTACCTACGTACAAAGCTCTGTTCCACCTCATGATGTCATGAAGTGGCAGTTTTCAAGTTAACAGCTCCTTTTTACCTTTAATTCATTGGAGTTTGGCAATTCCAGGGATGAAATTAATTATTCTAGTGGAGAACTTCCTGTATCACCACATGACATCACAAGGTGGAACAGAGTGTTTTCCGTTTGAGAGAAAAACTCAGCTTTAATATGCAGGATTTTAATGTGTTAAACATGTGTGAATGAAACAAAAACTCCAAAATATGTTTGTGATGAAGAAACGTTATAACATAGATCAGAAAACGCAGTAAATTAGGCCCTTTAAAGTTCATTTTCCGCTTTCTTGTGAACAATTTTATGGTTTGCAAGTGTGTGATTAACCCATGCTGGGGAATAAATTGCTGATAAAACTTTAGTTGGAAAAAGCTGATCCAACTTTTTTTGAAGGCAACAGAACAAAAACAGTGAGGATTATTCTGATCCAGAAGGACATCAGCTTTAAAATGGATTTGAAATAAATATGTACAACAAGAAGGTTGAGGGTACAACTCCCTGCTGGCCCGGACCTTTCTGTGTAGAGTTTGGATGTTTCTTCCTGTCTCTGGGCTCTCCACTTTCTCCCATAAACCCAAAACATGCATAATAGATAAATCCTCCAGCTAAGATAGTCCTGACCAAGACTAGCTCAAGATCTGGAGCTGGGTCCCACTGCTCCTGACCCGTCTCCCCACTGAAGGATGGGTCAAATGCAAATGCCTATACAGTCTTTGCTGTTGGAATGCTATTTTTAATATTTTTTCTACTACTGAGATTTCCACTTTCAAAAATCTTGCAAAAAATAAAAATAAAACACACCATAAAACCCAAATGATGTCACATTTTCACTTTGGGTACCCCTCTTAATAGCCGGATTCATCAGCCGGTTTCACTTTGTGGCAACCGTCTGACCTCGCAGCATTAGGATTAATTCGCTCAATGGTACGTGGGTACTTTTTTATTTTTTAATCCTCATAGGCCATTTCAAAAACATGTTGTTTAGCTTCCCATCACAGCTCTGTTTCTGGACCAGACCTTGAGTTTTGACGTTACACTCTATTTGTTCTCTTGTTTTGAATTTTCTCCTCGCCATGGATTCTACCTGGACGACAGAGGGATTCTTCACACCTTCCGGGGTTCTTGCAAACCGTCTAGTGTATTCTGATTCCTCAACTAGTCGCTGGAGACTGGAAACTAACTTCTGGTGAAGCGTCCGTCAAATGTTTTTCTCCAAAGAGATGTTATTTTATCTGGAATGTTTCACAGTGTGGTATTAAACCTTCTTGTCTTCATGGAGACCAAACCAGGCCAAGCTGCAGGTCAGATCTGTGGAGAGGCAACCCCGTTCACAGTCAGAATGCCTGTTTTTCTAGGCATTTTTGAGCTATAAAACCATCTGTAATTGAATAAATGTATGGCAGAGCTGTTTAATGTCACGTGGAACATTCCAGGCAGAGCAATAACATCTCCATAAAAAAAGCAGGTGACGGACCCTCCACCAGAAACGTTATACAATGCAAAGTTAAATATCTTCTTAATCCTTCTTAATAGTTCCACAGTTAGATTTACAGAGCCTGTTCCTCCACTCGGTTGCATGTTTCCAGGGCGGCTGCTGTTTGTCTGTATGAAGTCCTCAGTCTCCATAGTGAATGTGTAATGTTCATAGATAATATGTGCTGACGCCCACACAGAGCAGCAGCAGCAGACAGGAGAACAGACGCACCAGTTAAAGCCATTAAAAAGCTTTCCCCGATGGGCATCTCAAGCTTTATTTAACGTCACCAGCCAGAACATTTCACCTCTGCGTGTGAGTAGGTGGTCTACAGATGGTTATTTATGAACTTGCGCATGTGAAAAGATTTAATTTCACAAAATCAACACAATTATTTACCGTGATTTCTCTAGTTTGTGGTCCTACACATCTCTGTTGAAATAAATTATTACTTTATGTAGATGCAAGAAGGTTTCAAGTTGAACGAGGAAACAACAACGTCCAACAATGTATCTTAAGATCAGTTAAAAGAGTCAAAAGAGTTATTAAAGATCCACTTTGTAGGTTGGGGAGTTGGCCACCATAGGATTAACGGTGCACCGCGTAACGTTTTTGGTTGGATGTCCTTTACATGCTTGTTTCTATGGATCATTGCATTTATTTTTATTTTTATTTTTTTAAAGCAAAGACTCTTATTTTCTGTAATAATACTTGTTAGAATTCTTTATTGTAAAACTTCTTTATCATGAAGTGTGAATTTAATAATAATTTTTCACATTTTAATTCAGGAGAGGTAAAACATCAGGAAAGTTACTTCAATAGCCTATTACAAAACTTAAAAGTGCACTACGTAACTTTTCTGGTGAAATGTATGATGTCATTGCGCTGCTTGGAATGTTCCACAGTATGACATTAAACATCTCTACCTTACATTTATTCAGTTACAGGTGGTTTTATAGCTCAAAAATACATAGAAATGCAGGTATTCTGATTGTGAGCGGGGTCGCCTCTCCACAGATCTGACCTGGAACCTGGTCTGGTTTGGTTTCCATGGTAAAAGAAAGGTTCAGTACCAAACTGTGAAACATTCCAGACAAAGCAATAACATCTCTATGGAGAAAAGCATTTGACAGACCCAGAAAAGTTACACAATGGACCTTTAAACTTGTCTATCTTGCCTTAATTTTGTTATAAAAAAATACATAGTTACTGTGAGTGAGTTTCTCTTTACACCAATCTGATCTGTGACTTGTCCTAGTTGCGTTATCTGATTCCACGGAGTCCATGGACGCAAATACATTTAATGTCATACTGTTAAACATTTGAGGCAAAGCAATAACATCTCCATGGAGACCAAGCTCCAGGGCCTCAACATGGACGCCCATTCAAGTCAACAGGTCAAGCTCAATGGCGCATGTTTAGCTTTCAACCAAAGTTAATGATTAAAAAGCTGTTTTTAGGACAACAGAAGGAATTTGAGTTGAGAAAAAGTTGATGATGAAAATAGGTAAAAATTGCCACAAAATCCAACCTTTTTGACAGCTGTAATTGCTCTAACAACCAATTTTTTTTTCAGATATAAGTTGCACTTTTTTTCATGGTTTGGGTGTTTCCTGTGACTTATTCTCAGGTGCAACTTATATACTAAAATTTGACATCTGACAGCTGTGAGAGGTTCTAGTCTTGTGTGTCAGTATCTGCAGCTTCTATTACTCCTGTACCACTGTCACTTGGCTCTACTGTGCATGTCTCCAGAGCCTCTGTCCTGTCTGTATCATGTCAGTTGATCGCACCGTTACTTCTGTACCACTGAAAATTTAAACAAACTTATAAAGACGACTGAGAAGACTGAACACAAGTGCTCCCAAAGAAAATCATATTTTGCACATTACAAGCTGCAAGTAGCGAAATCTGCAGCCGAAAAAGGTAATCGAGCAGCAGAAAGAAAGTTTGGAGTGAGCGAGAAACTTCTGACACCGGGAGAGTGCACCATGCAACGTTCCTGGAAGTCATTGGATGGATCGACAAAGCCTGGACTTCGGTGACACTAAAACCATCTTGTCGGGACTCAGAAAGGCCAGAATAATTCTAATTGGAACTGAGGAAGCAGTGCTCCGTTTACCTCTGGAGGTCACGGACTTGCTCGGAAGTGACACTGAGGACGAAGAATTGAATGGATTTAGTGATTTGGAGTGAGATGGAGAGTTTGTTAAACTTGTTCTGTTCTGTTGTTTATGCTATAGTTTATCTGAAGAACTGTTCATATGTGACGTTAACAGTCTGTTGTTCTCTGTTCTATTGTTGTTACTATAACTTGCCTTTCAAGATGAAATGTTGATTCCTGGTCTCAGATTTTATCAAATAAATTTCCCTCAAAAAGTGTGACTTATATATGTTTTTTTCATCTTCATTATGCATTTTTTGGCTGGTGCGACTTATAATCCAAAAAATACGGTACAATATTTCTATATTTTACTTATTTGACACCAGTCTCTTGAGATTTTTGCCGCTATTTAAATTTTTTTCTTTGTTATTATAATATATTGTGATGTGTGAGCTACTATGTCCAAATAATTGGCCTTGCAACAGCTCTAAACCAGCAATACCATATCCAATTATTTTACTAGATCCATGAAAAGCAGGCGTCGGATTCTCCATCAAAAGTTCCACTGTACACCTACTAATGGTTTACTATTTATTTTAAGTCTTGTATTTATTTTTCCAGTTTTAAAAATCACTGCAGATGTTGTGTTTTTGTCTGTTTTCTGTTTGAAAAAAAAACAAAAAAAACAATCAAAGTAACACCATATGAAGAGAAAATACAGTATATACATCATTCCAAGTCAGAAAAAATATAGACCTGGCAAATTTTGGGAGAAATGCAGCCACGAAGAATTGCCTTGACATTTGAAATCATGCCTGCAACAATCATTACACTAAACCAGCTTGATTTTTACAGTCTTTTCAATAAAACGTTCCAATAAATTCTGCTGGCATTTCTTTATAGAGCATGCCTATTGTGGTAACCTCTCCACTCTGTATTCCCCGATCCTGGTGTGCAGTTTCTCCTGTGTCTCTGTTATTACGGAAAGCAAGTGTTTCCAGTTTGAGCGATCCCCTTAAGCCACAACTGCCAGTCTACCTTCCAATCTAAAGGATATATTATAAATGATTTTAAGGATGCCCCATGTGCCCTTAAGGCGGATTTTTTGGAAAGTCGATCCTCACGTCCCTCTCACTTAACGCACTACGCCGAATGACCACTTCAGAAACGCTCGTAAAAACGCCTAGCACGGACGGATTTTGGGAGCTTCTATTGAAAACACATTGGCCCATAATCTATGCCCTCTCGTAATACGAAAAGTTATCCCACATCAGTTTGAAGGTCGAGCAGCAATAAAATCAAAGACGGCAATTTGTCAACCACGCGGGGCCCGGGCTCCAGCCGAAGGAATGAAGCTCGCTCGGAGGTTGGTTGGTTGTAATTTTCCGTGCTGTAGATGTAAATCATGTTTTTTTTTTTTTTTCCTGTTTACAGAGGGAGGCAGGATTCTGATGCTGTCATAGATACGCTTCCAGATGATTTCACGTCTATTATCATCGAAATGGAACGTAATGTAAGAAGACTGACAGCTCGTGGGAACTCAAAGTGTGATTAAAATGTTTTGACGAAGAGTTACATGAAGTCCGTTTATGTATGTGACTGAATCGCATCAGAGGTAGTAATGTTTTTAAAAAAAACTCCTCAGAGGGACACAAAAAATATCGCAGTATACGCGTACAAATAACTTAATATTAACCAATCAGAAAATCAACATCTAGCCAGGGTGACGCCACCTAGTCCTTCCGCTCAATTTCATTTCTCTCCAGCGACTGGGTCAGGAATCGGAATACACTAGAGCAGACATGTCATACTCAGGCCCAGGGGCCAAATAAGGCCCATGTTATAATTACATTTGGCCAGTGAGATCATATCAAATATGTATTAGAGCTGCCCACTGGCTACAGATAGACTATAGAGACATTATTTATTAAAAATGTTGTTATTATTTTATGTTATGCTTGTTTTGGATTCAATGTTCAGGCAAAACTATTGTTAAACATTTATTTTAATAAGAAAAAAAAGAGAAAACCTGCAATAAATATTTAGTTTGACCCATGACATAGTCCTAGTTTTTAATTTCTTTGAATCAGAGTTTGACACTCCTGCACTAGACGGTTTGCAAAAATCCCGGAAGTGTAAGTTCGGGCACCAGCCAATCAGCGAAGAGCCATACATTCTGTGTTGGCAATGATTCCTGAGAAGGATTTAAAGCCAAAACAAAGAGAATATTTAGTTTTTATCAAGGGGAAAGACATTATTATCTTCTTCCAACAGGATTTGGGGAAAGCTTATTATACCAGTTAGCCTCGTTAGCGGCGCATTACATATGTCACAACCAAATAGCAGCGTTAAATTAAAAAGTACCCGCCTACCGTCAAGTGAATTCCAACACTGCGAGATCAGACAGTTTCTATGAAGTGAAACCGGCTGACGAATCAGGCTAATCAACACCAACAGTGTCAGAGATACAGTCGGGCAGATTACACACTTGGGCTTTGGGGCACTCTCAGCCATACTGGTTCTATCAAACTGTTTTTATTCATGGACTTTAAAAGGAACAGAGTTACTTATCTAACATCAGGAAGCTCAAATTTTCCTAGCAGTTAATGCAAGTTTTGTTTGGAGTTTATGTTTGTTTACATTAGCAACAAGAACCAATATGGTGACCAGTGGCAAAAAATGATTACACTAGATGTCACTCAAATTAAGTTGGAATTTTCAGCATTAACGAAGCACCTCCAGGCTTTTCAGCATGGAAACACAGGAAGAGAGCTTATGATGTCAAAATAAATTAACACTGCCCTTTCAAAATGTGTTATTTTAAACACTACAGTCGTGTAAACAAAGTGTTGCATCAAGAGACACTGAGGGCCTGTTTACACGAGAACACTTGTGGGTAAAAGTGACAGAATATTTTATCGGAAGTGCCTTTCGTTTAGACGGTGGAGACGTTTTTGGGGCTTAAAAACGCAAAAATCTGAAACCACCCTCCGGACTGGAAAAGTTAAAAACACTCCGCTGTAGCGTTTCTGTCTACACTGCCCAAGACGGAAAATCGGATCAGATCTGCTCACGTCGCGTACACGTTTACGTCACATACATGACCACCTAGAGTCACCACTGAGCTGCTTGGCATGCATACCCAATCGACTTCCACACACTCTTGCGTCACCGTATGCACGCAGATTTCCTCCCGAAAATGCTCATCTGAACGCAGAATAAAAAGCGAAGACGCGATGCAACTTTTGCGTCTTCTGCTCAGACCGTCATATAAAAGTAGACTGAAACTTGACTACACCTGGTCCAGTTAAGACTCTGTGCTGGACTCACACGAGGAGCTGAACTCTGCTGTGCTCTTGTTGATCAACAACAATGAATCATCAGTGGATCTGTGAACAATATTAAACAATGTGGTGTTTAAATGAGAGAATATACAGAGGCTGGAGCAGCAGGTTCAGCTCAGATGGTGTAAACTGAAGCTTTTAAAAATATGTGTGTATTCAAGTTTGCAGCGTGACGGGTCGCTGTAAAGACAGGGTCTAAACATTTGTGTGTATTGTATTTACATAAAGCTTTTTTCTTAGTATCAAAATCGAGTTTGATATTTTAGAACTCAAGTCAGGATTACAGATGCAATATATTCTAATACCTAAAAATGCACTTTTTGGCAGCCCGCACATGCCAGACCAAGGGCATGATTTCTGCTTTAAAAAGTTCTCACAGAAAAAGCCTGGCAGCGACAGGTTCCATGTTCATCCACGGTCTGGACGGTAGATGGTTTAAACCTCACCTAGACGCTTTCAACAATAATAAAGGGTTAGTCAAATGTGTGAATAAAACAAAATACAAGTCCAGATGTGTTTTTTGACAAGGTAACAACTAGGGATGTAACAATAACCAAAATATCACGATATCTATTTACAGAAAGAACGAAAATGCGGCTGTTTGCTGCAGGTGTTCCAATCAGTGGGAAAAAGGATCAAAACTTAAAACACAACAGACTCCAGGCACTCCAAAGAAGTAAAAATCGCATGAACCAGGTTGGTCAAAACATGTTGGCTTTGGCCATTTAAATAAAGGCCTTTTAACTATATTTTTCCTCCTGCAATTTTTACTTTCTTTCTTATCATCAGAATTCTCACAATAACATCGTGGACCATCACAATATATTGAATTACAAGTCTTTTTGCTTAAATTAAGAGTTATGGTGCAGCAATAGCTAAAAAAAAGAAAAGAAGGAACTACATAGACCATGATCCTTTGCTCCATTTCAGTGCAGTTCTAAGCACTTTTAAGTCTTAGTTCTTTGGATTAAGTCTTGTCAAGGTATTTTAAGAGGAAAAAGGAGCATATTAACAGTTTTGTTCGTAAGCCTCCACAAAATATCGCAAAAATTATCGTACCATGAGATGCATATCGTGAAAAATATCATACTGAGAGATTTGGGATATTGTTACATCCTTAAACGTAAGCCTCTCCTCCATATCGTGAGCTTTCCCACGTTATCGCAATAAATATGGTATCGTGAGGTTCATACCGTGACAATATCGTATCGTGAGATTTGGATATCGTTATACCCCTAGTAACAACATATAACATACTGTACATGGCTTAAATCTCACAGGAGTCAATTTTGTGTGATATAGCGCCTTTAAATGAAAGCTATAATTATTTTTTAGATGTATATAAACCCACTTGCAGTACATTTTTCATTTTACGAAAGGGTAACATTTAGCTCGACTTGTGGGAACAGTTCAATACATTACACTAAAGACGTGCTGGAGGATCACTTAGACGGGTTAGCGGTCAAAGCAGACCTCTTATTAGTACAAATCCCCATACCCCAATCTCAAAGGGAAAGCTGCTGTTCCAAGCCTAACTTCTCTGTCTTCCAGGTGGCTTCTCTGGACTATCCCCCAGGCTTTTGTTTTGTTGCTTTATCGGCTGCAGACTTGACGGGCTTGGCGGTGCCCTGCGACTGTCATCTGTCTGGAACATCTGGGCAAAGCAGCTTGTGTGAGCGCGAGTGGATTTTGGTGGATTTCGGTACCTGTCAGTCTGACTCACTGCGGTGTGGAGCATATGCTGTCGTCGTACTTTTAAACTCATTAAACTGCATCCTACACAGTGCCGTGCTTGTCTTTCATTCCGACTGGTGGAGAGATTGCTGCCTAAATGTGTGGGAGAATCGGATTCCAGCGGCTGTTCAGACAAATCAATCAAACAACAGAGTCATCAATTATGTTTGGTTAGACTCCAGAGCGCCTTTTTCTGCTTTTTTCGTCACTGCAGGAAACTAAAATGACCACTGTAAAGCGCTAATTCTACGTTTAAAGGGTTTATTTTACGCCGTTTTCTGATCTATGTTAGAATGTTGGTTCCTCGTCACAAACAGACCTGGATTTGTGTTTTGTTTCATTCACACAAACCCTGCATATTTAGTCTGAGTTCTTCTCTCAGACAGAAAATACCCTGTTACCCCTTCTGATGTCATGTGGTAATACAGGAAGTGCTCCGCTGTGTTTTTAAACTCCATACACCTTCACTAGACTCATTTGGATAATTCAAGCCCTGCATTGAAAAAAACTAAATCTAGTCAAGTTGAGATGACTTGAATTAGTTTTAAGTTTAAGTTTTATCTTGATTTGAGTAAATTCACTTGACAAGTAAAATTATCTGCCAATGAAAATGAAAATGAAAATACATCTTGCTGCACAACAACTTTTTGCTCTTAAAATAAGAAACAAAATCCAACGTTGCTTGAACTAAGAAAAACACACTTGTTCTATTGGTAGATCATTTTACTTGTCAAGTTGAATCTTCTCAAATAAAGTAAAATGTTCTTAATTTAAGTCATTTTAACTTAGACAGATATTGTTTTGTTCCAGCCCTGGTTTTACCCCAGTACAGATATACTGTATAAGCATCCCTTAAGGTGGAAAGGACACTGCTGCGTGCTTTATCCCCTGAGAAGCAGAAAGTGCACTGTTAGCATGCTAGTTGTTACTATGGCGAATTACAAAAACTCTGTTCTCCTTTCTCTGTACTAAGAAAGGTCTGCCACTCAAAACTAATAGTAAATAAAACTCGTCTAATACGTTCAAATCAATTAGCAATGTCCTAAAAGTGCGGTTTGTGTCTTTATAGTGGCAGGTATAAGACCTGTTTGTCTTCATGAAGATGTCTTTGCTGCGCCTGAAATGCCCCATAGTTTGGCATTTAACACAATTTAACTTGCATTAACTCAATTACCTTATTTTTCGGACTATAAGTCGTACTTTTTTTCATGGTTTGGGTGTTTCCTGTGACTTATACTTGGGTGCGACCTGTACCACTGTCACTTGGCTCTACTGTGCATGTCTCCTGCAGAAAGAGCTGCTGTCCTGCTGCAAGTAGCAAAATCTGCAGTCAAAAACAGTAATCGAGCAGCAGAAAAAAGTTTGGAATGAGCAAGAAACTTGTGACAACGGGGGAGGGGGGTGCACCATGCAACTTTCCTGGAAGTCACTGGACGGATCGATAAAGCCTGGACTTCAGTGACACCAAAACCATCCTGTCGGGATTCAAAAAGGCTGTAATAATTCTAACTGGAACTGATGCTGAGTCTGACGACAGCAACACAGAAGAAGAAGCAGCGCTCCGTTTACCGCCGGAGATCGCGGAAGTGAAGGAAGGTGACGAGGATGAAGAATTCAATGGATTTCGTGATTTGGAGTGAGAAGGAGAGTTTGATAAACTTGTTCTGTTCTGTGGTTCATTTGTTACATTAACAGCCTGTTGTTCTCTGTACTAGAACTTGCCTTTCAAGATGAAATGTCAGTTCCCGGTCTCTGATTTTATAAAATAAATTTCCCCCAAAAAGTGCAACTTATAGCCCGGAGTGACTTATATCTTTTTCTTCTTTATTATGCATTTTTGACTGGTGTGACTTATACTTCAGAGCGACTTATAGTCCAAAAAACACGGTACCTGTAAATTGGCCTGAATATTTTTGTTTTCCTAAAAGTTCAAAGGCAAAAGGTAGATGTTAATTTAAAGACCAACGCTTCATGACATCACAAGATGGAACAGAGCATTTTGAGCTTTGGAAATGCTTAATAATTCAGGATTACTCAACGTACGAATGAAACAAATCTCCATGTATGTTTGTGATGAGGTAACATGATTTTAACGTGCCTCAAAGGTCACAGGAGTCAATTTTGCGTAATACAGGACCTTTAATATTTGCACTACAACTTAATTTAATTTTGCAGCCGCTCGACAGGCATACATACTGAAAGTTATTAAAAAGAATATAGAGGTCACTGGGGAATGTTCGCGCTCCAGCCTCCAGTCAGCATGCGAAATGTAATTAGTCTGATGAGTCCCTCAAGTATCAGAGCATCCTGCATTTCCTCCACTCGCTCAGGCACTTAGCGTAATACCACTCTTTTGGCACCGAGACCACTGTTAACCTCTTTCAATGTCAACCCCAAGCATCCGACCTGATTCACTGTGTAATTATACTCCAATGAAATCAGCTCGGCCTACTGTAAGATTAGCCCGTAAACATCCCGCGATAGTATTTTTAAAAGTATTACATTCAGAGTCCCCACTGTTTTCACTGACAACATTTCAAACCTTTGCCATGACCTAAAGTGAATTTTCCATGACTTTACAGCACCTACATGTGTAGAATTTATCATACTTTTAGGACTAAATTTGAAATGTTACCTTATGGTTTTGGATTATAATTTTCTGTCAGTGCATTTATTGTCGTCTCTTTTAAACAAAAGGCGCAGACGTTCAGAAATAATCATAACAGCCCCATGAGAACTTAAAGAACGCTGTAGTTGCGTGAAAGAGACACTAAAATTCCATGACTTTTTCCTAAACATTCATTTCAACTTTCAATCCTTTTCCAGGATTTCCATGACCGTGAGTCCTCGAGTCCTACACAGGTCCATTTTTGGAGACCCGCACCCGCCCGGACCCTTTAACATTTCACCTGTTACCCTCCGGTGCCCGTGATAAAACACACACAAATTAAAAGCATTCTAACTGAAGCAATTTTATTTTTTCGATGCACCTCTCAACGAACAACGGCACTAAATGAGGATTGAATAGACAGTTTGAAAAGGCAATAGAATGGAGTAAGAAAGCTTTCAGAACTGCACATAGGCTCAGGGAATGTGCAATCAAAACTGTACATAGGCTTAGGGAGTGTCCAATTATTAATAGAATACAAGAATGCAAAGGGCTTGCCTGTAAAGAATAATTTAAAGGTCCTCTTGGTGCATCACTCGTGGTCATACTTTGTCTTGTATCTGTTTTTGTTCTATGGTGTTTGTTTATGTGGTGCTTTGTGTTGTGTTGTTTTTTGATAAAGCATGTTACTCCCTGTCCCAAGACAAATTTCTCCCATGGGAGACAATAAAGGATTATCTTATCTTATTTGTGTGCATAGGATAGAAATCTGTGCATATTTGGGAAATCCGTGCATATTTGGCTGTTGCTGAGCATAAAATAAATATTTGTAAACTCTCGAATGAGTCCAGTATGTGTGTATTTTATCCATCAAAATATGAATTGAAAAGTTACGACGTGAAGAATTAATCACGAAATGAAATGAAACGGTTACACTTTCCTCAGTACGAATACGAATTCACAGACGCGCTGTAAAAAATCCGTCGTCACTTCACAAGCAGTATTTAGTGAGCAGAAGAAACATTAATAGAGACGCCGGACTTTTGCGCCACAAACGCCACAGACTGAACCAAGACTAAACCCGACAGGTCCAAAGGTGCGCCCTCGTAAACTGTCAGGTGACCGCAGGTGAAAGGAACGGTGCAGAGCTGGAGTATGAAACGAAGCTGTCAAAATATACGGTAACCACAAACAGTTTAGGGCAGGGGTGTCAAACTCATTTTGGTCCGGGGGCCGTATCCAACCTACTTTGATCCCAAAGGGGCCGGATCAGAAAACTCATGTCATATAAACCCCAAAAATAACAATAAATTCAAATATTTGTGCAGAGAAATGCAAATCTATGACAGAAATCTTTTTTAATTGATGAACTCTTTCTTATTATAATATTATGAACAACCTGAAACTTTAAGAAAAATTCAATTTCAACAAAATATTTTAACATGAACTTGTATGCAAACAGGAATAAGTAAATTTTTCTTGGAAAATCCTGCACTCTGTGTCCACTTTTCTCATTTTGGACATTTTGTTGATCAGGGTGTCACGGTCAACAGTCAAAACGATCGTCCTTTAAGAGTGTTTGGAAAGAGTCTTCATTTGTGCTGCTCTGGTGGGAGGGGCCATGCACAGAGGAGCATGGAGATGCTGCTATGCTCAGCACCGCAGAAAATTAACAATATTTTAATAGAAAATATAATAAAAATATTTTAGTAGAAAATCACCCAAGGGCCACATTAAAGGTCATGGAGGGCCGGATCTGGCCCCCGGGCCTTATGTTTGACACCTGTGGTTTAGGGCTATCGCTATTGTTTTTAACCACATTTAACCCACACCATTTTTGGAGAGAATAGCTGTGATTATTCCAAAAGAATATATACTGCATTCAGTTTGGAAACATGAAATCCCAACTTTCCTAAGCATGACTCATAACTCATAGTACACAGGTGACGTGTGATATATGACTTTAAATTTCCTCAAGATCAAAATATAAAATGGTTGCAGCCAAAGCAGGAGGTGGAGTCTGTAATCTGAAGCGTGTACTGAACAGGAAGCGTCAATGGGTGGCAAGAGAAAAGCTTTAACTTTCATAAGGCCAATTTAAAACCTTAAACCAGAATGAAAGCGGAATCCTATAATCATTTATCGTATATCTCAAGTATCCCACGTGTCTGGTAGCGTCCTAATCGAGTACAGATCAAAATATCCCAACACTTAATCCACCCAGATCCTCTGCGGAAAGAAAGAATCTCTCCTAAACCTTTGCAAACGATCGCCAGATGAAAACTCACACAAACCACTGTCAAAATTCTGCATTAGTGCTGTAACTTAAACAATGATTTAAAGGTGCACTATGTAACTTTTCTGGTTGGTGTCTGTTACCTACTCGTCTCCATGGAGATGTGATAGCTTTGATTGAGGAGCAGGTCAGGTAACAGGTCAGGTCTGTGGAAAAGTTAACACGCAGTCACACACAAGAAAAATACATGGTTTCTGATGTTTTACACCAACATCTGTAGTAGAGTAAATGCATGATATTTAGGTTTAATGTGATATTGTGGAACATTCTAGGCAAAGCAATCACATCTCCATGGAGACAAGTGGGCTGTTAATCTGATTCATCAGCTGGTTTCACGTTAGAATCCGTTTGCTCGACGGTAGGTGGGTAATTTTTTATTTTAACCAATCGCTGCTATTTGGTCGTGACGTATGTAATGCACCACTAACGAGTCTAACTGGTGTATTAAACTTTTTCCAAATCCCGTAGGAAGAATGACAATAACGTCTTTCCCCTTGATAAAATTCACCAAACATTCTCTTTGTTCCGGTTTTAAATCCTTGATCTCGGGAATCGTTGCCAACACAGAATGTATGGCTCTTCGCTGATTGGCTGGTGCCTGAACTCACACTTCTGGGGTTCTTGCGAAGCATCTAGTGCATTCTGATTCCTGACCTAGTTGTTGGAGAGAAATTAAATTAAGCGGAGGCACTAGGTGGCGCCAGCCTGGCTAGTAGGTCGTGACCCTCCACTAAAAAAGTTCCATAGTGCAAGTTTAATATCTAAAAATGTTTCTTCTATATTACTTGGGGAAAACTAGTGCAAGTGAAACATCTGGTTAAAAGGCCTCTGGAATGTTTGTGTTGGATTTGGATTGAAGAAAAGACAGTTATAAAATATAGAGGGCACGTCTGCCCTAACCTCTGCTCTATTACCACTAATGGCCCTGTTTTATTGAAACAGTAAAGATAATGACTATATGGAAGATGAAACGCTTTATTCCACATAAAAGCTGAAGCTATCACTGCAGTTTCAAGTATATTTAGCCTGTAATGTATCTCCGAGCTTATGTTTGGGGAGGTACTCAGCAGAATCTTGAGTCTATGAGGAGCAGAGGCGTCTGCCTGAGATCTAGATCTATAAACACTTCCTCAATACTTTATGAAAATGTGAGTCTGGTCACTGGTGAATCTCCAACCGCGTGATTGACAGGTGGATTAGTCAGTCAGTATTATATAAGTATATGTATTAACACAAATATGACTGCTTACAAAAAAAGAAAATAAAAATATCACAGGGGACTGAAAAACATTGCAAATTTCTGTAGAATGAACGAGCGAGGAACTAAAGTCTGTTAATTTAAGATGAGAGAAAATGTAGCCATGTAACTTTAAAGTAAACAGAAAGTGGAAAACACCTAAACTCCCCCCATAACCTCATTTCAGATAGAGCTGATAAACTGAGCAGAGCCTGGATGACTAAATTACAGAGCCAGGGGTTTGTAATCAGAAATACTGGACTGTAATCAGGGTAATACTTGATGATGTCACATAGTAGCTGAAACTACAGTGACCACACAATCAGTTTTGTACTGTTGTTGTTTGAAGACAAAGCTGCTAATTTACATAATTTGCACTTTAACTCCAAAAAATTACAAGAAAGTAGACCAACTGGCGGGCTCTGGTCCGGATCTGGACCCAAACACAATGACATCCAGACTGAGACAAAAATCTCCTTTTTTTCATAGCGTTCTGGATCCACGCATATTTCATTGGCATGTTCTTTTTGGAATGTTTTCCATATCAAAAAAAAAGAAGAAAAAAACATATATATAAGTCGCCGGACTATATTTTGTACTTTTGGGGGAAATTTATTTTATAAAATCAGGGACAAAGAACACACATTTCATGTTGAAAGTCAAGTTCTAGTAATAACAATAGAACAGAGAACAACAGACTGTTAATGTCACATATGAACAGTTCTTCAGATAAACTATAACATAAACAACAGAACAGAACAAGTTTAACAAACTCTCCATCTCACTCCAAATCACTAAATCCACTGAATTCTTCATCCTCAGTGTCATTTCTGAGTAACTCTGTGACCTCCGGAGGTAAATGGAGCACTGCTGCCTCTTCTGTGTAACTGTCGTCAGACTCAGCATCAGTTCCAGTTAGAATTATTCTGGAATTTGAACACACAAGACTAGAGCCTCTTGTGACTTAGCTTTGCTATAGTAGCCTTCTATCTAGTAGTAATATCTAGTAGTGTATTGAGTACTTTGTGCATAGTTCAAATGTTCCATGTGGATTTACAACATTTACACATTGTTAGAAGTTCTAAGTTTGGAAATACACCGTGATTTTTTCGGACCCTGGAAGCACTGTAAATTTGGTAAGTGGACCTTTTGAGTTTATAATTGAGTATCCCTGAAGTAGACAGTACAGTTACACTAGGCCAGATTATATACATTCGATTTAGCGTTTAGTTCCACTTTAATCTGTCACGATTCAAGAAGTGATGCTGTAACCAGTAAAGTATTTTCAAACTGCTTCAGAGGTATGCAAGAAAAGAATGATAGAACTCCTGTTTGCAACACAATTTTTATATCTAACATTTTTAGTACAAATCTATCACTTAACTATCAAAACGTGTCATCTCTGTACTGTATTCGCAAAGCATGACTCAACCGGAAAATCCTTATGTTTGAACTGACGCATTTACAGCTGTTATCCGTCACATTTCTCTGTCTTTTTTTGTATTTTTATTCTCCGCTCGGCTTCCTTCACTGTTGTTTCAGGCAGCGGTCTGAACCCTCTCCAGACTGAACCGCGATAGAAGGCAAACACAGCCTTACTAAATCCTGCCTCCAGTCCTCCGCTCTGGTCTTCCTTTGTAGCGCGTCCTGGAAACATCTGTCGCATATGTCTTTCAGCGAGTGTAACAGGCTCAAATATTTAGATGGGATTAAATTCAATTGTTCTTCGGTCTCGCAAAATACACTGTTTGGTTTTGAAGTGACAGAAGTGAATATTGCAAATCTTAAATGTGGTTTATTTTGGCTTTTTAACATACTTAAGGTCAGTTTTGCATTTGTAGATCATATTGTATAACTTATAGCTCCCTTGGTGAAGAGTTTAAATCTTATCTTAAAACCCATTTTTATTCTTTGCTTTTAAAGATGCTCTACTTTATATTTATTCGATTACATGTGGTTTTATAGCTCAAAATTACAGGCATTCTGATACGAGTGGGGTCGCCTCTCCAAAGATCTGACCTATAACTGAGAAAAAAATACCACAGGATACTTAAAAACATCACACATTTCTATAAAATGAACCAGCAAAGAACTAAACTCTGTTAATCTGAGGTGAGAGAAAATGTAGCCGTCTAAATCTAAATTTAAATTAAATTAGAAAGTGGGAAACGCCTAAACTCCACCCACAACCTCATTTCAAATAAAGCTGACAAACTGTGAACAGAGCCTGGACGACTAAGGAAATCCCAAATATCTGGCTGTAATCAGGGTAGTCCTGCGTGATGTCACATAGTACCTGAAACTAGTTGAAAACAAAGCAGCTAATTTACAGAATTTGCACTTCAGCTACAAAAAATTGACAAGAAAGTAGACAGTACAATTGCTCTAGGCCAGGCTATATACATTTTATTTAGTGTTTAGTTCCACTTTTATATGTCACGAGTCAAGAATTGATGCTGCAACCAGTAAAGTCATCAAACTAAGGCCTGCAGGCCAACATCGGCCCTCCAAGTCCCTTTAACCAACCCCCCAGACCCTCTGTCCTTCACCACTCGAACAGGCCCTGTGAGGCAATCCTCAAAAGTTGACATGGCCTTTTTTAAAATTACTTTTTGGCAAATAATAACATGTCTGCATCTTGTATTTTGTTGATTTTTTCTATAAAAAAAAATATATATGTATGTGAAGTATTTATATTTAAATTGAAATAATTATATGGCATATTTACATTTGACACTTAATTTTCGTCACCTGACAAGCTCGAGATCAAACAGTGATGGTTAACACACGTGCAGAGTTCTGTAGTGCAGTTAAAGACAACAAAATCAAAAAGTAGGAAAGTTGACAGAGAGTGCTGAGTTTTCAAAGAACAGTGGATGACAGATTATTTTTTTGTTCAGTGTAAGGAGCGTGCAGTTTGTCTGATATGTAAAGAAAGTGTGGCGGTTTTCAAAGAATATAATCTGCGTCGTCAGGGTCATACAATTCTGTTATATGGCCGACCCGACCCCGGCCTCCATCACTGTCAGAAGAGTCAGGAGGAGAAAAAAAGTTTGGTGACCCTTGAGTAAAGTGTTTACTCTGCTTTATAGTATTTATTCAATTACAATGTGGTGTTACAGCTCAAAAATACGTAGAAAAACAGACATTCTGACTATGAGCGGGGTCGCCTCTCCACAGATCTGACCTGTAACTTTGAACTCTGGTTCATGAAGATAGAAAGGTTGAAGCATTCCAGACAAAGCAATAACATTTGACGGACGCTCCACCAGAACAGTTACACAATGCACCTTTAACACCGAATGTATTTGGTGGTCTTCTGTGTCATTTCTCTTTTTTTTTTTTTATTTCTTTTTCTTTTTTAATTATTTTACTTAATGTGTCTATGACGTTTTACAGTTTGATGACCACAGTTATTACTGTATCGTAATAAGACTCAAATCCATAGACTCTTACCTGTATCACTGCATTATTTAGGTTATGTTATTATTCGTACCTGTAGGTAAATTTGTTTTGCGGATTTGAGAGGCTGGTCCCACATTTCACATTTCATTCATCCACATTATGTAAAATAAACACGGATAAAAACACAATTACAAAATAAAGCGGTACAGTGCCCTAGTACAAAATGGCTTTGTTCCATAAATAATTAGTTAAATTCATCCATCACGCTTGGCTAAAATCACAATAAATATGGAATATATAAAAATACACAATACATTTTCCAACACAAATGTACTCAAATTGATAGATAAATAGATTACAATTTATTCATACGTTTTAGATCTTGGGACTAAAATCTATGTATATGCATGCATAATTCACTCAGTTTTGATAATTTAGTTCATTTTAAATATATTTTCAAAGCTTTACATGGTCTCGCTCTTCCTCCATTGAAGAACTTCACAAAACCAGAAACAGTGAGTGGGAGGGCACCAGGGCCGCGGCTCGAGGGGACACATGCACCACATTTGGACAGACCGTGCTCGGTGTCAAAGGGACTCATTACTGGAACAGCCTTCCTCTGACAATAAGAGAAAACCCATCAGTGTCTACATTCAAACTGCACATTAAGGCGCATTGTGGAGGGGCCCTCGAAATGCTCGTCTCCATGGAGATGTTAATGCTCTGTCTGGAGTGGTGCTGAAACTTTCTATCATCATGGAGACCGAATCAGAGCAAGTTACAGGTCAGATCTGCGGAGAGGCGACACCACTCGAACTGAGAATGCCTGAGCGATAAAAACAGTTGGTCGTTTTATTTGTCGTTCGATTTGGGTTGAGACCAAACTCTCGGACGGTGTCAGTGTTTGAGGTGTCAGGAGACGACAGAGGATGTAAATGTAATGGAAGGTAGAGCTTTTTAATGTCATACTGTGGAATATTCCAGACAGAGCGATGATATACCCATAGAAACAAACCCCCACCTTTAAACTGTCAATAAAGAAAATACAAATCTGATCTTTTATTGTTCTGTGTGATGTCTCTTTGTAACCGTTTTGTGTTTTGTAACTGTTATGATCCGTTATATTTACGCTGTAATTAGATGTTCGTTAATGTGCACTTTCAAATAAATGAATAAATAAAAAACAAACGCAACACAAAATAGCATAATATGGGCCCTTTGAACATGTATGAAAGCATGGAAGAATGAAAAAGACACACACGAGATCTTAATGGTTCACTGTGTAACTTTTCCGTTTGTTTCCATGCAGATTGTTTACATTGAATGTTTCACAGTATGGCTTTAAACTTATCTATTTAGCATTTATTCAATTGCAAGTGTTTTTATTGCTCCATCTGTTTGTCTCTGTGGAGATGGATTCCAGGCACAGCTATAATGTCGATGGAAACAGAAGGCAGCAGACCTTCCGCCAGAAACGCTACTTAATGTACCTTTAAAAATTCACTGACTGAAGTATAAATACGATTAATACAAAAGTATACACTGTGTTTTGGTGGAAAGAACGTGTATTTTTTTTCAACTATAAGTCGGTCCGGAGTATAAGTTGCACCAGCCAAAAAATCCGTAATGAAGAAGAAAAAACAAAAACATGTATAAGTTGCACCGAACTATAAGTCGCACTTTTTGGGGGGAACTGGGGGAATTTGGGGAACCAACATTTCATCTTCACAAGTTCTAGTAATAACAATAGAAGAGAGAACAACAGACTGTTAACGTCACATATGAACAGTTCTTCAGATAAACTATAACATAAACAACAGAACAGAACAAGTTTACCAAACTCTCCATCTCACTCCAAATCAATAAATCCACTGAATTTTTCATCCTCGATGTCACTCCTGAACAACTCCGCGACATCCGGAGGTAAACAGAGTGTCGTTTCCTCTTCTGTGTAGCTGTCGTCAGAGTCAGCATCAGTTCCAGTTAGAATTATTCCGGCCTTTCTGAATCCCGACAGGATGGTTTCTGTTGTCATTGAAGTCCAGGCTTTGTTGATCCAGTGACTTCCAGGAAAGTTGCATGGTGCATCCTACCAGTTGCTGTGAAGCTGTGTTCTCCATCCCCGCCTTTCGCCAGTTCCCTTACAAGTTTTGTGCTCACTCCAAACTTTCTTTCTGCTGCTCGATTACTGTTTTCAGCTGCATATGGTAAAGAAAAATATTATTTTTTTTAAAATCTGGCAATTGAATTTTGATTGGGATTCCGATTTGTGTGTAAAACGATCTCCAAACTCATATAATCAAGTTGAAAAGATAAAGCTTTACAACATTTATATTTTTTAAATATAGAGATTTTAGAAACAGCTGAATATATAGTTTTGGATATTTTATTTTGGATACATTTATGTTTTTCTATGCCTCATTTCATGTTCAAAGATTATTTTATTCATTTTATGTTTTATACATCGCAAAACTGCTCTAAGGTTCATATTTGTAGCTTATATTTATTTTCAGTTTAAGTGTTTTTTGAGAGAGAGAAATGCTGAATAAATGCCTTCTGTAACCAAAAAATAATAATAATTTCAATAAGTGTGACTTCAGTATTGACCAAAATAATCGTGATGATGATTTTTACCATTACCATTAATTACCTCCATAAAGCAGTGGGCGAATATCAAATAAATACATAAAAATTAAACATAAAGTGCTACCAAATACAACTCCAGGTATGTTTTGTGGCCCCAAACAACATTGTACCACTGTTAAAAGCTCACAATTACTTTAGCATATTTTGCGGCGGTGGACAGAACACACGTTGTTAGCTGACAGAACATTGCGTCCCGTCCGTCTCTCCAGGTGCTTGTAGTTCTATTCTTCAAATGTAACAATAAAGATGTAAACTGGTGCATTTCACAGCATGTGGGCCACGGGACTGTCTGAGTGTGAGACGTGTGATAAGGTACGACTGTCATAGTGAAACGTGCGATGGGAAAACACATCTGCAAAAAAACCTACAAGACAAGAAGTTATGCATCAGCGAATATGGAGTGGAATAAAATAAATATACTTATCTTATTGCTCTGTTTCTAGAATGCTGTTGTTTGGTCTGGAATATTTCATAGTGTGGCATTAAAGGTCCTGTGTTGTGCAAAGTTGACTCTTGAAAAGCTTTTAGTCATGTTACCTCATCAAAACACAGACCTAGAGTTGTGTTTTGTTTCATTCACACATGTTTGAGTAATTCTTCATTATTAGGCCCCATTCACACTAGTATGCATTTGTGTCATTTTCATTGTGGATGCAGTGTTCGTCCACACTAATTCGATTGAAAACGGCTCTAGAGACGAACGATCTGGTGCCGCCAGGTCCCATGAATTCATCTGAGTACAGATCTGATCCAGCACTGTGTGGACACCTGAAAACGCTGATACGCTGACGTAGGTCTATGCACCTCGAAGTAGTTCACCGCCAAAATGCTAAGAAGCTACAATATATGTCCATTCATATATATGGTCTATGCGTATGACCTGTAGACGTATAATTTCTGAAAATTTTAACATGAACCATCTCCAACACGATAGAAACACAGAACAGACTCACCATCAGCAGAACACTCCTCTGTCACAGAAAGAACACACATAATCCACTGAGTCGTGTCATTTAGTCCGACAGAAGCTGAACTGCCTCAGCACACAATAGCGAGCTGTTTTTTCAAATTAGCCATATGGTTTTAAATTTTGTTTCTGTAAAATGTAAACAAATATGCTCAAAGCTGTGTGGATGGGGAAGGCTTGCGGACACAGAAACAACGTGTCTGGACGCAGATCGTTTCCAATACTGTGATACGGTGATTTGTTTCAGTGTAAATGTAGCCTTAGCCTTTCTCTGCATCTCCGAAGCTCAAAATGCGCTGTTCCACCTTGTGATGTCATGTAGTGACATCACAAGGTGGAACAGCGCAAGGTGGTAGGTTTCAAGTTAACAGCATTTAAACTTTTGTTCATTAGAAACTGGCAAATCCAGGGCTGAAATTATCCAGATGATTCTAGTAAAGGTGTATGGAGTTTAAAATCAGTGGAGCATGTCCTGTATCACCACATGACATCACAAGGTAGAACAGGGTGTTTTTCTGTCTGAGAGAAGAGCTCAGCCTAAATATGCAGGGTTTGTGTGTTAAACATGTGGGAAAGAAACAAAACACAACTCCAGGTCTGTTTGTGATGAGGAAACAACATTTTTACATAAATCAGAAAATACTAGTAGCACAATATGGGTCCTTTAAACATTTATAAAAGCATGGAAGAATAAAAAAAGACTTACATTTATGACAGTCTGAAGACACAAAAGTGGCGTCACGTCTTCACTTTTTATTCTGCATTTAAATTAGTGTTTTCAGGAGGAAATCTGTGTGCATACGGTGATGTAAAGTGTGTGGAATTCAATTGGGTATGCATGACAGATTTCTGTGTACTGTATGTATGTGACGTCAACTCATACGCGACGTGAGCAGATCTGACCAGAGTTTTGCGTCTTGGGCAGTGTAGACAGAAACTCTAAGGTGGAGCGTATTCAACTTTTGTGTTTTAAGCCCCAAAAACGGCGTCACAGTCTAAATGCAAGGCACTTCTGATAAAATATGTTGTTGTTTTAACCTCCAAGCATTCTCATGTAAACAGGCCCTTAAGGTTCATAATGTAACTTTTGCATTTGTTTCTATGATGGAGATTGTTTCCACTGAATGTTTCACAGTATGGCATTAAACTTATCTATTTAGCATTTATTCAGTTGCAAGTGTTTTTATTGCTCCATCTGTTTGTCTCTGAGGAGATGGATTCCAGGCACAGCTATAATGTCGATGGAAACAAAAGGCAGCAGACCTTCCGCCAGAAACGCTACTTATGCAGCTCTTCTTGTGTACAAGTCTCTCCACGGCCTCGCACCAAAGTACAACTCTGACATGTTAGTGCCATAAGAACCATCTCGCACTCTGAGGAACTCATGGACTAAAGTGTCCAGGAGTCAGGACGAAACACGAGGAGTCAGCATTTCAGTTTTATGCAGCTAAAACCTGGAACAGTCTTCCTAAAGATGTAAGACAGGCCTCTACTTTGACACTGTTAAAATCCAGGCCCAAAACGGTTCTGTTTAGCTGTGAATATGGCAAAAAGGTTTTCTTTCATTTCACACTCTTCTCCTCTTTCATTTAATGTCTCTCTCTTTTTTCATTTTATGATTATTTATGTTTTTATTTGTTTTACTGTGATTTTAATGTATCTCTTGTTCTGTAAAGCACTTTGAATGACTTTGTGTACGAATTGTGCTATACAAATAAACTTGCCTTGCATAAAAGTTCACTGACAGACGTATAAATACCGTACTTTTTGGACTATAAGTTTCTCCAGAGTAAAAGTTGCACCAGCCCATGCATAATGAAGAAGAAAAAAAAAACATATAAGTCGTGCCAGACTATGTCACACTTTAAGGGAGAAATTTATTTGATAAAATCAGGACCAGAGACCAGGAACCGACATTTCATCTTGAAAGGCAAATTATAGTAATAACAACAGAACAGAGAACAACAGACTGTTAATGTCACATATGAACAGTTCTTCAGATAAACTATAACATAAACAACAGAACAGAACAAGTTTAACAAACTCTCCATCTCACTCCAAATCACTAAATCCATTCAATTCTTCATCCTCGGTGTCACTTCTGAACAACTCCTCGACCTCCGGAGATAAACGGAGCGCCGCTTCCTCTTCTGTGTAGCTATCGTCAGACTCAGCATCAGTTCCAGTTAGAATTATTCCGGCCTTTCTGAATCCTGACATAATGGTTTCGGTGTCACTAAAGTCCAGGTTTGTCGATCCATCCACTGACTTCCAGGAAACTTGTGCTGCGTTGTGTCCATCTCCACTTTCTGTTAGTCCCTCATAAGTTTCTCACTCACTCCTAACTTTCTTTCTGCTGTTCGATTACTGTTTTTGGTTGAATATTTCACTACTTACAGCAGGACAGAGGCTCTTTCTGCAGGAGACATGTGCAGTAGAGCCAAGTGACAGTGATACAGGAGTAACAGGAGCAGCAGATACTGGCACACAAGTCTAGAGTGCCCCCTCAGCTGTCAGTGTGAAAATTTTAATACATAAGTTGTACCGGAGTAGCGACTTATAGTGCAAAAAATACGGTAAGTCTGAAATGTAAAAATACAAAAATATTCACGCTCTTTTCTTGTGAAGAACCTGCTTCCCTAGTTTACTTTGAGTCACGCTAAAACAGACTTATTAACTCGCATTAATTACGCAAACACAATAGTGGACTAATCACAATTTTGAAGTTCGGCTAAGAGTTTTTAAAATCTTTGGAGCTTATCTGTCAAAGATTTTGCGTAGAAGTCAAAGCCGCATGCCCCTGCTGCTTAAATGAATAATCATGCAAGTTCCCCTCAAACAAAAGAGGATTCTATTTTTCCAAAACAAAAATTAAATCTGAGAGGCTACTATTAAAATGTAATAGCAGTATTTTTGAAGAGAAGTGCCTTGAGTGACGTGTACCATCTGCTCAGACTAATGGTATCTTTAATGACAGCAGAGATGGTCATTAAGACAAAAGAAGACAACGTAATTCGCCCTAAATCTACACTTTCAGACTGCATACAGATTAGACAGCTCCACAACCTTCAAACTATCCAGAACAAGTGTTTTATGGACGACTTTGAGTGACTTTGTGGTGAATGATGTAACTTTTTTTGTCTATTGATGAGAGACTTATTAAGAGGCAGCTGCAGATCATGTATGGAAGACTGATTTTCATATATGGGCGTGTCCTCTGCAAATGACCTATAAATCAACAAACGCTTCAAATAAATCTCTTGTTCAAAATTGTACATGCAGTGTTTTTTTGGGGGGTTTCCTTTCTTTTTCAGATAGGCCTACAGGAGCTTAAATATTACTAAAGTAAAAGTTGTACTAAAAATATTAACTGTAATAGAAAATTTAACTCAGCTTTTGCAACTTCAATCAATATATTTGTTTCACGATTTAATTTTAAGTAGGGCTATATTTTTGTTAACCTAGTGCCTCCGCTCAATTTCATTTCTCTCCAGCGACTAGGTCAGGAATCAAAATACACTAGAAGGTTTGTGAGAATCCCGGAAGTTGTAGACCGCGCACCGGCCAATCAGCAG
This sequence comes from Boleophthalmus pectinirostris, assembly GCF_026225935.1. Taxonomy (NCBI): domain Eukaryota; kingdom Metazoa; phylum Chordata; class Actinopteri; order Gobiiformes; family Gobiidae; genus Boleophthalmus; species Boleophthalmus pectinirostris. The sequence goes on along the minus strand of NW_026570970.1, from coordinate 9,115,384 downwards.
AGAGCTGTGAAGCCATGACGTCAAACTGTCTGGGTCCCTTTTAAACAAAGCGGTCGAGATGGATGTAGACGACGACAGACATTCTTTGTTGGCAACGATTCCTGAGATCGAGGATTTAAAGCTGGAAGGAGGAGAATGTTTGGTGAATTTTATCAAGGGGAAAGACGTTATTGCCCTTCTTCCTACGGGATTTGGCGCACTACATACGTCACGACCAAATAGCAGCGATTGGTTAAATAAAAAAAGTACCCGCCTACTGTCGAGCGAGCGAATCATATTATTGTGAGATTTTTCACAATACGATATCACGATATTGCGGTTATTGGTACATCCTTACTAACTTATTTTCTGCCAAAAAGTGGAACTTGAACTTTTGTGGTTTTTTTTGTTTGTTTATAATTTTATTTGTTTTTCACCTTACCTTAAAATTCATACATGATAATTACAGTGCTGTTTGTCTGGTTTTCTTTCACACCTCAGGCTCCTTCAAAGAACTAACGTAAATTCCGAACTATAAGCTGCTACTTTTTTCTCACACTTTGAACCCCGTGGCTAATAAAACAATGTGGCGAATATATGGACAGATTCTTTGTGTTGGCACATTGTCCATTCATATATACGGTGTATGATTTGGCAACACAGAGGACACACGCAGCCGGAGTGAAGAAAACGCCGCTGTCTGTGCGGTTCACACACGGATCTAGGGTTGCTACACTACCTAGTGATATTGTCAGTGCACTCAAATAGTTTATCGACGTCTGATAGAATAAGTTGTGATGCTAAATGAACATTAGTGAGGGGGATACGTCTTACCCTTATGTGTAAATGGCGAGAAGAAACGTCTCAAACTTCAGTAGCCGGACATCCACTCACACCTGATCGACAGAACTAACCCCACTCCCAAGAGAGTCTGAAATCTGCTGAAATCCTACGAGACACTGGCATGATACAGACAGGACAGAGGCTCTTTCTGCACGAGACATGCACAGTAGAGCGTGGGGAGAGAGGGGTGATGGACCAAGGAAGTTTTGAACAGTTATTTTGTGCTCCATACACACACCCTCCTCATGAAAAACACATAAAGAAATGCAGATGATGCAGCTTTCAAGTGAAAGGCGATTGTTGTGACTGTGGAAGAAGGAAACAGAGCTGCTGCACGTGAGCTCTGCATCAATGAGTCGATCGTGAGATTTTGGCGACGGCAGCGTGACGAACTGACTCAACACAAAAAGAGGACAAAAGCTTTCATACCAGAAACACAAACTTGAAAACGTTCTTGAAGACGTGGACACCTGCGGCTTATATTCAAGTGTGGCCTATATATGTACAATTTTAAAATTTTGTTAAAATTTCGTTGATGCTGCTTATATTCAGGTGCACTCAATAGTCCAGAAAATACGGGGTACTCTTCTGTTCTTGTTTAGCCGCAGTCGTGTTGCCTTAAAAATTAACATTACACTCCAACTTTTACCAGACAAAAGGTAAAAGTTAGTTGTTAACTACCACTAACTTTTACCTTTTTTTTGGAGCATTTTGAGGTTTGGAGATGTAAACAGACATGCGTGAATGAAACAAAATGCAACTCCGGGTATGTTTTTGATAACATAACAACATTCTAGCATGACTTAAAAGCTCACAAGAGTCAATTTGTCGTAATCTAGGACCTTCACAATTCTTGCTTTTCCTCTTCAGCGAACACCCACTTTAGCGTCCCCCCCTTAGGCTGGACACGAACCCCTCAGAGACAGTGGGGCTCTGAACGCTCCCGCAGCTTCTGTCAGTGTTTTTATTACCCCACACGGCCACAAACAAGAGCCAATTTCCTGCAGGGCGGCTGTCAGCGAGCAGGGTAAAGATGTCTGAGCACCACGCGTATCTGCCGCAGCTTTTACGAGCTGTGAATCCCGCGGGGCCCCTGTTTGTTTAAATGTCCCTTTTACGGCCAATGCACACAGGGCTGAAGCCACTGCGGTCTGGAGAAGAAGGAGATACTTGTTAGACTGACACGCTTGTTATAGGAAAAGGCTTGTTAAGGTCCGAGGTACGAGGACTCCCATGTAGAGAGAGATGGGAGGAAAGTTGGCTTTGAGGTTTGTGTGTGTTTTTTCTTTGTACAGTAACTTTTTGTGGTTATGAAGAATTCAGCTGACAGAACGATATGTTTTGTTCATTTATCTAAACTAGGGCTGGTCGATGTATATCTCGATATATTTTGCTATATCTCGACATATGATATACCGTATTTATAGTAGCAACAGCTTATGAACATCTGGAACTACATATCCCATGATTCATTTCAGTGCTGACAACATGAAGAAATTTGTTTTTTACTTGAATTCTTGAGATTATGACAGTAATAATTCACACCAAATCTTGTCAGGGTATTTTAAGAGCAAAAAAAGTGTCCCATCTACAATTATATTAACCTCTTCAAAATATCGTAATAAATATCGTACCGTGAGATGCATATCGTGATAATATCGTACCGGGAGATTTGGAAATCGTTACATCCGTATAAATTAGTCGGTTAAACAAAAATAGTTTCTTTTCACAAGAGTTTCGTTATAATCCACAGTCGTGATTTTATGACTCACGGTTCGAGAAGGTTCGAAAAGTGGCAGTTTGTCCTACCACACAGGTGTGTAGCTCGGCGTCTGGTGGTTTGTTGAGTTGAGATCTGTCATAGCAGTCTGATTCATCAGCTGGTTTCACTTCATGGAAACTGTCGGACCTCGCAGCATTAGGATTAGTTTGCTCGACGGGAGGCGGGTACTTTTTTTATGTAACCAGTCGCTGCTGTTTAAAGAGCTCTATACGTCACGACCAAAGTCAAAAAACATATTTCGAGATTGTGTTTTGTTTCATTTACACATTTAATACACAAACTCACTTCTTTTTTCTTCTTCTCAACCAAGAAATGCTCCGAATGTTCCACCTTTTGATGTCATTTGTGCACCACTGTGTTTTTAAACTCCATGGACTTTCACTAGAGTCACTAATTAAGAATGAACTGACCAATCAGACTGAAGTTTCCACAGTCTAAAGAAAACGAAGAAAAGGATACGGAAAAGGCTTTTTATGATGATCGGTGTTGAGAGGGATGGTAAGGAAAGTTTGCATTTCAGAACATTTCATCAGACAACAGCAGCTCCTAAGAATGAATGATTCCTCTCAAATCATCGTCTACGGAACAAATAAGAAGGTTGCAACATGCGTGACGACGTGTGTCTAAACTACACAAAAACAGTGAATCTTGACTATTACTGCAAACATTTTACCCAAAAAGAAAAATGGATTGAGAATGTTTGAGCCTTTCTAACCTGGTTTGCTCGATGAATTCTCACGATACTTAGAGTCCGTCTGTGCAGGCTCCAGTGTTGGGAAGGTTACTTTTAAGCAGACAAAACATCTCATGTTACGATATCCTCGTCTTTGCTTCTCTACAGCAAATCAAGTAATCCAAAGTATTCAGATTATATTACTCACCTTAAGTAATTTAATGTATTACGTTACAAACTACATTTTGGGGTATGTAATCTGTAATCTGTAGGGGATTACATTTTAAAGACAATAAAAAGCCCAGACTTTACTTTACCAGATTAAAAGTATTATTGATTGAAGAAGAGGAGACACGGTCCACGCAACATGTTTTAGTCCTGTTCAATTCTGTTTTAGACGTGGTTTAAACCTGGTTTAGACCTGGTTTAGTCCTGGTTTAGTTTTGGTTTAAACCTGGTTTAGACCTGGTTTAGTCCTGGTTTAGTCTTGGTTTAGTTTTGGTTTAAACCTGGTTTAGACCTGATTTAGACCTGGTTTAGTCCTGGTTTTGTTCTGGTTTAGACCTGGTTTAGTCCTGGTTTTGTTCTGGTTTAGACCTGGTTTAGTCCTGGTTTAGTCTTGGTTTAGTTTGGTTTAAACCTGGTTTAGACCTGATTTAGACCTGGTTTAGTCCTGGTTTTGTTCTGGTTTAGACCTGGTTTAGTCCTGGTTTAGACCTGGTTTAGTCCTGGTTTAGTCCTGGTTTAAGACCTGGTTTTAGACCTGGTTTAGACCTGGTTTAGACTTGGTTTAGACCTGGTTTGGACATGGTTTAGACCTGGTTTTAGTCCTGGTTTAGTCCTGGTTTAGTCATCGTTTAGTCCTGGTTTAGACCAGGTTTAGTCCTGGTTTTAATCCTGGTTTAAGACCTAGTTTTAGACCTGGTTTAGACCTGGTTTAGACTTGGTTTTAGACCTGGTTTTAGTCCTGGTTTAGTCATCGTTTAGTCCTGGTTTAGTCCGACAATGAGTGGAATTAAAGAGAAAAAAAAAAAAAAAAAAGGGGGGATATAGCCCAAAATGTGAAAACAGGAAAATACCGCCGTGTAATCCATTTATTTCAACCAAGTAACTGTAATCCAATTACCTCTCATTAAAACAGTAACTGTAACTGAATACAGTTACTCATAATTTGTACTCAGATTACATAACTCCAGTACATGTAATCTGTTACTCCCCAACACTGGCAGGTTCCCACTGTTGTGATTGGACCTGGGTGAGCAGTGGGTCAGATCAATCACAGAGCAGCGTTGTGGTTTGGTCAAAGTGTTGAGCATTTTAAGATTCAGAGATGCAGACAGACTAATAATAAAGGATTATTCAAACATGTGTGAATGAAACAAAACACAACCCTGGTTATGTCCACCGCTGCGTTCAGACAGAAGCGCCACGGCGTCCGGTTCATATGGAAAGTCTACGTGGGCGCGTGTCTGTGGCGTCAAACATTTTTGCGGAGCGTCTTCAGGCGTCAATGCGGCGAGAATCTGGTGACGATGCGGCGCGTCTTGAGTGTTCGGTGTCAGAAGTTGAAAATGCTGAACTTTTGCCATTGGACTCGGTGCGTCAACCAATCAGGGACGACCATCCAGAGACAGAGTGATGTTATTATCCGGAAGAAAGAGACGGGGCCGGGAGCCACAAACACCACAACAACAAACTCTGTGCTGTGTCATTAACAGATTAACTGAACCAGGACTGGACTGGGACTGGACCAGGACTGAACCAGGACTAAACCAGGACAAAACCAGGACTGGACCAGGGTTGAACCAGGACTAAACCGGGACTGGACCGGGACTGGACCAGGACTGAACCAGGACTGAACCAGGACTGAACCAGGACTGGACTGGGACTGGACCAGGACTGAACCAGGACTAAACCAGGACAAAACCAGGACTGGACCAGGGTTGAACCAGGACTAAACCGGGACTGGACCGGACTGGACCAGGACTGGACCAGGACTGAACCAGGACTGAACCAGGACTGAACCAGGACTGAACCAGGACTAAACCAGGACAAAACCAGGACTGGACCAAGGTTGAACCGGGACTAAACCGGGACTGGACCGGGACTGGACCAGGACTGAACCAGGACTAAACCAGGACTGAACCAGGACTGGACCAGGACTGGACCAGGACTGAACCGGGACTAAACCAGGACTAAACTAGGACTGGACCAGGACTGAACCAGGACAGCACCAGGACTGAACCAGGTCTAAACCAGGTCTAAACCAGGACTAAACCAGCTCTAAACCAAGACTAAACCAGGACTAGACCAGGTCTAAACCAGGACTAAACCAGTTCTAAACCAGGACTAAACCAGGACTGGACCAGGACTAAACTAGGTCTAAACCAGGACTAAACATGGACTGAACCAGGACTAATCCAGGACTAAACTGGGACTTAACCAGGTCTGAACCAGATCTAAACCAGTACTGAACCAGGACTAAACCAGGATTAAACCAGGTCTAAACCAGTACTGAACCAGGACTAAAACAAGACTAAACCAAGACTGGAGCAGGACTGAACCAGGACAGCACCAGGACAGGACCAGGACTAAACCAGGACTGAACCAGGACTAAACCAGGACTAAACCAGGACTGAACCAGGACTGAACCAGGAATAAACCAGGACTGGACCAGTGTCATTAGCGGAGTATAAATACACACACGCCGCAACCACCGAGCCGAATAAATACACTGAAGTCACTCTCTCAGTCTGGTCTGCCATCGTTCGGGGAAAAGACCAGGAAATGTCACTTGTTTCCAGGACAACGCTTCAAGTAAAAAATTAAAAACGAAAAAAAACCTGAGTGTCTAAATTCAAATGCAAAGGCGTCCAGCTCGTTTTCTGACGCCCCGGTCTGAACGCGGCATTAGAGGAGGCAATATTATAACATTGCCCACAAGAGTAATTATTGTGTAATTGTGAACCTTTATTAAATCCTCATGTTTCTGCACTTTATATTAAGAACAATAATGTCTTCTTACATTTGTTGCTGTCGACTTTATTTTGCGCTCAAGAGTCCCATTCTCCACGCCCCCGTCTTTGCCCCCGTCCTGTAACTTGATTATAATCTAAATGAGAGCCGGGTCAATTTTAGCAGTGTGTGTAATAAATTAATCGTCCTTTTAAATTGCTTTTGTCTGCAGGGGACCAGACTTTATCCCCCAAGAAGAGTCAACAAACAGCAGGTAAAACCCACTCCACCATAAACATATTATTTATTGAGGCTGGCTTGAGGGATTTTTCTCCAGGGATGCACAGGGATATACGACGAGGATGGTGGCGGCACAGCGGGGCTCCGATCTGATTGGTCGATAGGGGATTGCGTGACCTTTCACCTGCGGATTATGTCAAGGCTACGGACTACAAACAGACAATAAAAAATAAACGGGAGGAGGAGGAAACGTGTAAGAATAGATAGATATGCCTTTTTTTTTTCTCCATGTATTTGAAGGTTTGTCTTGGTCCAGATAAGCAGATCTTGAGGTCAAAATAAGTCCACTGTGCACTGTCTGCATGTAATTATAAAGCCTTTTATTGGCCAGAAATCAGGAAGTGTGTGTTCGCATGCTAATTGTTGTTAGCTGTACTATTAATGCAAAACTCATTTGTGGAAAGCGCTTATAAACTCCCTAATAATTTGGATGCTCTGAATGCATAAGACATGGTTTTGTCTTGGTTTAGACATGGTTTTAGTCCTGATTTTACCCCTGGTTTAGTTCTGCTTTAGTTCTGATTTTAGTTATGGTTTAGTCCTGATATTAGTCCTGGTGTTAGTTCAGATTTTAGTTCTCATTTTAGTTCTCGTTTTAGTTCTGATTTAGTCCTGGATTAGTCCTGATTTTAGTCCTGGTTGTCCTGTTTAGTCCTGATTTAGTCAGAGTTTTAGTTCTGGTTTAGCCCTGCTTTAGTCTTGTTTTAGTTCTGGTTTAGTCCTGGTTTACTCCTGGTTTTAGTTCTGGTTTAAGTCCTGGTTTAAGCCTGATTTTAGTCCTGGTTTAGACCTGATTTAGTCCTGATTTTAGACCTGATTTAGTCCTGGTTTAGTCCTGATTTTGGTCCTGGTTTAGGCCTGGTTTTAGTCCTGGTTTTAATTCTGGTTTAGTCCTGGTTTAGACCTGGTTTAGACATGGTTTTAGTTCTGGTTTAGGCCTGATTTTAGTCCTGATTTTAGTCCTGGCTTTAGTCTGGGTTTAGGGCTGGTTTAGACCTGGTTTAATCCTGATTTTAATCTTGGTTTAAGCCTGGTTTTAGTCCTGATTTCAGTCCTGGTTTTAGTTCTAAGGCAAGCCCACACTGCGCACGGGAGAAGACACAGTCCACGTGGCATTTAAGAGGCAAAAAAGGTGACGCTGCGTACTATGAGTAGGTTCTCAGAATGGCGACATAATTTTACAGCTCACAATTACAGATCTCAATACTGCTGCAGATGTGTACAGATGTGGGCTGTTTTCTTTTTTTTTTTTATTCACGTGTGTCGCGCTTTCCCAGTGGCCTCACCTTTTGAAAACCACTGGTATGGAACATTCCAAAGCATGTCGTTAAACTTATATTCATGGAGACAATTGTGAAACTAAACCAGGGTACAGGTCAGAACTGTGGAGAGGCGGCCCCGCTCAGAGTGAGAATGCATGTTTTTCAAGGTATATTTTTGAACAATAAAAGCACCTTTAATTCATTAAATGCTAGATTGATACGTTGGAAAGTTTCAGCCAAATCAATAACATCTCCATGGTGATAAGCAGATGGTGGACCTTCCTCCTGAAAAGCTACACAGTGCTTCTTTAACCTGAAATCTGTAGATAAAAAAATCAGGTGAAGACATTTGCAGAAATGTAGCTTCTAAAGCAGAAAGAGTCTGGAGGTCGTCAGCCTTCAGTGGTTAAATGTTTGTCCTTCCTGAAGCTTTTCTGTAAGAATGCAGTGAATTGATCTGAAGTAGTTATAAGAGTGAATCTCAGCATACTTCAGAAAATACTAAGTTTACAATTAGGACATGGGCAAACCAAGTGCACAACAGTCTACAAGGACTAAAGCGTGTCTGGAACATGACTGAACTAGAACTACGTTAAGATTAATTTAACAAAATGTAACTCCAAATCTCAAAATCCATCAAACTAGACCACGGCATAGCACCAGAAAAATGTTCAGTGCCACCTTCACCATCCTTAGCTTACTTTGTGAATCACCAGTTTAGAGCATTGTCCTAACATTCTTATACAGTCGACACATTAAAATGTATTAAACTCAGATATACCTCTGGCAAATTTGGATTACCATTTGAGCAGAAAACATTGGAAATTGTATAGTTAAGACATAAATGTTGACATTTTCCACAGCCTGGATTTCAAATATTTATTCCAATGCTGAAAAATGACTCTGCACAGTCAATCAATCAAAAAAACTTTATTTAGGTGCAATTTAAACACGAGATTCATCTTGATGTACTTAACAGGAGGATGGATCAGGGAGAAAAGGTGGTTCTGTGTCAGGGCAGTTTAACTGAGATGAGGAACTGACCTCAGGACAAAAGTGTCCTTCCTCCTCCGTGTCCTGCAGCCTGGACAGTGCAGCTGGTGTCCAGATGGGAGCCAGATGAATTCTGGAAACATGAGGTGTGATGAGTCCTGGAGGATCTTGGTGCCTCTCCTCACAACTTCCCAGAAAGAGGACAAAGATCTTACAGGAAGTGTTCTGCATGTTTCTGGTTTCTGATCTTCTTCAGTCAGGCCAAAGCTGGGACAGTACCAGGCTGCAGTATCATAGACAGCGTCTAGTGGTGATGTGTGAGAATACAACAGGGACGGGTCGGCCAATCTAATTACAAATGTTATGGTGCATTCAGACCGCAGCATCAAAAAACGGCCAAGATATTTCTGTTTGGACGCCTTTGCATTGGAGTTCACATGCCCCCGAAGCACATCTTGGACGCCATGGACGAATGGGAGAAAAATACTTGATGTGCATCCATTGCCCTGGAAACAAGTGTCCGGTCTTTTCCCAGAATGATGGCAGACCAGGCTGAAAGAGCGACTTTAGTGTATTTATTACATAAAACCATCAGCGGGGGCGATCAGCTCAGCGGCAGCGGCGTGTATATATTTATATATATATATATATATATATATATATATATATATAGTCCGCTAATGACACTGGTTCATTCCTGGTGTAGTCCTGGTCCAGTCCTGGTCCGGTACTGGTGTAGTCCTGGTTCAGTCTTGGTCCAGTCCTGGCGATATATTTATACACCACAAATGTTTGTGGCTCCCAGCTGCTCCCTGCTCCGGTTCTTGGGTCTTTCTCTTTCTTCCAGATAATAATGTCCCTACGTCATTTGAAAATAGTCCATGATTCGTTGATGCGGTGCGTCCAACGCGAAAAGTTATTTAGTAGTTACTATTGTAAACTGTGTTGGGTCACGGCATTTTCAACGTCTGACGCAGATGCCCTGGACATGTGTCTCGAACGTCAATCCCAGAACCCTCAAGACACGCCGTGTCAATACCAGATTCTCGCCTCGCTGACGCCCAAAGACGCATCACAAAAACGCAGGACGCCTTAAATGTACATCCACATGGACTTTGCATATAAACTGGACGCTTTGACGCCCTGGTCTGAACGAGCCTTTAGTATTTAAAGATTTTGCCTGTGTTGATATCTTTGACAAGCTCATTTCTGATTGCTTCTGTTTCTCTAACCAGTAAACCACACTTAAATCATGAATAGGAAAAAGTTAATTAGCTAAAGTATAGTATAATATATAGTATAGAGTATTGTAATATGATAAATGTATTAGTTTATAACACTAATAATAAAAAAACACAGATGTTATATACTATATTGTATACTATTATTCAGCCTCAACTGGTTTTAAAATGCGAATGCGCCTCTTTTCTCACACTCACGTTGACTAACAGAGTGGAGCAGGCGCACAGCTGCACTGATGATAATAGGCCGGGGATTAGCGCATCAAACAGGAAGTCAGACCCGGCGAGTCAAACGGAGTGAGCGCTGGAAACATTAAAGCTCGCGCACAAACACCGCTCTGACATGAAAAAACACGAGTCAGGCCCGTGTTTTTACAGCGCACGTTTTATCAAGGCTCTAATTCTCTGGTCATGATGTCACTTCTGTTTTAGGTTAGCCAGAGCGCGGTTAACATGTCCCGCTCAGTCACTAAATCACTGCTGCTTAAAGTCGGGTTATCTTATCTCGTCTGCCGGGTCAGCACAGGCGACCAGAGCACACTTCATTGCTTTTTACTTGTGCTTTTATTATCTTTCTAAATGTAAAGTGTTTTTTAATGTTGTGAAGTCTGATATGAGCATAAGTTATTATTTAATGGTTATATATATATTATGAAAACATCTTTAATCACTAATATTAACTATACTTATTAGTTTAAAGGTGCACTGTGTAACTTTTCTGGTTGTCTCCAAGGAGATATTACTGTTTTGCTTATTATGATTATTCCACAGTACAGAAATAAACTGGGTCATCACAATGTAGACAGGTTCATGGAGACGCAAGCCTGCACATGGTAAGAATAAGAAAAGTATTTTTGAACTATAAGACACGTGTAATTTAACAAATGCAATGCAAAGATATGTTAAATGCCCTACTGTGGAACATTCTCGGCAAAGAAATAATATGTCTGTGGACAAAAGGAAGTAGCAAACCCTTCACCTGAGAAGTTACATAGTGCATGGGTATATGGGAAGTGTTTACTTTTATTATTACATTATTTACAACAACAACAACAATAGTTAGAATTGTTTATTGTTAGAATTCTTTTTCATGTAATGTGAATTTATTTATTTATTTTTTTACATTTTAATTCAGGAGAGGTAAAACCTCAGAAAAGATACATTCTCCAACAGTTCCGCTTAAACTGTGAGATACACAACTACATTCGTACTATAATACTCCCTACAACTGTACAAAAAACAACCTTTATGTAATGGATAATACTCCCTACAAATGTACAACCACTCACTCGCCTTTACGTAACAGATAATACTCGCTACAACTGTACAACTCACCCTTATGTAACAGATAATACTCCCTACAACTGTACAACTCACACTTATGTAATGGATAATACTCCCTACAACTGTACAACAGCTCACCCTTACAGATAATACTCCCTACAGCTCTACAGAAATTCACCCTTCTGTAACAGATGATACTCCCTACAACTCACCCTTACAGATAATACTCCCTACAACTATACAACAACTCACCCTTATGTAACAGATAATACTCCCTACAACTGTACAACAACTCACCCTTCTGTAACAGATGATACTCCCTACAACTCACCCTTACAGATAATACTCCCTACAACTATACAACAACTCACCCTTATGTAACAGATAATACTCCCTACAACTGTACAACAACTCACCCTTATGTAGCAGATAATACTCCCTACAACTGTATAACAACTTACCCTTATGTAACAGATAATACTCCCTACAACTGTACAACAACTCACCCTTATGTAACAGATAATACTCCCTACAACTGTACAACAACTCACCCTTATGTAGCAGATAATACTCCCTACAACTGTATAACAACTTACCCTTATGTAACAGATAATACTCCCTACAACTGTACAACAACTCACCCTTATGTAACAGATAATACTCCCTACAACTGTACAACAACTCACCCTTAGGTAGCAGATAATACTCCCTACAACTCTACAGCAATTCACCCTGATGTAACAGATGATACTCCCTACAACTCACCCTTACAGATAATACTCCCTACAACTGTATAAACAACTTACCCTTATGTAACAGATAATACTCCCTACAACTGTACAGCATCTCACCCTTACAAATAATACTCCCTACATCTCTACAACAACTCACCTTTATGTACACAGATAATACTCCCTACAACTGTACAACAACTCACCTTTATGTAACAGATAATACTCCCTACAACTGTACAACAACTCACCTTTATGTAACAGATAATACTCCCTACAACTCTACAGCAATTCACCCTGATGTAACAGATAAGATAGAAAGGTGCAATATCATACTTTAAAACATACCGGACAAAGCAAATACATGTCCAAGGAGAAAAGCATTTGATGGACCCTGCACCAGAAAAGTTACACAATGCACCTTTAAGTGTGGGAAAATGTGCTTTTTCTAATCACAGGACCACAGTTAGCGCTCAATGCCGCTCTGTGCTCTGTGCTCTGTTTGTGGTTGATGAGCGTCGGTGATTACCAGACGCTCGGGCCCGCGTGGTGGTGCATACTGATGGAGCCAAGCATGTGCGTGGAGTTTTTAACCGTAAACTCTTTGACGGGCTGGCTGAAGAAGGCCTTGAAGATGTGAGAGAGGTCCTGAAGTCTAAGTGGAAGCAGCGCAATGGAAAAAAATATGTCCAAATTACAACTGGTGTAATTGCAACAAATTGGAGACCACATGTAAGTGATGTAAGAGCGGACTGCACCCGACGGCCGCTGCAGACTGTGACTGTGCATTTAGGAGTTTGATAAATGATTTTTTTTTTTTTAAAGTTTGACGGAATTCTGAATATTGATACTTTTAGGCAGTTTTGATTTTCTTGTATTAACTTGTAAAGAACTAAAATGGAAACCTAAACACAAGTAGAACATGGAAACTACCTTATTTTCCAGGCTATCAGGCGCTCTGGATTATAAGGCACACTGTCATTAAATGGTCTATTTTCGAACCTTTTTTCACAAATAAACCACACCGGACTTTAAACAAAACACAACAGTTGGATGGGTCAGTGGGACTTTGTTTGGCGCATTCACATTGACTCTGGGCTTTGTTCAGTTGTGGCGTGTAGGGAGGGTGCTGTCTGGGACCTCTTGATTGTCGGCGTGTTCGCAGTGACTCAGTTGTTCAGTTGCGTCTAGAAGTGGCACATTGCGCTCGCTTTTTCAGTTCGTTCCTCCGTTTCGTTCCTCATCCGTGCGGAGTGATGAGTGTGGCTGCGGGTGTCACCACGCGGTCGCTGTCTTCTCTGTGTGTGTTTGCGTGCGCTGCGGGTGGTGCGGCTTTGTAGTTTACTGAAGTCGTGCTGGGACACCCGAGTGGATTCGTGTATAGGGCGCTCTGGATTGCGGGGCGTACGGTCGTTTTTTGATGGGGTTGGAGGCTTAAGAGCGCATCTAATAGCCTGGAAAATACGGTATACACAAGAAGAGTCCATTGTAAAACCCTTCAGCTGAGATAGTCCTGACCCGGCCTTGCTCAAGATCGTGCTCCTGACTCTTAGCCTTAGCGCCATTGAAATACTGGGTCAAATGCAGAGGAGAAATGTCCCTACAGAACAATGAAGTGTACCTAAACTTTAAATCAAAATAGTGTGTGTTAGGGTTAGTTAGTGTGCTACTTAAAGCCCCATTATATAAGTTTTTAGACATCCCAAAATTGACTCAGCATTCTAACTGAGTGGGCTTGAATCTTCACAAACCTGACTCTTATTTTGCCTGGTGGACGGCCTTCTCTTTCGGCAATAATTTTCCCCAGAATGGAATAAATCTATTGTCATGGAGAATATGTAGTTTTAACTTTCTATTTTCGTGGAATCATGCAGGTGACGTGCAACTAGAGTTGTAGTCAAGACCGTACTAATTGAGACCAAGATCTGTCAAAGACCACAGGGTCCCGAGACCAGGACAAGACCTCTGAGGGTGGTATCCCAGACAAGACCAGGACTTTTAAAGGTTGAGATTGAGACAAGACCGAGACCACGGCCCATTGAGACCAAATCAAGACCGTCTTTTTCAGTTCCTACATTTATTTGTATTTTACAGTTATTTTGGCACATATATACATATATCAGTTTTGTTTGTTTTTTTTGTTTTTTTATATAAATCTATCTCCATTTGATCTGACCAATGTCCATTTAGGCCTAAAATAGGCCAAGCAAACTGTACTGCACTCAAACACTCCCTATGCCCCTTTTTTGGACCCTAACCCACAGTTTGAGAACCCCTTCTTTAATCCGACTTCCACTGGCACTTTACAGAAAACAACTTCAAAGTTAATCAAGTCTTCTTTTTCAAGTTCATGACATTTACAGTTACATTATCTTACTCAGTTTGCAGTGTTATTTAGCAGCCTCTGCACATTTACCGGCCAGAGTGAAATCTTAGTCGTACTCGTCGAGTGTCAGACCTCGAGTCGGAGACAAGTCCAAGTCCAAGCGCCATCGAGGCCCGAGACAAGGCCAAGTCCTAATGCCCTCGAGTCTGAGACGAGACCAAGACCATAAAAAAGTGGTCTTGAGGCCGATCTCAAGACCAAGACCGGTCTCAAGTACTACAACACCAGAAACTTCCACACTGTACTCTTAAAGTTAAGTTGTTGTTGACATTTGACAGCGCTGTACTTCAAAATTCTTATACTAACCTGGCAAACTTCCATTCTTGAACCAAACACATACTACCAAGTTTGGAAAATCCAAAATCAATCTCCAATTTCCCCCGGCTCAGTCTTCATCAAATTATAAGAAGAGCCTAATCTTCCCACACCAAATCATCATCGCAGAAGTTCAGGTGTTTGAGTGGTCGCCCCCAAATGAGCTCCATACTTGGCTCCAGATATACACAACCGGCACTTCTGGGAGGCTGGGGGTGAACCGCACGGCCCCGCTTGTCAACTCTCGAGCGGGGCCCTGTCAGAGAAGCCAGGGGGATTAGGCTAATTATTTTCGCGCCACTCTCTGGAAGGTCTGTTATTGTTTCTTCATTCTGTCGCTAACACTCCCTATAATCCCCATTATGTCGAGATTACCTCATCTCCGCACAATGAACTTGGATATTCCCCCATGTCCCAACACCTTAGACTAGGGGAAAGAAAACAACTCCAAGTACACGCAAAAACTGTGGGATTTGCGCGTGTAATTAAAATACGATTGTTGTGTGCGAAAAGGGTGTTCGGTGTTTGGATGGGGAGAGCGAAGGCATGATGGAGTCCATTAGCTGAAACAAACGATGATCTTTGGTTGTGGTGAGTTTTCGCTATCGCCAGATGTTGAAATATAATCAATGCCCAGCGGTTCATTCATCACGCTCATTTGTGAGTGAGTAAATCTGCAGCCTGTGCCAGTGCATAAAGTAATTCAAAAGAGTTTGCATAGCGCTATACTTCCACTTCTATTAGAATCCATTGTTTCTAATTAACATTGCTCGTGTTTGGGTAAAAGTAGCCAGGCAAATTTAATAATTACGCTGCATGAAGCTCTAAGCACAATGTGAATGTGTGGAAGCGACGTCGCGTTTCAGTCAGAATCATCAGGAGCAGACGAAAATAAATGTGTCTGGAGTTTACTCGCATAATTATGTGATTGCTCCATTAAAGGTGGGATAGCAGATTCTGTGTTTGTTTTTCTAACCTGGCTGGCAAGATGAATACTCGCGATTTTTGTTCATAAACTCTTGGGAGGCCATCTTGTTCATGCTCGTTTGTTGGACTGACCAATAACAGAGCGGGATTGTGGTTTGGTCGGGAGCCAGCGCCAAAAGAACCACAAACAACGATGATTTTGGATATTTCTTACTTTTACCTCACTATATTTGCGAGCAGGTATCTGAACTTTCTTCTCCACCGCATTTTTGAACAGGATTGAAAACAAAAAATGTTTTTTTATTATTATTATTATTATTGTGTGAGAGGGTTTATATCTAACATGTTCATAGTTTGAGCAAACAAAGATATACAAATAAAAACAGATCAATACAAACAACAATCAGTTCAGTTTCTATTGACCAAATTTCAGCACAAATCTTTATCAAAATTAAACTACACTAAATTTGAAAATCTGTGCAAAATGCTTTTACTTTTCACTCTTACCTAAGTCACTTTTTCATGTGATACATTTACTTTTTACTTTTTTTGCTCCAGTATCTGCACTATGTAACTTTTTAATTGGGGGTCCATCACCTTTCTGCCACCAAGGTCCGAGTGTCACGCGTGTCACTAGGCAACTTCCTCGGAAAACTGATTCAGAAGGATAATCGAACGCAGGGAGAATCCAGCGCCAAAAGAACCACAACAAAGATGCAAGATAGACATACAGTACTTGAGCTTATATGATCAGAAACAGACATTTTTGTTTCTGAAGAATTGTAGAGGGAAGCGTGTTTGTGTATTTGTGGACTAGTAAGTAGCCTGTGCTTTTCTCTGATTTAAAGGTGCACTACTCTATGTAACGTCTTCATTGAGGGTCCGTCACCTGCTTGTTTCTCTGTCTGGAATGTTCCACAATATGACATTATGACACAGTGAATCAGGTCTACTTTGCTTTTATTTCATTACAAGTGGTTTTATAGCTCTGACTGTGAGCGGGGTCGCCGCTCTGCAGATCTGCCCTGTAACTTGGTCTGGTTTGGTCTCCATGAAGATAGAAAGGTTTAATACCAAACTATGAAACATTTAAGACAAAACAATAACATCTTCATTCTTCTACGGAAGTCGGAAGGGCTCATAACAAACGCAAACGCCGCAACAAATACAAACGTGAAAACACAACAAAAAGTGAAAACAAACCAAAAAGCTAGAACGGAAGTAACCACGGGACTCTATTTTCCAACGGACCAAGCGACGGTCAGTGACATCGATCCTGGCCACAAAACAATAAATTACTTTTACTTACGTTTCCAGCTTCGTTCACTTCTCCATTCCTTTATTCTTCAACTTTTTCCATTCACTTCCCATGTGATCCTTTAACTCTTTGCTTGGTCCGTCCGAAAAAAGAGTCCCACGGTCACTTTCGTTGTAGCTTTTTAGTTTGTTGTGGCGTTTGCATTAAAATTGAGTCCCTCAGTCACTTCCATTTTGTGACTTTTTTTTGGTGTGTTGTGGATTTTTGTTGTGTTATCGCATTTGTATTTGTTGCGCCAATTGCGTTTGTTATGAGCCCTGCCGGCTTCTGTAAAAATCATTTGCTGGACCCTCCACTAAATGAGTTACACAATGCACCTTTAAATCTGCTCTTTTCTTTTACCTATACCCATATTTGCAACCAGCGTAGTTCAAAAAAAAAAAAAAAACGCGCCATCTGGGAGCCCTAAAAAATTTGCAACTCCTAATTCGTCCTACACCTTGACACAAAAATCATCTTCTGGAATTTCTATCACTGTACTCCCCCCGTGCTTTTCCCCTTTTATGGACTCTACCTCGGCCCGCTCGGAGCTTCCAGGCTGGACACGGAGCACAGGCCAGCTTCCCTATGAGGTCGCCCCCTCGTAAATCTGTCGTCGGCGCAGAAACCCTGCACAACATTCCGATTTATACTCTGTTCGGAATGATAGGCAGGGGCCGGGTCGACAGCCCTGTGGAGTCTGGAGCTTATAGTGGCGCGAGTGGGTACGATTGAGAAAGAACAGGAGCCCGAGTGAATGAGGAAACAAAGAGGGCCTTACAGAACAAGACCCGACGGACCAACTGTGTCAGGGGTAATTCTGTGTGTGCGCGGTGACGGGCTGGGGTACAGATGTAATAGACGACCAAAACTCATAGAAGGTTATGTTGTAACGATGGGACAAGACCTCATGCCACAAGGTCTAGTGCAGGGGTGTTCAAAATCCAAAGTTTTTTCTGATGAATTGGGAAACTGAGAAGCATGTTTTACTGTTAGTTTTGAATTTTCTTCCACCATAAGAGAGGGTATTATGCAAAGTAGATTTTTTGGAGCTTTTTACCATGTTATAATGTTGTCCCCTGATCAGAAACATGGCTGAAGAGGTTTTAAATGTCACCCATGCATGTTTGAGTCATTTTGAGATCTCTCCTGGACCCTATTTCAGTCCTTTTCATGAAAGTTGTAAGTTTCTGTCCAGTGCTCAGCAAACAAGACCACGTCATCCCTGCTGTCGCATGACAATTCTCCAGAAATATACAAAAGCATGATACAAAACAATGCACTACAACAGCAGTTTTCAATGGGTGGGGCCAACTCTCCTAGGGGGCGCCAAAGAGCCACTGGGGAGGTGTGACACATGCTGACTAAACCAGGACTGATCCCAGGACTGATTCGGGAGGACTAAATCAGAAACAGGATTAAACCAGAATTGAATCAGGACTGAGTGTAGACTGTCAGGTGACCGTGGGCGAAAGGACCTGCGCAGAGCAGAGTGCAGCCATCGCCCAATCATGCTTTCTGGACACTCTGTTTCACGGGTTTAGACTTGGTTTAGTCCTGGTTTAGTCCTGGTTTAGTCCTGGTTTAGACCTGGTTTAGACTTGGTTTAGTCCTGGTTTAGTCCTGGTTTAGACCTGGTTTAGACTGGTTTTAGACTTTTTTAGACTTGATTTAGACTTGACTTGACTTTTTAGACCTTGGTTTAGACTTGGTTTAGTCCTGGTTTAGTCCTTTTAGTTTTTAGACCTGGTTTAGACCTGGTTTAGTCCTGGTTTAGTCTTGGTTTAGTCTTGATTTAGACTTGATTTAGACCTGGTTTAGACCTGGTTTAGTCCTGGTTTAGATCCTGGTTTAATCCTGGTGACCTACTGATGTTGTTCAGTGATGTTAAAAGTCGCCTAGATTAGACCTGTATGAAGTTGGAAATGATTTGTTGCAGAATCGTTTATGAATGCACTTAAAAAAAAAAAATAACGAAAAAGAAAATACAATATTAAAAAAATATATTAACAGTTGTTATTGAAAGTCATCACTGCAGAAGTAAAAAGATGCATTTACTTCAAAGGCCTGTGTGGGTGTGTGGGATAAGGCAAGCGGATGGGATTTTGGGCAAGGGGCAGGGGCTCGATTGTCTTTACCTACTTTAAGGGGAGGCTCACACTCACCCAATTTGAAAACCCCTGCACTACGACTTCACAAACCTGATGTGATGTGCAATAGTTTCATCAGTGGGATGCACGTCCATCGTAATGACAGGGGGACTCAGAGCGTCAAAACCAAAAGTGAAACTCATTAAACACGTTAATGTTGTTTTGGCGAATATAGCATTTTCAAAATAATAAAAGGTAACAAGGTGATCTGAATATGTTTTTGATCTAATTACATTATAATTACACACTCAGCTGCGCACTGATCTCAGCCCCTTAAAGAATTCTTGTTGTAACTCATTCTAAGTATTAGACTCTTATATTCTGGCTCTCAGTGACATTTCCTGGTTATATAAATGTGCATTATTTATGTTTTATTTATGGCTGTACCTCTATCTTAGTGAGATTCTGAACACAACGCCTTCAGGGTCAGTAAACTACATTCTTGGAGTCAGGACCTCGTACATTCAACACAATTGGTTCAATTATGATTTGTGGACATCAGTGCGCGCTCAGCACAGAGCTTTAGGATTGGGAGAGTAAATATAGTGCTACTTACAGTTCTATTCATAGGCCTTGACTGGAAGTAGTTTCCTAGAAAGAATTTTATTTATTCTCAGTACCACTTTGTGTTTTGTAAGAGCGTTCCTAGAATCCTAACTCTTCACAGAAATGAGTTTTTAAGAACTTTTGATAATGAAGTATATTGAAATACAGAAACCAGCATGCTAAAGTGCACTTCCAGTTTCCCTGACAATAAAACAATTAGATGCAGACAGTACACAGCAGTACTAGGGCAAAACTTATTTTGTTGGCATGGGTGCAGCCACTGTCATGACCATATTTGGTATTTTTAAAGCCACAGTATGTAATTTTAGCCAAAGAATAGACTATAATTTGCATTTTCTTTTTTTTTTCTTTTTGGTTGTGTTTATTGCACTGATAAACAAAACCATGTATCTGTTCTGTAAGCAGTAGGGATCTAACAATAACCAAAATATTGTGATATTGTATCGTCAAAAGTCTCTGCTTAAACAAATGTTTTTTTAGTAGCAACACCTAAGAAAAACCGGGAACTACATATCCCATGATTCATTTCAGTGCAGACAACAAAACATGTTTTTTTTTTACTTGGGGCCATACCAGTTTGCCAAAGCCTGATCCCGTCAGATCTCAAGCTCAGCAGGGCCGGGCCTGTTTAGAACTTGGATGGGAGACACTGGGAAAATCAGGTGCCACAGTGGGGCGCCAGTCGTTGTGTCCTTAAGCAAGACACTTCACCCACATTGCCTCGTGCAGGGGTGTCAAACTCAAATTTACAGAGGGAAAAAATAAAAAACTGGGACTAAGTCATGGGTCAAACTAAATATTTATTGAAAAATTTCAACAATATCTGCATGTTTTCTCTTCTTTCGAGATATATAATGTTAAACCTTTTATTATTAAAATAATGTTTAATAACAGTTCTGCTTAAACATTGAATCCAGAACAAGCATAATATAAAATAATAACAAAAATTGAAATAAATAATGTCTCTATAGTCCATCTGTAGCCTGCGGGCCAGCTCTAATACATCTTGTGGGCCAAATATAATTATATTGTTAAATTTGGCCCCCAGGCCTGAGTTTGACATGTCTGACCTAGTATGTCCTGCTATAATAATAGATTTGTTTCTGGTGTTTTGTGGAGTGGGTAAGACTGTTTTAGTGGCAGGATGGATATCTATGTCCATTGACATGCACTAGTCTAGCACCAGTGATCTCTGCAAATACAAGGACTGGATGGAATACTGTATTTAAAAAAGTGTCTCCACACGTCTCCAACTCTCTGACTCACGAGGAAATGAGGTCCTATGTCCAAAATTCCAGACTGTCCCTTTAAACAGCTCTACCTACATTTATTCAAGTACAGGTGGTTTTATAGCTGTAAACTACATTCTGACTGTGAGCGGGGTCGCCTCTCCACAGATCTGACCTGTCACTTGGTCTGGTTTGGTCTCCTTGAAGATACACTGAGAAACATTCCAGACAAAGCAAAAACAACTCCATAGAGAACAATTTGACGGACCCTCCACCAGAAAAGTTACACAATGCACCTTTAAGTAACAAAACCGAGTACTTCTTCGTCCAATCACAATAGCCACACTTCAAGAAACACAACGCTATACTGTATTTTGACGGAAGACTGTTCATTGTTCTTAGGAGCGGAACAATAGTGGGTGGAAATCGTGGGAGTTTAAGTACATAGGAAATATATTGAAGCATTATCCAGCTCTGTGTGGATTCAGCCTGTAAATACTGCAGTCATGTGTATGTACGCGTATATGTACGTGTATATGTATGTATGCTGTAGTGGAGGGTCCTAGGGGGGTGATTCTATGCGTTTGTGCCTCCTTAATGCAATGGGGCCACGCTACACCACTGCACCTCGCTATTCCCTCAACAAATTATGTTCACTTGTGATCTCAATAAATTGGTGTCAGAGTGCGGGGAATAATGACAAAGTATGAATATAAAATACCAGCGTTTCAGTGCATACAGGAGGACTGTGTATAAAGGACTGTGCACAGAGGAGAGGTGCAGGAAATACAGGTGGAGCTCTTCTGAATGGTCCAGAAATGAATGAAGAAACAATGAGACTGTTGGTAAAAGTGGTGGGTGATACCAGTGGATATTTGTGTTGCATTGTATCCATCTAATGTGAATGTGTGTTAAATTAAAATACACTGAAACTGGTGAACTTTTTTTTTTTTTTTTTTTTTCAGTTTATTCTGCATTTTTTTCACATTTTCCACTTTTTTCACACACATTTACTTTTTTATTTTTTGCAATTTGATTTATTTTTTTATTTTTTTTATTTTTTTTAAACTTCACATAAGCCACAAAATATTTGCATTTCTGTTTTTTTTTTCAGTGTTTTTTTTTTTGTTTTTTTTTTTTTTTTTTAAACGTATAAGCAACAAAATAGTTGTGTTTTACTTTTTTTTTCTTTTTTTACATAAGCCACAAAATATTGGCGTGTTTTTTTCCCACGTAAGCCACAATATATATATATATATATATATATATATATATATATATATATATATATATATATATTTTTTTTTTTTTTTTTTTTTTTCAATTTATTCATTTTTTGCTTCCATTTATTCAGTGTGTTTTTATTTCTATTTTCTTTTCTTTTGTTTTCTTTTTTCTTTTCCACATAAGCCACAAAATATGCATTTTTAATTTATTTTTAAATTAATTTATTTTTTTTTTTTAATTGTCATACAATGAATATCAAATTAAGAATACATGAAAAGTAATAAAAAAAATAAATAATGATAATAGAAACTGGTGTACTTTCTTGCTGTTGGTATATTGTATCTTCCCCATTCTGAACCGAAAATAAATAAATAAATAAATAACAATAAAAATGATATTAAAAACATGAAAGAGAAATTTAAGTATTGTTTTAAGTATTATACTTAAGTATTTTTGCATGTGCAGCAATACCTTTCGAAAACTCTCTATCCATATATAGATATTTTGGCCATCAGTATTTGTGTAGTAGTGTGCAGTAGTGTGGAGTTTGCATGTTCTCCCTGTGTTTGAGTGAGTTTTGTCTGGTCACTGCACATTTTCCCTTTAACTTAAAACATGCACAAAATGCTAATACTAAAAGCTTATTTTTCGTACACTTAGATTATCATCATAACAATGTGCCCAAGTTAACCAGACTCTGCCACATACTTGTCCACATTCTTTTTTCGTTGGGGCCACCTGAGAAACTGAAAATATTGTAGAGAGCCGGGCCAAAATGCTTAACTCAGTTCTGTATAATTTGAATTGTATTTCTCTATTTAAAAAAAACAAAACATTAAATATCATTGTTTTGACGAGCTGATCAGACTGGTAAGAGTTTTTGTTATGAGTAAACAATGAAAAAGTGAGGTTGCTTGACAAAAAAATTCAGTCATTAAAGTGATTAAAAGTCATTAAAAAACACATCTATAATAAAAGCAGTGCAGCTTTAGTCCGTGCGTGAGGTCAAATTATAAAATATATTTAGTTCGTTATTCCACATGAGCTCAAATGTCAGGTCTGTGCTCGTCCATGTAAAAGCCGCACGCATATCACAGGATCAAGATAGGAAAATAAATACACCAAATTAATTATTATTCCCGGAGAGACTAGAGTTCAAGTCAATTGTAACCTTGTTTATAATTGCACTTTTTTTTTTTCATATTATTTATTTGATTTAATACTGTCAATATGCAGATTTTTATTGCAGTACAGTGAGTTCTTGTGTCTTGTCAGTAACAGAAATCCTCTTTGCGTTCACCTTTCGTACATTTTGCAGCGAAATCCGATGTGATCGATAGGAAAACGCGTCTGTGGCCTCTCATTTTGGAGTATGACATCATCTTTGTAGAATCTGAAAAGCACCTTTATCCGACTCCAAACCCCCGTCTCCCTCTGACCGCCGCCGCCGCCGCCGCTGCTGCAGAGAGAGAGAGAGAGTGCAGCTTTTTGAACTTCCAAAGGGGGCACTCTTGGGTCACTTTTACCACGGAAAATCCTTAAGAGGAATTTCTCTAAGTGAAATATGACAAAGCAGACGCACACACACACACACACACACACACACACAGAGGGGAGAGAGGGAGGAGGAGGAGGAGAGGCTACTTACCCCTATCCTGTGAAACTGAGGGGCTTTCTCTCTCTCTCTCTTTCTCCTTTCTTTCTAATTCTCTCACTCCCTCTCTCTCCGTTTGTCCTCCTGCTCTTGTTCTCTCCCGCTCACACTCTCACTCATTTCTATTTTACGTCTCTTTTTCTCTTTCTCTCGCAAATCCCTCTATTCTTTCTTTCTTCCTCTCTCTCTCGTACACCCCCTCCTCTCTCGCTACCTTCAGCCCCTCTCTCTGCCTCTCTCCCTCCTTCCTTCACTCTCCCCCTCTGCTCTCACACTCTCTTCTCCTCTTTCTGTCACAAATCCCTCTACTCTCTTTCTCTTTTCTCCTTCCCTCTCTCTCTCAGTCCCCCTCTTCTTCCCTCACTCTCCCTCTGCTCTCTCTCATACTCTCTTCCCCTTGCTTTCCTCTTTTTCTCTCTCCTTTTCTCTTTCACTCCCTTCATCCCCTCTCAGTCCCCCTCTTTCCCTCACTCTCTCTCTACTCACACTTTCTCTTCCCTTTGCTTTACTCTCTCTCCCTCTCTCAAACACACACTCCTTCCTCACTCTTTCTTCCTTCCCTCTTTTTGTCCTTCAGTCCCTCTCTTTATCACTCCCCCTCTCTCCGTCCATCCTCTAGCCCACGCTCAAACGCTCCCTGTTCTTCCTCTTACTCACTCTCTCTCACTTCTATCTCTCCCTTACTCCCTCCTCTCTTGCTCAGTCCACACACGCTCTTTCTCTCCCTCCATTCTCGCCGTCACTCCCTCTGTCTGTCTCTCCTTCTCTGCTTATCTATTCCTTCTCTCCCTCTCTCCTTCTCTGCTTTGTTCCTCCTTCTCTCCCTCTCTCCTCCCTCTCCTCCTTCTCTGCTTATCTATTCCTTCTCTCCCTCTCTCCTTCTCCCCTCCTTCTCTGCTTTGTTCCTCCTTCTCTCCCTCTCTTTCCCTCTCCTCCTTCTCTGCTTCTCTATTCCTTCTCTCCTCATTCTTTGCTTCTCTATTCTCCCTCGCTTCTCTCCCCTCCCTCTCTCCTCTCCCTCGCGCTCCTTTTCTCCTCTGCTTCTCTATTCCTTCTCTCCTCTTTCTTTGCTTCTCTCCCTCTCTTTCCCTCTCCTCCTTCTCTGCTTCTCTCCCTCTCTCCTCCTCCTCTGCTTCTCTCCCTCTCTCCTCCTTCTCTCCTTCTCTGCTTCTCTCCTCTTTCTCTCTCTCTCCTCCTTCCTTGCGTCTCTCCCTCCCTCCCTCCCTCTCCTTCTCTCCTCCTTCTCTGCTTCACTCCTCCCTCTCTCTCTCCCTCTCCTCCTTCTCTCCCTCGTGCTCCTTTTCTCCTCTGCTTCTCTATTCCTTCTCTCCTCCTCCTCTGCTTCTCTCCCTCTCTCCTCCTTCTCTGCTTCTCTCCTCTTTCTCTCTCTCTCTCCTCCTTCCTTGCGTCTCTCCCTCCCTCTCCTTCTCTCCTCCTTCTCTGCTTGACTCCTCCCTCTCTCTCTCTCTCTCTCTCTCCTTTACTCCCTCCTCGCTCGCTCAGTCCACACACCTCTCTTTCTTTCAAGTTCCCTCTCTTCTTGCTGTCACTCCCTCTGTCTGTCTGCCCTTATCTCCTCCTTTTCTGCTTCTCTTCTCCTCTCCTCTCCCTCTCTCCCTTTCTCTCACTCTCCTTCTTCTCTTCCTCTTTTCTTCTCTCCTCTTTTTCTCTCTCTCTCTCCTTCTCTCCCTCTCTCAGTGTGTATGTGTGTGTGACATGAGAGCGTATACAGTGTTGCCTTCATGGACCGTTCCCAGGGTCGGTAACTGCCGGCGCTCCAAGTCCAACATCCTGCCATTCACGCGGAGTTCCTTCCTCCAGAGTAAATCCACGTTTGAAATTAAAGCGGTATTATGATTGTAAAGAGACGGGACAAAAGACAGAAACCCGCGTGACAATTAATACACCAGGGATTGTACTTAAAGGCAAAAAATAAAATAAAAAAAATCAGAGCAAAGTGTTTCAATAATACAGTTTTCTTAAAGATGCACTGTGTAACTTTTCTGGTAGAGGCTCTGCTACCTGCTCGTCTCCACTAAAATGCTATTGCTTTGTCGAGAATGTTCCACAATATAGAATTAAACTGCAAAATCTCCATGGAGATATTAGGAAAGTTGAAGGTTAGATCTGTGGAGAGGCGAGCCTGCTCACAGTAACAATGCATGTTTTTGGTTTTTTTAAGATAATTATTAAACCTGTAATTGAATAAAAGCACAATATACAAGTTTAATGCCATACTGTGGAACATTCAGTTTTCAAATTTGTCCATTCAAGACATTCATACTATACATAACAATTCTGTGGTTTGTCGCAATGGAGATATTAGTGTGTCTGTAATTTTCCCCAACAAATGGCATTAAACTTGTCTATCGTGCAGTTATTCAATTTCACTTGTTTTTATTGAATTCTAACTGAGTGGGGATGCCTCTGACTCGTAATTTGGCCTGGTGGCATGACCTTGTTGTTGTCATGGAGATATTAGTGCTTCGTCTGTAATTTTTCGCACTATGGCATTAAACTATCGTCTATAGTGTGGTTATTCAATTTCACTTGTTTTTATTGCTTTCTAACTGTGAGTGGGGACACCTCTTCACAGATCTGACTCATAACTTAGCCTGGTAACATTATCTTGTCTTCTTGTCTCCATGTAATAATAGTAATAGATTTTATATATACATGTACATTGTTCATTTGAAAAAAAAACAACACAAATCTAAAAGTGCTATAGTCGATTAAAGGTGCACTATGTAAGTTTTCTAGAAAAGGGTCCAACAGTTGCTTATTTCCATGGAGATGTTATTGTTGTTGTCTGTAGTGCCCTAGCCAGGCTGGCGTCACCTAGTGCCTCCGCTCTATTTCATTTCTCTCCAGTGACTAGTTCAGGAATCAGAATACACTAGACGGTTTGCAAGAACCCTGGAAGTTGTAGACCGCACACCGGCCAATCAGCTGTGAGCTGTGAAGCCATGACTTCAAACTCAAGCACCTGTCTGTGTCCCTTTTGTGGTGCAGCACAACAGTAAACAAAGCGTCGAGATGGATGTAGACGAAGCCATATATTCTGTGTTGGCAACGATTCCTGAGATTGAGGATTTAAAGCTGGAACGAAGAGAATGTTTGGGTAATTTTATCAAGCAGAAAGACATTATTGTCCTTCTTCCTACAGGATTTGGCGCATTATAAATGTCAGGAACAAATAGCAGCGATTGGTTAAATAAAAAAGTACTCGCCTACTGTCAAGTGAACAAATCCTAATGCTGCGAGGTCAGACAGTTTCCACGAAGTGACACCAGTTGATGAATCAGGCTAGCAGTGTCCCCAAGTATGGCATTAAACCCATCAAACTCAAGAAATAATTAAATGGAAAAAAAAAAAAAAAGTATACAGATAAAATAATGATTGTAAAACATAATAAAACAATACACAAAATAAATAAATAAAATTGATTTTGTGTTAAATTACAATTAGTACATAGTAGTAGTATCTAATTTATTTTGAATATGTAAATATTTGTAAATTTCTGTGATCAGTGTACATAAACAATCACATCATTTTTGAAACTATGTCATGAACATTTTTTTTTTCTTCAAGTTTCTATTTTTCCCACTTCTTTTTGAGAAATGTTCTTTTCTGTTGTTTACAATGTATATGCAGTATGTATGTACAATTATTGTTTCTCTCTTGGCACAAACTCAAAATAAAACGAATCAATCAATCAAGGAAAATGCCATCAGGCCAATTTACAGGCGAGTTTTGCGATGCGAAGACCCCACTCAATCAGAATACACACTTTTAAAGGTATTTTTGAACAATAAAAACACCCATAACTGAACAAATGCATCTTATACAAGTTTAATACTTGGGATATAACAATAACCAAAATATCGTGATATCGTATCGTCAAAGTTCACACAATAATATCGTGGACCATCAAAATATATCAAATTACAAGTCTCTTTGCTTAAATTAAGAGTTATAGTGCAGCAATGGCTACAAAAACAGAGGGAACTACATAGACCATGATCCTTTGCTCCATTTCAGTGCAGAATACAAGAAGAAATAACACTTCTAAACACTTTTCAGTCTTAGTTCTTTGGATTAAGTCTTGTCAAGGCATTTTAAGAGGAAAAAGTCGCAAATTAACAGTTTTGTTTGTAAGCCTCCACAAAATATCGCAATAAATATCGTACCGTGAGATGTATATCGTGAAAACATCGTACCGAGAGATTTGGATATTGTTACGTCCCTAAACATGAGCTTTCCCAGGATATCGTAATAAATATCATATCGTGAGACTTGGATATCGTTACACCCCATTTAATACCATGCTCTGGAACATTACAGACAAAGCAAAAGCATCTCTCCAACCTGAAAAGTTCCGCAATGCACCTTTAAACATAGTAATAAAAATGCGATAAACGTTCTTAGAAAGTATTAATCCGAACAACTGTAGATTTGGTTTAACACCGCTCTACGAAACAGACAAAACAATAAAATCTGCACGGAGACGACCAAGCGACAGATCTTCCACCGGAAAAGTTCCACAGTGCACCTTTAACCTCTGGTCACGCTCATTCTCCCGTCTCTCTCTCTCTCTCGGTCTGTGGGGGTTCAGACGTACGGAGCAGCAGCGGCGGTTCATTGTTTTGCACGAGCTCGGAGACGGGAAAGCACTGCTGCGGTGAAAAGCCAGTAAGCAAAACACGTCTGACTTTTTAATTTGCTCCACAGGGTTCACCGGGCAATTAGGAGAAACATTCGCTGATGAGACAAAACGCCCCGCTGCTGTCAGAGAGGGAGTATTATGGGATGGAGCCGCGGTGGAGAGCAGGCCAGGGGAGGGAAAGAGGGAAAGAGGGGAAGAGGGAGGGAGGAGCGAGGTCCGTGAGAGGAGAGAGTTTGTTGTTGTTGCTTTGTAGAGTTGGAAGAAGAGACTGTTTATATAAATGGTTCGCTTATCCACCTCGTTCCAAATAAGAAGCGTTCGTGGGTGCGCTTCCGGCTCCAACGACTTTGGCTGCGTTTGAGTTTACACTGAAAAATTGCTGCAGTGAGTCTCGCCGTTTTGGTCTTAAAATGTTCGTATTAACCCGCTCTACATGATCCTGGTGTTTTTATTTCGCTGTTTGTCCTTTTCCTAATATGGAACTCCAAATTCGCTCTTGGAACTGCCGGCATCCTGAGCTTCATTTGACTGGACCCGAACGCTATGGGTGACGTAACACTCCCTTAGTTCACTTAATCCATGTCTTTATACAGTTTCTGGTTGGAACGGGACAAAAAAAAAGCTAAAAGTTTGTAATTTGTGACATGTCTAAAATGTATTCTGTTAAAGAGTACCGTATTTTTAAGACTATAAGTCACACTTTTTTTCATGGTTCGGGTGGTTGTGCGATGTGCAACTTATATATTAACATTTCCACACTGACAGCTGTGAGAGGCTCTAGTCTTGTGTGTCAGTATCTGCTGCTCCTGTTCCTCCTGTACCACTGTCACTTGGCTCTACTGCACATGTCTCCTGCAGAAAGAGCCTCTGTTCTGTCTGTATCATATCAGTCGATCGCACCATTACTTCTGTACCAGTGAAAATTTACAATTTACACAAACTTATAAAGACAAATGAGAAGACTGAACACAAATACCCCCAAAAAGAAAATTTAATTTTGCAGATTACAATTACAAGTAGCAAAATCTGCAGCCGAAAACGGTAACAGAGCAGCAAAAAGAAAGTTTGGAGTTTGCAAAAAACTTGTGACAACGGGAGGATGCATCATGCAACTTTCCTGGAAGTCACTGGATGGATCGACAAAGCCTGGACTTCAGTGACACCTGAAACCATCCTGTTGGGATTCAGAAAGGCCAGAATAATTTTAACTGGAACTGATGCTGAGTCTGACGACAGCGACACAGAAGAGGAGGCGGTGCGCCGTTTACCTCCGGAGGTCGCAGAGTTGCTCAGAAGTGAAACAGAGGATGAAGAATTCAATGGATTTAATGATTTGAAGTGAGATCAAGTTTCCCCCAAAAACTGTGACTTTAGGCCGGTGCAACTTGTACTCCGGAGTGACTTGTAGTCCAAAAAATATGGTACACATTGTAAACATCTCCATGTTTCAATATTCTGTCAAATATTAACACTGGAGTTGAAGTAAGAAACTACAGAATGCAAGAATACCATGTGTTTCAGAACATGTTTGTACTGGTCTAGGCACAATAAGATTTTTCTGTAAGACATTCTGTTACCTAAATCATTACAGCCTTTGAAATTCAATAACTGCAACAACTCAAATTTTGACTTAATTTGGTTAGAATTCATTGTAAAATCTGAATAATGTGAACAAGACAGGATTGTCACTGCAAATAAGAAAAGAAGATGCAATTCTGTCAACTGGACAAAGGTTTAAGTGAAAACGTTTCATACCTGTTATAGTATATTTGTTCCTATATTTGTTGTTGCTGTTTTTTAACTCCACAGCATTAACATATAATAAATATAAATAAATAAATACACTTGTTTGGAACTTAAACTAATGTATTTGTTTTAAAATCTTTAAATCAAACTTTCAAGAAATGTATAGGCCCAGTAGTGAGTTATGCATTTATACATTCTTTCTTTTCTGAGATATTTTGAAGGTAAAAAGGTTAAAAGGTGCACTGTGGAACTTTTCTGGTGGAGGTTCCAGAGGTTCAGTAGCTTCTCTCCACGGTGATACTGCTTGGAATGTTCCACAGTATGGCATTACACTAATTTATCTCAGGAGACAGCAGGTAACAGCACTGGGCCCAGTTACGTGTCAAATCTGTTTAAGTTTTTAAGGCGAATTTTTGAAGACAATAAAATTCCTTGTTAATGAGTAAATGAAACATGGACACGTTTAAGAAAATACCAGGACATTCCAGAAAATTCCACCACCAGAAAAGTTACACAATGCACCTTTCAATCAAAGTTTCAAGAAATGCCCAACAGCGAGTTATGTGTTTGTAGCACTTTCTTTTCCTTGAAGTTCTGAAGATAAACTTAACTAAAGAAATGTCCCATATTGATAAGACTCTGACCAGACTTCCTCCTTCTATAAACTCCACAGAAAGCTTCTAAAAATAGAGACGGACTGGCCCAGATCTGAACCAACAAAAGCAGGTTGTTTTAAGACCAGGATGTAACTGCTCAGATAAGGACCACAAAGGCCTCCACCCACACTCGGGGAGAACAGACATTTTTCCTACATTTTTTCTCCATTTTTCCTCCTAAGATAAAGAAATACGTTTATGTTAAATGATAATAAATATTTTCGATCTATAGAATGTTGTAGGAACGGTACAAAATCTCGTGCCACAAGATCTCAGAAGACAAGGACTGCAGGGATTAATTTGGATTTTTTAATGAAATCTGATTTTTTTTGCGAGGTCGTTCACATTTCCAATTAAATGCGACTTGTATGTGATCTCCAGTGTGAACTTTAAATGCCCCAAAAGTGTCCCGCGTGTAGAAGTAGACTAAACTCTGTAGCCAGGCTGGTGCCATCTAGTGCCTCCGCTCAATTTCATTTCTCTCCAGCGACTAGGTCAGGAATCGAAATACACTAGACAGTTTGCAAAAATCCCAGAAGTTGTAGACCGCACACCAGCCAATCACTGAAGAGCTGTGAAACCATGACATCAAACTCAAGCGCTTGTCTGGGTCCCTTTTGTGATACAGCACAACAGTAAACAAAGCCTCAAGATGGATGTAGACGAAGACAGACATTCTGTGTTGGCAATGACTCCCGAGATTGAGGATTTAAAGTTGGAACAAAGAGAATGTTTGATGGATTTTATCAAGGGGAAAGATGCTATTGCCCTTTTTCCTACAGGATTTGGCGCATTACATACATCACGACCAAACAGCAGCGATTGTTTAAATAAAAACGTACCTGCCTACTGTCGAGTGAAAGAATCCTAATGCTGTGAGGTCAGATGGTTTCTACAAAGTGAAACCGGCTGATGAATCAGGCTGGGTTTGTCTCCCAAAATATGGTCTAGTTCTTCGTAAAATTGACAGGTTACACGTCCACAATCCCTTCGTTTGCGTCTTTAGCCTCCTTGTATTTGTCTCGCAGGCTCTTTATTTTTTGTTGACACCAGGATCGCCTGTAGTTGCACTGCACTTTCAAAAAACGCCCTGTTCAGATAAGACCCCTCCAATTTGGCCTGAATACAGCGATCCCCCCAAATATTAATAAACTCGCTAAGCTCGCATTCCCTCCAATGACGAGACTCCGAGTCTGACGTGTAGGTGGGATGAAGGTGACCTGACCGTTCAGACTGAAGTCGCATGTCAACAGATCAGATCGGTTTTAGGAGCACATATCCAAGTGGTCTGGGTCACATTTGAAAAAAATCTGATCTGTGTCATTCAGACTGTCATGAAAAGATCAGATACAGGAGCGTAGAGGCGAAAAAAATCATATTTGGGTCACTTCAGGCTGCAGTCTGAAAGTAGCTTTAGATTGGACAAAAAAGGTTTACAGGTTGGCGAGTTACATTTCTGTCACATTTCTAAATACTTGTGTGATATTCTATGTTCCAAAAAGAAGCACAAAAATGGAAACAAAAATATTAAATCAAATAAATACAAAATTGTGAGGTGAATGCCAAACTTGGAAACTGAATCGTGAAATTTATAACAAAATCTCATGTTTAGATAAACCTAACAATGTCTTGTTCTCGTCGAAATTGTGTCTCGTCACATCCCTTGAATGTTGTGACGTCATCTGAAGCCCAGCAATAGAAAATGTTACACAGTGCACCTTTAGTTCAACATTTCACAAAAGAACATTGGAATTTATATGAAAAGACAATAGTATGTCCACTGTAAACTTAATAAAACTACCCACAATGCAACTTTTATTCATTTTTTCCACATTGACCCGATACATGTGGTTTGCCGTTCCATCCACGCAGCACTAACGTCCAAAAATACATGGAAAATGCCAATGTGCATTAACAAAGTTGACCTTTGGCTAATGACCATCTATTATTCATAATTGTGAATAATTAATTTGTGATTTCAGTAAGTCTTCAGAGTGCTGCGTATTGATCATATTTACAGACTCCAAGGCTCCGATTTGATGCACTGCTAAAAATGTGAAGTCATTCAGTCAAACGTTTCCAGATTTATCAGGACGCAAGGGCAAAGACTGAGGGACGTCCGGTAAATCCAGAGAGAGCAAAGAGAAGCGCGAGGTGCAGAGTGAAAAACACTTCTGGAGATATTCACAAACTGACAAAGTTGTTTCTAAATAACAACAGTTTTTGGAACACTCAAAACTCTGTCCCACATCTTTTTTCTGTGACGCCAACCGGAAAAATCTGGTCTGTGTGGGCGGAAAATTAAAGTGAAAATGACAAAATGTGTCTACGCTGACCCTCAGAACATAACAAGTATAAACTGTGGTTAAGACTTTAAGAGCGTGCATTAATTATGAATGCATGTATTAATTCAACATGATTTTAATTTACATAAAGCCACAAACCAAAGAAACGAACAAAATTAAAGCATTCATTGGTGTTTTTACAGGCATTCTTACTGTGAAAAGGCTCATCTCTCCACAGACCTGATTTAGCTTGGCTTGTTATTGCTTTTTCTGGATTTTGAATGTTATAAAATGTGTATATCCATGGAAAATGCTCCAAAGTTTGGCTTTAACTCTTTACAGGGTTCTCACTCTTTTTCACTGACAAAATTTCAAAACTTTTCCATGACTTTTTCATGACCTAAAGTGAATTTTCGATGACTGCGACACCCTACATGTGTAGAACTGATCATATTTTTAGGATTAAAGATGAAATGTTAACCCTTTCCACTCACCTTATGGTTTGTCAGTGCATTTATTGTCGTCTCTTTTAAACAAAAGGAGCATATGTTCAGAAATAATCATAATAGTCTAATGATACTTTAACAGAACACTGTAGTTGCGCGAAAGAAATACTAAAATTGAATGACTTTTTCCAAAACTTTCATTGAATTTACAAAATTCCATTACTTTTCCAGGCCTGGAAAATGACATTTTCAATTTCCTTGAATTTTCCAGGATTTCCATGACTGTGGGAACCCTGGCTATACCACAGCTTTTCCAACCTGGAAAATCTGGTCCGTATGGGAGGGGAATGAAGGTGAAAATGACAAAAATGTGTCTATGCTGACCCTCAGAATCGCAACAAGTATAAACGATGCTGAAGACTTTCAGAGTGTGCAGTAATTATTAATGCATGTATTCATTCAAAATTCTTTTTACAGACATTCTTACTCTGAACACACTTGTCTCTTCACAGTCCTGACTTAGCCTGGCTCCATGGAGATGTTATTGCTTTTACTGGATTTTTTTGTTTTTTACAGGATGTTATATAATGTTAGCCAGGCTGGCGCCACATAGTGCCTCCGCTCAATTCCATTTCTCTCCAGCGACTAGGTCAGGAATCCAAAAACCCGGAAGATTTCAGGCACCAGACAATCAGCGAAGTGCCATAGATTCTGTGTTGAATGTTTTGTGAATTTTATCAAGGGAAAAGACTTTATTGTCTTTCTTCCTACAGGATTTGGGAAAAGCTTGATATACCAGTTAGCCTCGTTAGTCACGACCAAATAGCAGTGATTGGTTAAATAAAAAAATACCTGCCGACCGTCGAGCAAACAAATTCTAATGCTGCGAGGTCAGACGGTTGTGTATAATGTGTGTGTAAAATGTGTATATCAATGGAAAATGCTCCAAAGTTTGGTTTTAACTTTCTAAAAAGAGTTGTTTTCTTTTCAAAAACAAAATAATAATGTTTTTTAGTATTGGTTTCATAAAAAAGAAACAAAAATAACTTTTAATCACTGCCATTTAACACAAAAAGCCCTATAGCCCTGCACAAACCTCTCATCCTGAATCTCAAAACAAACCCTGTTCTCGTTCAAACCGATGGCACATAGTACACAAGATAAAAACAAATCAACATCTAAAGTTCTCTTCAACACATTTCTGAGCGTGTTGATTCCATGCTAATCATGTGTAGCCCTGCTCTCTGCACACAGCCCTGGCCTCTGCATTAGAACACATTATGAAAATCTTATTGAAAAGTACAAACAGGCGTCTGACTGTTGGAGATAATAACGAGCCTCTAATGACTGCTCTCTGCTTCATTAGTCAAGTGTTGTTATTGCCACAACAAGCACTTTATTTTAAACAAAGCCCTGAGCTCCATGAGCACGCTCGCACAGAAAAAAAAAACAACAACTACGATACATGTTTAGTCAATCAGCTTCATCGACGCAAAAGTTTTGGATCTAACTCGGAGATGGCAGACTTGGTGGGACTTGGTTACAGTTTTTTATTGCGTTGACAAATTAAAATAAAAAGGTGCAAACTTTTTGGTTACCATCTCATCCTTTTGAGACCGAGCTCATATTGTGTTAGTCTACGTTCAGACTGCAGGACTTAATGCTCAATTCTGATTTTTTTCATGAAATCCAATTTTCTTGCGAGGTCGTTCACGTTTCCAATTAAATGCGACTTGTATGTGATCTCCAGTGTGAACTTTAAACACCCTCAAAGTGTCCCGCATGCGCATTGGAGAATACGACGACGTCACACACAGCGAAAGCGCTCAGTGTTTACGGAAGTCGTCTAAACATGGACGCTGCATTGAGCACATGACGATGATAAAGTTGCAGTCATACTGGAGCCATAACATGTACAGCTTATTTGTTTTGAGGAGGAGAAGGAGAAGGATGAGGTTTTTGGCCGTGGCGTTTTGTGGGGCAGTGGCAGCAACGTCCGTAAAATATCAAACGTGTGGGTGCAGAGTCGCAGCCAAGAGTGGTGGGATTGACATGTGCTTCCCTGCTTCAGTTCACATGACAAGAACGTTTGTGTACAGTTGTGAGCTCCTACTTCTATTGTGGGAAGAAACAAGTCTTCGGCGGCCTGTTTCAGTGAGTGAGTGCATTGGCGTTGGGCTGTATTGGATCGTAACAGGTGCTTGTTACCGTGTTGTTATGACTTGTAGGTGGGATGAATACGACCTGACCGTTCATGTCAAAAGATCGGATATGTAACAGTTTTAGGAGCACATATCCAAGTGGCCTGGGTTGCATTTGAAAAAATCTGATCTGTGTCATTCAGACTGTCATTAAAAGATCAGATGCAGGTCACATAGGGGCCGAAAAATCAGATTTGGGTCACTTCAGGCTGCAGTCTGAACGTAGCCTAAGACGGTAGTATATTAAAGCCAAAGTATGTCATTTTTTCCCCAAAAATAGACCATAAAAAGTAGTGCTGGGACTCACAGGGTCCCTCACGATTCAGCATAATACACAAAATAAGATAAGCCTCACACAGTAGGGAAATTACAGTGTTGCAATGCAAATATATATATAATATATATATATATATATATATATATATATATATATATATATATATATATGCATGAACTTTGCAGTATTTTTAAAGAACCAAATACATTTTAACAACAGTGTTCCTCTAAACAAGCAACAAAATAGTAACTTCTCTTGGTGATATATCGATTTAGCAGCCCACGATACCAATAGTGTGTCACTGAGCTTTAGTATTAATAAATATCGACCTTTTCACACGTACCTAAAAAAACAAAAACACAAAATCCACACAAAACTGATTCTTCTTTGACCTGGAGGAAGGCCACTGCCATTGAATCATGTAGCTTCATAAAGTTACATACTGTACCTTTAAGATATTCAAAATAAAACAATGTAATAATAATAATAATAATAATAATAATAATAGCTGTGAGTTTACCCAGAAATGTTGAAAATTATTCTAGCATCATCATCAAGCTCAGCGTTTAAAAAATAAAGATAGTTTACAAGTTTCTATTCAACTTTAGAGAACTCTGACTTCAACAAAAAGTTTAATAAAAGTTTAAAGTTTTATTCTCATTCCGTTTCAAAATTCTGCTTTTTAAAGTTTTTAAGTTTTGCTGAAAGGATAGACATTCTTCAACAAGGCAATTCCCCAACGTCCAAGCGAAGCCCACACTATCCTCCACTATTTCTGCCCGGACTATTTATAAATGACTGCCTGTCTTTGGTAAAGCTCCTGTTGGACATGGTTGAGACAGCTCGTACCAACTGAGAGGTGCGTGTCCAGACCTGCACGAGCGGAAGACGAGGGAGGGGAGGAGGAAGAGGAGGGAGCCCGTGTCCAGATAATGGTGGAGTGCTGTCTCTTCTCCTCCAGTGGAGCTGCTGATTGTCCAATTCATCAATCCATCCATATCGTGTTCGTTTAGTGCACTGTTCGGTCATGGCCTAAGCTGCCTGTACCTCATCTGAAATACACTACCAGTCAACATTTTACTCCTTTATACATTTTATATTAGGGATGTAACAATAACCGAAATATCGTGATATCACCAGAAGTGTGGGGCTGTCACAATATATCGAATCAGAAGTTCCTTTTCTTAAATGCATGGTTTTATTGTAGCAACAGCTCATAAACATAGGGAACTACATATCCCATGATTCATTTCAGTGCAAACAACATGAAGAAATATGTTTTTGACTTGAATTCTTGGGATTATGATGGAAATAATTCACACCAAAATCTTGTCATGGTAGAGTGTTTGTCTACTGACTTGAAGTTTGGGGGTTCAATTCCCACTCTCTACATAACCACCACTGGTTGGCGATGCAATTCTGGCTCCCATAGATAAATGCTGTCATTGTGTTCCTGGGCCAGACACTCAACACATCATGCCCCCAGTGTCAGTGTTCAATGGCCACATTTTTATACAGTGCTTTTCCAATTTCAAGGCACTCAAAGAGCTTTTCCAACAAGGAACCATTCAGCCATTCCCACACCAGTGTACGCAGACTAGAGGTCTGCATGGGACAGAATTTTCAGTCCCGCTCCCGTCCGCAAAGAATTGTAATTTTCATTCCTGCTCCCGTCCACATTTGCAGTATTTTGTCCTGCTCCTGCCTGCAAATCCAGCAAGATGGGGACGTTCGCTTTCTTAAGGTCTATCAAACATGGAGAAAGGAATTGTCTAAAAAGTGTGCGAGATTAGACCACATCCGCAAGTTTAGGCTACTTAAAATGTTTTTATTAATGCCAAATAAATAAATATCTAGTCCAAATGATGTATGATAGGCACATGAATCATTTGTATGTTTTACTTTACACTCATATTTAGTTTGCAGGGCTGCAGTTTATCATCCCATCCACCCGCTCCCGCATTGTGCAGTCAAAATGTGTCCCACACCACACTGTTCTGCGTCGGATCCAGCGTGCAGGGCTCTAATGCAGACTCTGGGAGTGAAGTGGGTTAAGTGTCTTGCCCAAAGGACACAACAATGGCACTAATCTGCGGGAGCTAAAATCGTGCCGCCAACCTGTAGGTCAGTGGATCTGACCGCTCAACCAATGATGTTTATGTCGACAGTGGGATTCCAACTGCCAATCTTCAGGTTAGTGGACAAATGCTCTACACCAACTGAGTGTCTGTGTACACCGGTGTGAATGTGCTTTAAAATATATAAATTATGACCATTTACTATCAAATATGTAATGGAAGATGTGTGGGATTATGTAGCAATGGGCGATCCCACAATTTTTGGAATCAGTACAGTACCAAGTTCATTTTCGGGTAGGGGGGTAACGATAACCAAGTCTCATGATACGATATCGTCACGGTATGAACCTCACGGTACAATATTTATTGCGATATCATGGGAAAGCTCACGATATGGTGGGGAGGCTCACGATTAGGGATGGAACAATATCCAAATCTCTCTGTACAATATTTCCACGATATACATCTCACGCTATGATATTTATTGCGATATTTTGTGGAAGCTGTGAACAAAACTTTTAATATGCTACTTTTTCCTCTTACAATGCCTTGACAAGACTTAATCCAAAGAACTAAGACTTAAAAGTGCTTAGAACTGTTATTTCTTTATGTAGTCTACACTGAAATGGAGCAAAGGATCATGGTCTATGTAGTTCCCTCTCTTTTTTTGGCTCTTGTTGCACCATAACTCTTAATTTAAGCA
This sequence comes from Boleophthalmus pectinirostris, assembly GCF_026225935.1. Taxonomy (NCBI): domain Eukaryota; kingdom Metazoa; phylum Chordata; class Actinopteri; order Gobiiformes; family Gobiidae; genus Boleophthalmus; species Boleophthalmus pectinirostris. The sequence goes on along the minus strand of NW_026570970.1, from coordinate 9,076,530 downwards.
AAGAAACTTCAATATATTGTGACGGTTCACGATATTATTGTAAGAACTTTGACGATACGATATCACGATATTTCGGTTACTGTCACATCCTTATTTTCAGGGTAATTTTTTTCAATACTGATAGTCGATACTGGTCTCGTCTCAAGTGTGAAAGGATTTCAGTGAAACCACCAGAAGAGGGAAGGTCCAGGGGAAAAAGTTCATGTTCAAAAACAGATAAGAAATAAATTGTCAAAAGTCTAAACACTCTTACACTCTTTGTCTAAGCAGAGTTGATCGATTTTAGCGCGATAAAAATATGACTCCATTCCTTCTCGAGCAATGAGCAAATGGATCAAAGCAATGGCGTCTTGAATGCAGAAGAAAAAAAGATCATTAAAACACTCACAAATCCCTCTAAATACAACTCTGAGTGCGTAAATGGCAGGAGACAAATTAGGCTGTAGATTATAATAAGCTTCCTTTAATCTCATGTGTGAATGTTGTGGCATATTTTTAATCAGAGAGGTCTGTTTTTGCGAATGAACTCATTGTTGCTGGGAGACCTGTGCACCGCCCTCGTGTGCGAAGAGAGAATTTTTTCCTTTTCCCTCTGAGTTGAGTCTGTGCTCGTCACCTCCGGTCATAGAGGTATCCAAGACTTGGTGGCAGAGTCTGAAGCCCTTAAGATACGTGTTTCCTGATATCAAATACAGAGGCAACAAAAAGACCTGCAGGGTGTATTGGAACAGTGTAGATTGGTTTCAGATTGTCCAGAAAGGGGACACTACCTGCTATTACCTCCTCCTGTGATTGTGTCATCCCAAAACAAGCCAAGTTACTGGTCAGATCTGTGGAGAGGAAAAATTCTACATATTTGTGAGCGATAAAACCACCTGTAATTGAAAACATGTAAGGTAGATCTGTTGAAAGCAGTCTGAAAGCTCTTCTTAAGCACACAGAAGTTCTATAAAGCATTGAAGGTATTAGATTTAAAGATTACTGAAATTCTGGACTTTCATTAAGAAATATTCTAAAAGTGTTTCAGATTCATGCAGCTAAAACCTGGAACGGTCTCCCTGAAGATGTAGGACAGGCCTCTAGTTTGACTCCATTTAAATCCAGGTTCAAAACGGTTCTGTTTAGCTGTAAATATGACTGAAAGGTTTTCATTCTGCACTCTTCTCTCTAATTCACTGTCTCTTTTTAACTTTCTGATGATTATTTATGTGTTGATTTGTTTTTATTATGATTTTATAATGTATTTCTTATTCTGTAAAGCAGGGGTGTCCAAACTTTTTTCATCAAGGGCCACATTTCTAAACACAGATGAAGCAGAGGGCCGATCGAGGGCCGGACACTGGTGCTCAGTACAGTGAATAATTAAAATATGTGCATGTTTAACACTTTGGAATGAGCCGTCAGTCCTTATTCACTCTAAAATCCCCAAAACCACACATTAAATCTTTAATATTGGCTTTATCGAAGTAGATTTTCAAAAAACTTGCTGTAAAAAGTTCATTTTCAATTGATGCAAGGTCATTTGGGCCAAATCACCTGGAAGCCTGAGGGCCAAGAAAAATTTGTTCGAGGGCCGCATTTGGCCCCCGGGCCGTAGTTTGGACATGCCTGCTGTAAAGCACTTTGAATTACTTTGAGTATGAATTGTGCTATTCAAATAAACTTGCCTTGCCTTGCCTAAAATTAACCCTTTCTGACCGACAGTATTATATAAAACATATTGTTGTATACAACTGTGCAGAACTTTCCAACCATTAAAAGATAAAAACTTACTTTTTTCCCCATGTTGAAAAGATGAGACTTGTGTCTTTCCGAGCATATCTCTGGCATTATTTCTCAAATAAATGGCAAATCACGCATCTTAGTCCGTGTAATTTTTACTTATTTTTTCAGTCAAAATGTACAAATCCAAATGTAATAAACACCACGGAAATGCAGGAAGTGATGTGGCCCTGTGCCCTGGATCTGATACAAGCTGTTTCTATCACTGGCACCAGGAAAGTCATGGGGCCATTGCACTTTTTTTGCTTTGTTTTGAGGCAGTAAAGATATTTTTAGTTTACTTACAGACTTGATATTTTGCACTTTTGTAGCTAAGGCCCTAAATTAAAAAAAAATTTCATGTCCAAAAAGTAGTTTATACATATTTGCTGTGTGTTTTATATGAAAGAGTTTTTTTTTTTTGTATTTCTGGTCCTGTAGCTTTTATTACAGCCATGTGACACAACTACAGCATGCAGATTGTGAAATAACAGGTTGTACTGGAAAAAAGGATGTATAACACTTCAATTAGGGGATAAAATGGAAAGTTTTAATAGCAAAATTAAGAAAAAATCCAGGCGAGGACAAATGTACTAAAAATGCCCTTAGGTCTGAAATGTTTTTTTAAAATAACAAAAAGCCCAATTCAGACTAGACTAATATTTGACTAAAAGCTTTAATTCAACGTTCTTTTGCTATGGACCCAACCTGGACAATCGGGGGATTACATAATTATCCTCCAGCATACACTAACCAAATACAACTGCAATAACGCAATGCATTCGTTTTTGTAACTGACCAAGATCCTGCATTTCACATTAAATTTAAAATAAATTTCCCCAATTACCAAACGAGCGACGCTGCATCTGCAACATCTCCGAAGATCAACCCAGAAGTCTTCACATTAGCGAGGAGGATACCGCCAGCGCTGCCGCTAATTTGCTCACAATGGGTGGTCCCCTTTTTCAACTGACCTGGGGCCTAATGAGGAACTCTGCAACAACATCAAGGCAACACGCTCCATCTTTTCCCATTCTGGTATTTATCATGCAACACGTACTGACGGCTGCTCGAGAAAAAAAAAAAAAATCAAAAAAGCGTAAGAATTTCAAAGTTATAGAGAGCTTTGGTTACCGTAAACCGGGACAAACTGCCAGACTGCATTTGCGAGCAGCGCAGAGTAGACACCCAACTTTGATTAGAGGTGTTTATGCTTTCCATGTTATCCAGTGTGACAATAGGCCCAACCAAACAAGACCTAATGAGGAGCAGGCTGGGTCTAGGTCCCCCTGCTCTTTACATGTGACATTGTGAATCAGGCTCATGTACGCTGACAGAAATAGCCTGTTCCGAGCTAGGTCACTACTCTTTTTTTTTTTTTTTTTTTTTTTTTACGTTGACTTTTCGGTCGCGCCGCTGTTTTTAGAAGACTTTGTGGCGGGGACGGCTTTGTTTGCAGGTAATCAGGAAGCGGGGTTTGAATTCACGGTGGGTAAAGCTGCAGAGGTATTGTTTAAGCAGACAGCAGACGTAATTAGATAAGGTCACTTTGCAGGTAATTGGCTTTTAAAAAAACATGAAAACATAGTAAGTATTGTAGGTTATATTTGACCAAAGGGCAGTACAGTAGAGATCGCTGTAATACTAAAAAGTGCAAATATAAATCTCCAGCACAGGCCAGTATTTTCTTTTGTTCGACCTGCTGTCTAAGGTTATGTTTACCCTGAAACGAGTCACCGTATCGGAAACGATTTGCGTCCAGACACATCGTTTCTGTGTCCACGAGCTTTCCTTATCTACACAGCTTTGAGTGTGTTTGTTTACGTTTTACAGAGATGAAACTTAAAAACGCATGGCTAATTTGCACAAACTGAGCGCTCAAAAAACAGCTCAGCTATTGTGCGCTGATGCGGTTCAGCTTCTGTCGGACTAAAGGACACGACTCAGTGGAATATGAGTGTTCTTTCTGTGACAGAGGGGTGTTCTGCTGATGGTGAGTCTGTTCTGTGCGTCTATTCATGTTAAACTTTTCAGAGATTATACATCTGCAGGTCATACGCATAGACCGTATAAATTAATGGACATATATTCTAGCCTCTTAGCATTTTAGCGATGAATTACTTTGCAGCGCATAGACGTACATCAGCTTCTCAGTGTTTTCAAGCGTCCACACAGTGCCGGATCAGATCTGTACTCGGATGAATTCGGGGAGCTGGCGGCACCAGATTGTTCCATCTCTGGAGTAGTTTTCCGTTGGATTAGTGCGGACGAACACTGCATCCACAACGAAAACAACTCGAATACATGATAGTGTGGACGTAGCCTAAAGAATACACATTTAATATAATAACATGGTTTATGTGACAATATACCTGCACAAATTGCAACTACACTCCTCTTTTAAATAAATTTCTATTAAAAATAATAATAATAATAATAAATAATAATAATAATAATAATAATAATAGTTCTGTGGATGACTTTATAGTAAATTGAAATTACAGAATTTGGGGACAATTATCAAAATCAGCCCTATATAACATGTCTAACATATTGGCAGAGTTTAGTGGCCATCAGTTTCTCATCTTCATTTAAAAATGCTCTGGTTCAATATTTATATAACCTGTGTAATTGTTTTTGATCATTTTGTTGAATTTTGTTGTTCATCTTGAGGTATTATGTGACTAACTAATGTGATTTGAACTCTGTCTTAGTTTTTGTTCAAATTTGATCTATTATGTGACTAACAGTCAAGTGTGAGTGTGTGTGGTTATGTTGATTTTGTTGTTCAGTTTTTTCTATGTTTATTTCAGCTTATGTATCCTACTTTCTGCCCTTCTGCTTCTGTCTTTTGCTGTTGTAACTATGAGGACGCCCTCGAAAATGAGATGGCGAGTAGTGTAATAAAAATTTGTAACATCTCAAGGGGCTTATCCTCCAAACAAATAAATTTGATATTCATAATTAAATTCTCTGGATTCCAAACAATTGGTAACATCAATGGCCATGGGGGGAAAAAAAAACCCAAAAATATTTGTCAGTCTCTAGAGAAGAGTAAATGTACTTATGTAAGACTACAGTTTCTTCCACATTTCAACTGACCTTTCCCGATAAAAAAATAAATAAATAAAAATAGGTATCACATGTCAATATACTTAATGGGTTGAAGCTGGTAAACATGTTTGTTCTCATGTTCTCATAATGGCTAATGCTAATTTAAGTAGCAGAAGATTGGAAATCAATACTTATATCAACACTGGTATCAATTCTTCCCTAAGGTTGAATAACTGATAACTTGTTGTGAACATTTATATTCAACATATGGTCTATTTCATTATCACCATTTTCAAACATGTTTTCTTTTTTAAAAATAGTGTAATAAAAATTTGTAACACGGTGCCCATCTGCTTCTTTTCAAACATTTTAACTTCAGTTTCTCTTCTCTAGTTGGCTTTGTGGGGGAGATTTAATAAGGATGAAGAATGTTTCCACAAACCATAGATACTTGAGCTCAGGGCTTGCCAGCATTACTCTTACAAAAGTTTGCTCGAGTAAAACACAGTAAATGTAGTAATAGAGCATTTACATTTACAAGCTTGGAGTTCACATCACAGCACGACCACGTAATTCAACTCAAACTAGAGTCATTCAACCACAGAAAGATGAAAAGTGTGCACGGGTGAAGGAAACTAACTACGTATGTGTCAAAGTTTGCCAGTATATGGTCATTCAATTTGGTTGACCTTGATACAAAATGTTAACATGCTGGAATTCAACCTGGCGACTAAGAAAATCTGTGAATTGTAATGAATAATCAATCAAGTAGATAAATACAAGCATTATACCCTGCAGGTAGTGGTGTCATCAATGCAGAGTGATATTGGACAAAGAAAAGTGACCAAAGTGCTTTCCAATAAAACCAACACAATACAAAAAACATGCAAAACATTAAACAGTTAAATAAAATAAATAGTGAAGTGTCACTGGAAGTGCAAATACGTCGAATACAAGCATTAGTTGAGCAGGTTGATTACATGCCAAAAAAAAAAAAAAAGGTTTACAAATCTGTTTAAAGCCCATGTTTTTTTTTGTTGAGAAACTGGACATAATCAATGGCTGAATTGAATAATGAGAGAACAAATTAGAAAAACATGAGTAAACATGATTTTCATATTATGTTCTTGCAAAAGAAACATGACTTGAATCCTGTGCAGAAACACTCTGGAATGGGTCAAATGAAGATCATATTATTATATTATATTTTAAGTAGTAATTAATGTTAGTCCTACTTTAAATCACAGGAAATGTCAGCTTACAAATTAATTTAAAGGTCCTATAAGACAGTGGTCCCCGAATACCACTGGGCCGGTTGGTCCCATTTGGTACATTATTTCTTTTCTGTTTTATTTATTTTCCGTGTCTGAACAATGTTTTATTTTGAAAACTGAATTCTCTCCATTACATCTGTCTGTGGGTGCACTCACATTAGGACCCTAAATAGCGGTAGGTTTGTCCAGTGTGAGCGCAATCGAACAGGCGCAGTACAGTTGGACTCTGGCCCAACTGGAGGAGGTGGGCCAAAACATGGTACGGTTGCTCATGTACGCGCACACACTCGACTTCACTATAAGATCCCTGTCAGGTGCAGTGATGTTACTCATACAAGGAAAACAGTGAAAAAAATCCGCTCTAAAACACACAGGGAATCCGAGCTGACCTTCAGTGAGGACTGCGGACAGCGACAAAACTTTCGCAGCGTCGTCTCCGGCTGTCCTCACTCCTCCTTGCTGCCATTATATCCATAAACTCACAGAGGAAGGCGTATCGCAGCAGGACTCATAACTGCCTTAACTATTTAATAGATATTTCATGCCGCTGGACTTATTTTCTCCACTAAAAGCATTGGCTCTGCTGCGCAACATGTAAACGAACAGCGTCGTGTGATGACGTCATCAGCTGTGGCCCAGTTCAGTTGTGCAGGTGAGAGTGCACGACGTAGAACCATAGGAAATCATGCTTGAACACGGTACTGTCCAAAAGTCCTAGTGTGTGTGCAGCCTAAGATCCATTCTTGACTCACGTTCGACGCATGTCAAGACGACGGTCGTGGTGAAAATATCACATTAAGACCGCTGTCACACCAGTATGCATCACAGGAGTTAAGAATTGGTTTATTACTAGTTTATCTCTCTGTCTCCAAAGTTTGCTCTGCTGCATGATGTTATTTATTAAGTTAAGTTTGTCATTAAATTATGAAGGTGTATGGAGTTTAAAAAGTGGAGTACTTCCTGTATGACATCACACGGTGGAACACAGTGAATAACTCAGCCTAAATAGGGTAATGCAAAAAACAAAAAAAACAACCATTCCAGGAAAACTCATTACGTTGGGTGTTTACTTAACTACTTGTTTCCTTATATGATTCTGGCTGGAATGTATGGACAGGTGACGTGCCATTTCGAGAAAGTTAACACAAACAGAATCTGGTATGAATATTGCCCAGTTTCTATGGTTACAATTTATATTTTAGATACATCTAACTTTGGTTCAAATGATCTGCAGCGTCAAAAAGACGGCTAAGCTTACGCCTACTTGTTCAGCATTAAATCCACAATGAATATTTTCTACTTCTAGCGTTAGAAGAAATTGCTTTCCTGCCTTAAAATAGATTAATATAAAGATCTACATTATATTAACGTGCAGTTTGTTGCCTGTAACTAACAGAATCTGTCTATCATTCGTTCATTCCTTTTTTCAAAATAAAACCAAAAATAAGAAAAAGAAAAAAACTATTATTTTCTTAATTATTTTTCTCCAAAACGAAAATGAAAAAAATGGAAAACAATTAGTTTTTTTTTTTTTTTTTTTTTTTTTTTTTTTCAGTTTTTCGATTTTGTGTTTAAATGAAGAATGGAAAAAAACAGATAATATCCGTTTCCTGTTTCCGTGACTTAAACGGCGATGCCGGAAATTTGTGCTGCATACGGACTGAACCAGGACTAAAACAGGACTAAACCAGAATGGAATCAGGACTAAATCAGGTCTAAACTATGACTAAACCAGGACTAACCTGGTCTCAATCCCGGTCTCAGTCCCGGTTTGAGTCCTGATCACCGGACAGTCTACGTGGGCGCACCTCCAGACCTGTCCCAACACTCAGTCCTGGTTTAAACCTGGTTTAGTCCTAGTTTAGCCCTGGTTTAGTCCTGTTTTAGTCTGGGTTCAGTCCTGGTTCAGTCCTGGTTCAGTGCTGGTTCAGTCCGTATGTGGTCCGGCATTGCAGTTTAAGTCACCAAAATATCCCTTATCTGTTTTATCCATTATTCATTTAAACACAAAATCGAAAACTGAAAAAAACGAATCGTTATGTTTTTTCATTTTGGTTTTGGAGGCAAATAATGAAGAAAACAGTTGGTTTTTTTTCATTTTCTTATTTTTGGTTATATTTTGAAAAACGAATTAACGAATGATACACATTATCACTGCAGTCTTGTTAAATTCGTGTATCTGTTATAGAGTTATAATCTATCACATCCATTATGTTATAATTTGCAACATTCATCTAAAACGCCTTAATAAAAGAAACAAGTTCGCTCACTTCCCGTTAGAAAACCGTGGTGCCCAGTGGGAGCTGATGTCGCCGTAAACAGATCACACTTACGAGTAGTGGATTTTTATTCATTTGTACCAAAACGACAACATGACACTGTTAAAGAATCCTACGTGCTGATCTGCAACACGAAGTCTTGAAAATAAGTGATTACAGATCGTTCTAACACGCATCACTCCAAATACAACTTAAAACAAATACAACGACAGGGTAAAAGAGAAGTCTCTGACAAGTCAATATGCTCATTAATCCTGATTTTACAGTAAAAAAAAATCATGGTTGAACAAACAGCTAGAATATATTTTTCTTTTTCCATATTTTGCAAAGATGAGATCATAATACTTAAGGCTTTCTTGCTGCACATTGAATTTCAAAATAATTAAAATATTGTCAAAGACAGACATGTCAAACTCAGGCCTGGGGACCAAATTTGGGCCGCGATATAATTATATTTGGTCCACAAGAGCATTTCAAATCTGTATTAGAGCTGCCCGCCTGCTATAGAGAGGCTATAGAGACATTATTTATTTAAAATGTTGTTATTATTCAGTGTTTAAGCAAAACTATTACTAAACATTTATTTTAATAAGAAAAAGTTTAACTTTGCATTTCTCGAAAGAAGAGAAAACATGCAATAAATATTTAGTTTGACGCACAACTTGGTCCTAGTTTTTACTTTTGGCCCTCTATGTGTGATCTAACATGTTATCAAGAAATGCTGTAATTTAGGTGACAGTACCGATGTTTTGTTTTTGTTGTTGTTGTTTTGTTTTGTTTTTTACTATTAAAGCTACTACTATCATATTTTTGGGATGCATATAACCTCTATGAAATTTCTTTGACAGGAGTGAGCAATGTCGCACTGGTTTCTCAATGACTCAGATTTAATCCCGCTACCTTTTTTTGTGGAACTCCCCCACACATACACGGCAATTTAGAATTTTTTAACATGCAAAATGAGAAACTCGAGCTTTGTCGCCATTAACCGAAACACAGTGGAGCGCTTTCAAAAAGTCTTTCACTGAAAACTCGCTCGTGCGTGAAGCAGCTTTTTGGCTCAGGTTTTGGAGCGTTAGGTCACCACTTACCTGTCTCACAAATCACTCTTTGTCTCACACCGGCCTTTTTTATTAGGAAACAATATAGCCATGAACGCAATAAAAACCCCAGTCCTGTTTGGGATGGAAAGCAGCCATTTTGTGACTGAGGAGGAGAAAATGTAGACGGACATGGCTCAAGTAGCGCACCTGCCCGACTGCTCCGGATTTAATTTAGTAAATGAAATGTTACAGGTACAAGGGGGGAGCTAATTGCGACGTGGCATGTTGTATTTCTGGAAAACGCATTAATCTTGAGTGTCAGGGGAAAAAATGCAATTCTGTGTTTCTTCTTCTTACATGAAAACTGTAACGAACTGCTTATTGCGGATGACGTTTAATGAAGTAGCTGCCAGGCTGATTAGCTGCTACAGTGTAAATAGGTTAAAAAGGGATTCATTTCAGTTATTTATTTCGGTGAGCTGGTGCGTATCCTTCAAAAGAAAACACTCATTTCCGTAGAAGAGTAATGGCGCTCAACAGTCCCACCCCATTTGAAGCCCACTCGAGTTTTGGAACTAAATTAAAATGTTAGGAGTTTTAATGGCACAGCAAACCAACTAAGTGAGCAAATATCAGTTTGACATAATTACTCATGTCTATTATTTAGTTGGCCATTTCATAGACAGCCATTTTTAAAGTCCTCTGCATTTGACCCACCCTTAAATGCCGACAGAGCATCTCCTCAGAAGCAGAACCTCTCTCTCTATTTCTTGAGGTAGTCTTGGTCTGGACAAGCCTGATTCATCAGGCGGTTTTACTTTACGTCTGGCCTTGCAGCATTAGGATTCATTAGCTCAACGGTAGGTGGGTATTTTTTTATTTAACCAATCGCTGCTGTTTGGTCGTGATGTATGTAGTGCGCCAAATCCCGTAGGAAAGAAGGGCAATAACGTTTGTCCTCTTGATAAAATTCACCAAACATTCTCTTTGTTCCGGCTTCAAACCCTCGATCTCGGGAATCGTTGCCAACACAGAATGTCAGGCTTCGTCTACATCCATCTCGACGCTTTGTTTACTGTTGTGCTGAACCACAAAAGTCATGGCTTCACAGCTCTTCACTGACTGGTCGGTTCACGATCTACAACTTCCGGGATTCTTCCAAACCATTTAGTGTATTCCGATTCCTGACCTAATCGCTGGAGAGAAAATGAAATTGAGTGGAGGCAATAGGTAGCGCTAGCCTGGCTAGATCTGGACCACCTTAGCTGGAACATTTGACCAATTGTGCATGTTTTTGACGAACTTGTGACAAAGAGAGGACATGCAAATTGCACAAAAAGGCTCAGATGCAGCGTTAGAAGTGAAGTGTTTTGCTGTATTGGACCGCTGTGGTGAAGAGGGAGCTGAGCTAAAAGGTTTACCGATCAATCTAGCTTTGGGACAAGATCGCCAATACAAGTGGCCAAAATGAGCTTCCTACACAGGGTGACTGGGTCTCCCTTAGGATAGGATGAAGAGCTCAGTCACACAGAAGGAACTCGGAGTAGAACCGCTGCTCCTCCACGTTGAGAGGAGGAGGGGCATCTGTTCTGGATGCCTCCTGGACGCCACCCTCGAGAGGTGTTCCGGGCATGTCCCACTGGGAGGAGGACACAGGAAAGACCCAGGACATACTGGAGGGACTATGTTTCTGGGCTGGCTTGGGAATGCCTTGGGGTCCCCCTGGAGAAGCTGGAGGAAGTGTCTGGGGTGAAGGAAGGCTGGGAGTCCCTGCTTAGACTGCGGCCCCCGTGACCCGACTGGATAAGCAGCAGAAGTAAACGGACAGATGAGCTCAGGTGACCCGGGAGGCTGGCAAATTCTCTACTCTTTTTCTGTGCTCATGTGTCTCTGCTTCTTGTTCTAGGCAACAGTTTGAAGACTTTTAACTATTTCAAAAGAAAGCAGATTTTGATAGATATTTTATTGCCAAAGGAAATGTTTATTACATTGGTATTCAGCAGCTCCAAGTTTTTCATCATTCTGAAGCCCTTGGATACATATACACAGTGATGGGTAGAACACTTTGAAAATGTATTTAGTGACAGAATATTGAATACCTGCATTAAAAAGTATTTAGTAACAAATTCTGATACACGGGGAAATCAGAGCACTGTATTATATTATAGTATAAAGAACATGACATATAATTACGAACAGCTTTATTTTTGTTTCCCTGTTTGTTTTGCATTCATTTATGTTTAATTAGAGACAGAACATCACACATACACGCTCTGCTGCTGTGTTTGCTCTGTTTTCTTTATTCTCACTAAAACCATGCAGTTCAAAGGAAAAATGGAGGATGAAGTACTGCAATGTATTCTTTTTAAGTTGGAAAAATAACTGTACTTTGAATACAGGTACTCAAAATAGAAGTACCTCGCACTATCGCGGTTCACTTTTCATGGTCTTGCAGATTTCTTTTAGTGCAATTTTACATGCTTTTGTTGTTTTTTTTTGTTTTTTTTACAGCATATGAATGTGCATTATGTTCCTCCCCCTGCGTCCTGATTGGCTGCAGACCGTTGTCAATCAATCTCCTCCGTGCCATGTCTCCTGTACAGTACAGAATGCGTTCAGCCGCCAAATGTACCTAAATGTTGGATCTCTAGCCGTGTGATTCTGAAGTGCCGTGTGTTCGCAAGTTTTCTCCCCGACAAAACCCACAATGTCGACGAAATGTTCTGCACCGACAAAGGCTGTTGCGGTTGCACCCAAAAGGCAGAGGACAATTTGACCATTGCACAAAAAGTTGGACTTCTTGACATGCAAAAGGAAGGTAGAAGTTACTCAGCTGTGGTAGAGTCCTGCGCCGTGTCGGGTACGGACAAATAGATGCTGAAAAGGGCGGGTTTTAGCGTTATGGAATTTTGCAGGCGGGTACACTTGGGCAAGTCAGGACTAAAACAGAACTAAACCAGGTCTGAACCAGGTCTAAACCAGGTCTAATCTTGGACTTAAGAGACAGAACCCTGAGCTTGTGAATCAGGGTGTCCACAAAGCGTGATCGAGCCACGGCCTCAATTACCTTCATGAGGTGCGGAGCTCTGCGCCGGTCCTTTCTCCTGCGGTCATCTCTGAGCCCGTCCCGACAATAAGTCCTGGTTTAGTCCTGGTTTAGTCACAGTTTAGTCCCGTTTTAATCCTAGTTCAGTCCTTGTTTAGTCCTTCTTGTTCAGTTTTGGAATTAGTCCTAGGTTAGTCCTGGTTTAGTCCTGGTTTAGTCTTGGTTCAGTCTGTGGTGTAGGCAGCACAAAAGTTTGAGATAAACTCGGGTTAACGGGTGGGTGCGGTGTTGTACTTCGCGGGTGCGGGTTTCCAGAAACGGACCCGTGCAGGACTCTGCACTGTACGGCTCCATTACGGAATAAATGAATCTTCAGTTTGTTACATAAAGGAGGAAAATAACAAAAGGACGACAGCAGCAATAAGTTTTAAGAAAGATGTGAAAAGGGTTGTAACTGTCCTGTCTGAGAAAAGTGTATAAAGTGTGTGGTGAGGGCTTTTACAGCCTTAAAACAGATATAATAATATAATAAAAATATAAAGCGGACTACTTCATGGATTTCACCTACCGTGGGTTATTTTTAGAGCATTACCCCCACGATAAACGAGGGACCACTGTATCTAAGTAATCGTATCTTTAATCTGTGGATAGCGTACACCAAACTGCAAAGCGACAGCGATAACGTGATTATGTGAAATGTTTTGCCGCATTACGTCAACAAATAACCCATCACTTCACAGCCAGCAGGTGCGGTTTGGCAGCCTGCACAAACTTGAAGGAAGTTTTAGCTCCGAGACATGACCCTCTCTGCAGACTGAGACGGGAGATCCTACGGGGAGGCGCGGTAACTGACATGGACGCAGCTCTCCAAATGCGCACAGAGGGGAGCCCAGATTGGGGGTTTTGGCCAGGTTTCAGTCCCGGGGAAGAGGACGCAGATAATGAAAGATGGGAGGAAGAGGAGCAGCATGGTGCAAGCTGCTGCGTGACATGCGAATGAGATGGAGAGAGGGAAGAAGAAGAGGGAGAAATTTAACAGAGAGCGAGTTAACTGCAAGCTGTTTTTGTATATACTATGTGGGTTTGTTTATCTCTGCAGTTCTCATTAAAGCGCTGTGACCAGTTTTTACTCTCTTAAAATATTAAAGGGCCCATATTACGCTATTTTCTGATCTATGTTTTAATGTTGTTTCCGCAGTACGAACATAGAGTTGTGTTTTGTTTCATTCACACATGTTTGAATCCAAACCCATTTTATTTCTATAGCACATTTTACAAACAGAGCAGTTTCCAAAGTGATGCACAGAGATCATAAAACGAAGACCACAAAAAGGTAAATTACCAGTCCTAAAACCAACAAAATCAAATAAAAGCAAAGTTTAAAACACAAATCCTGCATATCAAAACCGAGTTATTCTCTCAAAATTAAAAATTAAACTCCGTACATCTTCACAATAATCATTTGGATCATTTCAGCCCAGGGACTGCCAGTCTCTACAGTGCAAAAGGTAAAAGGAGCTGTTAACTTGAAGACTACCAGCTCATGACATCACAAAGTGGAGCAGAGAATTTTCATCTTGCTGTGTTAGAATGTTTTTACCTCCTCGAAAACATACCCGGAGTTGTCTTTTGGTTCATTCACACGTGTTTGAGTAATTCTTTATTATTACATCTCCCAAGCTCAAAATCCTCTGTTCCACCTTGTGATGTCAACAAGTGGTAGTTTTTAAGTTAAAATCTACTTTTTACCTTTAGTTGAATAGAGATTGGACATTCTAGGGCTGAAATTATCCAAATGATTCTAGTGAAGGCGTGTGGCAGACTTGTTAAACCCACGATATGATTATATTTGGCCCATGAGATCATATCAGATACTTATTAGAGCTGGACCACTGGCTACAGGCTATGAAGACATTATTTCAATTTTGTTATTATTTTGTATTATGCTTGCTCTGGATTAACTGTTTAAGCAAAACTATTATTACACTTTTAACATTACATATCTCGAAAGAGGAAAACATGCAGATGCTGTTGAAATTTTTCAGTAAATATTTAGTTTGGCCCACGACTTTTAATTTTGGCCTCTGTGAATTTGAGTTTGACACTCCTGGTGTATGGAGTTTAAAAACACAGTGGCACACTTCCTGTATTACTTTCGTTTGAGAGAAGAACTAGTGAAGGATTAGTGAGTTAAACATTTGTGAATGAAACAAAACACAACTCCAGGTCTGTTTGTGAGAGGAAACAACATTATAACGTTGATCAGAAAATAGCGTAATATGGGCCTTTTGGGAACTATTGGTATGTTTCAAAGGCTTGCATTGATTCAATTTTGTGTTTAAATAGGCCTACATTTTGATTTTTTTATATTTTTTGTTTTCATTTTCTACTATAACACTTACTGGTATTACACAGCTTGAAATAAAAATAATAAAAGAAAAGAAAATATGGCATAGACACTAAAAAAGTACAGATAGCAAAAAGAATCTTGAGTGACACATGAAGGATCCTTGCACCATCTTGTCCCAAACTGAACCAGAACAGCTCTGACCTTGACGAGATGTGGAGCGCATTTACCAAGTTAAGATAATATTGTACTTTAGCTCAGGATCAAATTCAAAATGAAATCCAAAACAGATTTGAGAGATGATGCCAAAGAAAACAAATTTATTTTATCCTTCCATTTCTAGAGTCACCATAGATTTGAGATAAAATGTAGAACCATCTTTTTACTGGACGGGTTTAGTGATTCCAGACAGAAAATGACAGTGACCGCTCTGGCAGCGCTCATCAGAACATGAGCCAATTTGATGATTTTAGCTTCTGTTGTAGAGTTTTGTGAGTGTTGTTCATCTACAGTTTTGATTTTATGCAGTTTGGGACTTCATGTGCCAGACTGATTTTGTAACCTCAGTGTTATCTGACATCTTTTTGAGGAGGAATTGAACACATGTCTGTAGGTTGTATGTAACTGTTCACGGGTTTACAGATAATGACTCCGAGCTGGCTGACAATGTATCAAATAAATTTTTTAAGAGAGAAACTTGACTGTTTCTCTGGCTTAAAAAAACTTAGAAAACTTTTCACTCACAGATCTTTTTAACCAGGAAACTGTATATATACAATATATACCGTATTCAGTGTTGGGAAGGTTACTTTTAAAATGTATTCTCCTACAGATTACAGATTACATACCCCAAAATGTAGTTTGTAACGTAATCCATTAAATTACTTAAAGTGAGTAACGTAATCTGAGTACTTTGGATTACTTGGTTTGCTGTAGAGAAGCAAAGATGAGGAAATCTTCAAATAAGATGTTTTGTCTGATAAAAGACAATACAAAGCCCAGACTTTACTTAACCAAATTAAAAAAAATATTATTGATAGAAGAGGAGGAGACAAGATCCGCACAGCATGGTTTAGTCCCGTTAAATCCTGTTTGAGTGTTTGAGATGTAGTTTAGACCTGGGTTTAGTCCTGGTTTAGTCCTTGTTTAGACCTGGTTTTAGTCCTGGTTTAGATCTGATTTGGATCTGGTTTTAGACCTGGTTTATACCTGGTTTTAGTCCTGGTTTAGTCCTAGTTTAGACCTTGTTTAGACCTGGTTTTAGACCTGGTTTTGGACCTGGGTTTAGACCTGGTTTAGTGTCCGGCAATGAGTGGAATTACCGAAAAAAAATTTAGCCTAAAATGTGAAAACAAGAAAACACCTCTGTGTAACCCATTTATTTCAACCAAGTAACTGTAATCTAATTACCACTCACTGAAACAGTGAACTGTAACTGAATACAGTTACTCATAATTTGTACTCTGATTACATAACTCGGACTATAAGTCGCTCTGGAGTATAAGTCGCACCAGCCCAAAAATGCATAGTCAAGAAGAAATAAATCTTAGGTCATGCCAGACTACAAGTCACACTTCTTGGGGGAAATTTATTTTATAAAATCAGAGACCAGAAACCAACATTTCATGTTGAAAGGCAAGTTCTAGCAATAACAATAGAACAGAGAACAACAGACTGTTAATGTCACATATGAACAGTTCTTCAGATAAACTATAACAAACAACAGAACAGAACAAGTTTACCAAACTCTCCATCTCACTCCAAATCACTAAATCCACTGAATTCTTCATCCTCGGTGTCACTTCTGAGCAACTCCTCGACCACCGGAGGTAAAAGGAGCGCCGCTTCCTCTTCTGTGTCGCTGTCGTCAGACTCAGCATCAGTTCCAGTTAGAATTATTCGGGCCTTTCTGAATCCCGACAGGATTGGTTTCGGTGTCACTGAAGTCCAGGCTTTGTCGATCCATCCAGTGACTTCCAGGAAAGTTGCATGGTGCACCCTCCCGGTGTCACAAGTTTCTCGCTCATTCCAAACTTTCTTTCTTCTGCTCAATTACTGTTTTTGGCTGCAGATTTCACAACTTGCAGCTTATAATCAGTAAAATATGATTTTCTTTTTGGGGGCATTTGTGTTCAGTCTTCTCAGTCATCTTTATACGTTTGTTTGAATTGTAATTTTCAGTGGTACAGACGTAATGGTGTGATCAACTAACATGATACAGACAGGACAGAGGCTCTTTCTGCAGGAGACATGCGCAGTAGAGCCAAGTGACAGTGGTACAGGAGGAACAGGAGTGATTGTTGTTGTAACTGAGCCTTTTCTATCTCTTTTTTCCTCTCCGCCATGTCAATAAAACAGAGTAATTTACAGACTTTGCTTATGCACTGCAAGTAAAACAGAGGTGGGGCGGTAATTTGCAAATTACCAGACGTCCCCAGGTTAGATTTATCCCGTGCGAATAGGAATTGGGCTTTTGACTGTTACTGACAATTTCAATCTTCTTGCATGTAACGTGTGAATTTAAAACATTATATCTGTATTGTTTTTTTACCGTGTAACACTGCAAAGTCCAAAGACATAAAATCAATAAAAGAGCCTTGATTTTATCCAGAAATTCAAACCATGAAAACCAGACTATTAACGTGACCAATTCGCACTTACAATCGGTGAATTATCTTTAACCTTCGCCGCTCCGTCAAGCACTTCCGCGTTTTCGCACTCTTCGCCAACTGACTTCTTTGACCTACTTCACACGGGCTTTTATTCCGTCGACCCTTAACTTGTCAATTGATGAAGAAACAACGGAAAAAAAAAATAAAAAATCCTTGCGCATACAAAAAAATCTGAAGAGGGACTACTATAATTGCCGCGCTGAAAGGGCTATTCAGATGCCATTCTTTTACCATAGTGATTGCCTTCAACGCTGGCACCCCCCCCTTCCTCCTCGCTCCACATTTGCCCTCTCTCAATGCGTTCGCTGTCATTCAAAACACGAGGAGGGCTTTTTCCGACGCCCCGGAATAGTTAGCGTGGCAGCATAACAAGCTAATTAGAGCCCCCGTCCCGTGATGGATGGCTGGGAATGAGTTGGAAGACTTGGGCACGGGCTACGCGAAGGACCACCCCTCCGGTCGCCTCGCCTCGCCCCCCCCTCCCAACCATCTGGCACGATATGACGGCTTAATTGGAAAAGAGATAGAGGGGAGGGGGGGGGCCGGGGGTTATCTGAAAGTCTCGGTTGACCCTCGTGTACTCGGCTACTTTGGTACACTGTCGTCATGATACTAAAACTTCGATACTGATGGATAGACTCAATAGTGATTCTGATACCACGATGATAATTAAACACAAAAACACTTTATTTAAACAACAGAATGTCATTTTCAGAATCAAATCATAGTACTTTCTTTTATATTACCATACAGTCTTATATCTGGTTCAGGTAGGTTCCATAGTAGTACATGGGCGTGTACTAGACTATGTGCTCTTATACTTGTTGTATACTTGTCATTCTAAGTACTAGAGTATCAATTATAGTCAGTATAGTCGGGTACACAGTCCACCCACTTCTCCCGACGTGAGATAGAAAAAAAATAACAAATAGCTACAACTTAAATGTCAAACCGGAGCTACTGACAATGGTGAAAACAAACTGCATAGACTCGTGATATCTGCAGGACTGTCCTATAGTGACCTGAGACATGAGGGACCAGGACTGAACCAGGACTGAGCCAGGTCTAAACCATGTATAAACCACATCTAAACCACATCTAAACCACGTCTAAAACCAGGACTAAAGCAGGACTGAATCAAAATTAAAACAGGACTAAACCAGGACTAAACTGGGACTAAACCAGGACTTAATCAGGTCTAAACCAGGACTAAACAAGGACAAAACCAGGAAGATTAAACTAGGTCTGAACCAGAAGAACTAAACCAGGACTGAATGAGAACTAAAACAGGACTAAACCAGGACTAAACTGGGACTAAATCAGGACTTAATCAGGTCTAAACCAGGACTAAACCAGGAAGACTAAACTAGGTCTGAACCAGAAGAACTAAACCAGGACTAAACCAGGACTGAATCAGAACTAAAACAGGACTAAACCAGGACTAAACCAGGTCTAAACCAGGTCTAAACCAGGACTGAACCAGGACTGAGTATTGGGACGGACACAGAGGCGTGCCTGCATAGACTGTCGGGTGACTACAGGAGAAAGGACGAGTGCAGAACTCTGCATCCCATGGGGGTAAGAGCAACCGTCGCCCAATCGCACTTTGCGGACACCCTGCTCCACGGGCTCTCTCACTCTCAAGTCCAAGATTAGTCCTGGTTTAGACCTGGTTCAGTCCTGGTTCATGTGTTGTAGCCTGTGATTTCTGTTCTGTAGGTGATTACAAATGGCATTAATGTTAATAACATGTTTCCACATCATTTTGAGTAAAAAACAATCAAGTATTACTGATTTTTTTAAGGTAACTGGTAGGTGGGATTCATCACATCGATGACATCACAAATTGCGTACCCCCACTTAAAAAATCCCCGCTACACCACTGAGTATAGTATCAGCTAGTACCTGATTTGTAATACTTCTGACAGCTTTATTTTGGTACCAGGGTTAGTCATTACTCAGTTATATTTACTTGAGTAACTTTTTGAAGAAAGAAGAAGTAGAACTGTATATTTTTTAGCAGCATACTTTTACTGCCACTCTTAAATTTTGGTTACTTTTCCCCCTGTGAGTAAGTCTACAAAGTAAGTGACAAATGTTTTATCTTGACAATATGAAATAATTTATGATTTTGTTTGTCTCTCTTGTGCAGTCTGTCCTTTGATAGCAGCAGACTTTGTGCATTATTTAACATTTAGTCCTTCAAATTAAATTTACTTCAAATTATAAATCAGTTGTTACGCCCTGACAGTAAGTTAAGTCATTTCTTGGACCACTACTTTGTCCTTCTACTTGAGTAATATTAATCTGAAGTAACGTTATACTTCCTTGCGTAGTCTCTAATCGTACCCATCTCCGTTTGGCACATAATTGTGAATGTGGCAGTGGCCCTCAGCTGTTTGTGGAGTGGATTCTGAAGCGATCACATTGTGGAGGTCAAAAGGGGTTAATAAGCTGCCGAAAGCATTTGTCTCAATAATGGACAGACAGTGACTGATGGGCAGAGGTGACAGTGACAGCGTCCAAATGTATTTAGTGAGCCCGGCGCGCTTGCTCAAGGTCAAACATTGCTCACAGTTTTGGGCAGTTAACTTCGCTTTTTTCCATCATCTAAAACAGACCATTGTTTTACCAGAATGGAAAAACTCCAAAGATGTAAACAAAAGGCAAATCTAGCTACTCCTCACCATGATTTTACTTTTAAAGCTGCACAGTGTAACTTTTTGGTTGGGGGTTTGTCACCTGCTTGTCTGGAATGTTCCACAGTAGGATATTAACCAGCTCTAAATGTTACCTGCATCAAATTACGGTTGGTTTTATAGCTCAAAATTGCTTAGAAAAACTGAAATTGTGACAGGTGAGCAGGCCTCTCCACAGATCTGACCTCTAACTTTGGTCTCTATGAAGATAGAAAGGTTTAATACCATACTGTGAAACATTTCAGACAAAAGATTAAAGCTTTTGACGGACCTCCATCAGAAAATGTTTGTGTAATCCCTCAATTGTCCAGGTCAGATTCTCCTTTGCTTTCCTTGTATTTTATAGGTGGATTTTACATATTTATACTGCTAACCTTTTCTAGAAATGTACATATTTTACGATGTTATTGGTGCAATTCAGGAATAGCATGTAAAATTATCCACTGCTTGGTCAATATTCAGTAAAATGAAAGGATGCCATACAGTTGTTGCATTTATATAAATACAGATGTCAATACTTTGTTTTTCATTGGGGAAAAAAACAAAAACACTCTGTCCACAAGCCCACAAGAAGCCAGAGATAACAATTCCAAATTTTGTTGAGACTAATATTTCAAACTTAACTGTGATACTAAGAAAAAATGCTTATTTTCAGTACCGCAAAGATGATTAAAGTCTGGAATTTTGGACACAGGACCTCGTTTCCTAGTGAGCCAGAGAGTTGGAGACGTGTGGAGACACTTTTTTTACATATTCCATCCAGTCCTTGTATTTGCAGAGGTCGCTGGTGCTAGGCTAGTGCATGTCAATGGCCATAGTTATCCTGCCACTAAAAACAGTCTTACCCACTCCACAAAACACCCAAAGCAAGTCTTTTATTACACCAGACTGTCGATGTAAATGTCTGTGTTGATAGAATAATGTTTGAAATAAAACTTAACCTTGCATCACATGAATCATCGCATGTTTTACTTTGCCGGCAATATGGGTGCTAGGTGATACCAGTCCGCCGCTACCAAACTTTCTGTCAGGAAGTACAACTCGCTGCTGCTCAGACATAAATCCTTCAAATGCAAGGTTGGTTTTACTTCTAAAATTAAATTATTCTACCAACACAGACATTCACATCGACAGTCTGGTGTAATAATAGATTTGCTTCGGGTGTTTTGTGGAGTGGGTAAGACTGTTTTTAGTCTCCAACTCTCTGGCTCACAAGGAAATGAGGTCCTATGTCCAAAATTCTGGACTGTCCCTTTAAAACTATCATTATATTATAATTTATGTATCATAACAAAATCATTTTATAAAGGGCTTTTATTATAATTCCAACAAGGTGCCTCAGATGTGTTTGACCGCTTTTTGCTCTATTACAGTAAGTTTTTGTGCTACAAGTGATTGTTCATCTTGACTGTCTGTTAGCTTTTGAGCCTTGTCCTTGAGGAGCTCCTGTTCTGAACGAAGATACTATCCCCAGAAACTCGCACTTCTTTCGAAAAAGAATGTATTTACTTTATCAAATGTGCTTTTTCTTGTTCTCATACAGATTAAGACCATTCTAAAACTATTCAGGAAAGGTCCTATGTATTGCTCTCGGTATCAGCACTATCATTAGTACTTTTGAGTTCCAAGAATCTGCTTTAATATCTGTCCAACACATATTTACCTTGTCTTTAGCCTCGATCCTGTCTCCTCTCACCTTCCTGTGCTCTTCAGGCGTCGCTGTCAGCTCCCACTTGGCCACTTTCTTTTGTGTCCGAGTGATTGATCTGGAAGCCTTCCTTTGGTTGGCGATCAATCCGGCTCTGATGGATTTTGGAGAAAAACAAAGAAGGCACTGATCTCCGGGACGTCCTGCCAACTCCCCCTTTGTTTTGTGTTGTATCGTCTGCTGGGCCCTGCGTACGAGAGAACAGACCACGCTGTCAGATGTATTGGACAAGAAACTGTGCTGAGCGTTTTGAGGTGACCAAATTGTTGTCATTATAACTTGCAATGGTAACACAATTTGGTTGATGGATGGGCAGACCTATTACAGCCTCGAGGTACTTTTTATTGACCCCATTGAGTAAGCTGACCTCTACGTTTGGCCTCACCATTAAATATCTATGTAGCTGTACCCAGGGACCTATCTCCAGATCTAGCGCTTTGTTCATGGTCAGAAGTACCCAGCTGGTGGTGGATTTTGTCAGAAACCAGAGTACCCAGAAGAAACCAATTTCTATTTCATCAGACAAATTGAGAATAGAAACCATACTATTTCCTGGACAGTGTCTCTTTGGAATTTGCATGTTCTCATTTTGGATCTATTCTAGGTACTTCAATTTCACCCATCATTTCACTTGAAAACAAGATAATAAGCCTTCATTAAGGAACACCCGATGAAGATTTACTTGCTGCTCCTGATAGTTTACCCATGGGGCTTTGAAAACTGGGTGAAATGCTGTGGTCTGGGATACTCCACTGCCATATGGAGGAAAAAAAATAAAAATATTGTGAAACCTATAAATTCATAACATTGCAATGCAAGATGGAATCTCACAACAATCCATTATAAAGTGCCTGTGCTTTTAGGTTAACTGGGCAAGCGGACCATAGCCTGATTCATCAGCCGGTTTCACTTCATGGAAGCCGTCTGACCTCACAGCATTAGGATTCATTCGCTTGATGGTAGGTGGGTACTTTTTTATTTAACCAATCACTGCTATTTGGTCGTGACGTATGCAATGCGCCACTAACAGGGAAGTGATATAAGCTTTTCCCAAATTTTGTAGGTAGAAGGGCAATAACATCTTTTCCCTTGATAAAATTTACCAAACATTCTCTTTATTCCAGCTTTAAATCCTCAATCTCGGGAACTGTTGCTAACACCGAATGTATGGCTCTTCGCTGATTGGCTGGTGCTCGAACTCCCACTTCCAGGCTTCTTGAAACCATCTTGTGTATTCCGATTCCTGACCTAGTCGCTGGAGAGAAATTAAATTGAAATTGACTTAGCCTGGCTAAGCGGACCAATCGTGTTGCATCATTGAGGTTTGTGCAGAAGCCAAAAGCGAAGCGCCCAAACCGAAACAAACATGGCAGATGCACTTCAGCCTATTTAAGTGTCATTTGGAATATTTTGTTTGTGAAAAACGTGCAGAAGGTCAGAGCTTTGTATATTTTGTGAACAGGGAAGA
The DNA here is from genome assembly GCF_026225935.1 of Boleophthalmus pectinirostris. Classification (NCBI taxonomy): domain Eukaryota; kingdom Metazoa; phylum Chordata; class Actinopteri; order Gobiiformes; family Gobiidae; genus Boleophthalmus; species Boleophthalmus pectinirostris. The sequence continues at coordinate 9,053,179 of NW_026570970.1, read as the reverse complement.
TCCATGTGATTTTTCGGGTTGTTCTGCTGTTGTGACACTTCAACCAATCACATTTAAAAGGTTGGCACGTGTTTTCTGATCGTTCAGTGAGGGCCGTCCCAGATTAATGATGTGTAGAGAGACACATCCATGTGGAGTGTGCAAGGTTAGTAAAGTCATGCATAAGAATATTAACAATGTCTGAAAGGATCTGTAACAGCTAAAAACTAGTTTGATAGCTTTGTGATGAATATCTAGTAGCTTAAACTCTGAAATACAGCTTTAACATGGAAGGTCACCACACAACTAGTTAGCGTCTCATCATGTGGTCAATGAAAAAATCACTACTTCCTTTCTTTCCTTCTCACTGGTTTAGTGATGAACACAGCTCACCTTAATGGCCCTATTGTCCAACAGGGATTAGACTCCTGGACTTAATGAAAAATAATAATCTCAGAGGAGTTCGATGTTTCGTCTGAGCACTGGGGCACTTGTCCATGCGACTCAGCACTAACATTCTGAAGATGTCACTAAACCACAAACATCATCAAACATCATCGATCCAAAGTGAAGTGGGCGTTATATCGACTCGCAGGATTCTCCTCAACAGTAGAACAATGGGCCTTTGTAACATAATGACACAAGCTCCAATACCACTTGGGATCTGTCACAAGGCTCTGTTCATTTCTACTTTAAATGTACTTTCTCAAACAGTGCTGGCAGAAGCATAAGGAAAATGTGTTCTGCCGTTTTTCATAATTAACTAGTTTCTTCATTTTCAGAGCCAGTGTTAAAAGTATTGGCCTATCGTTTAAAATGTTCACATATTTGACACATCTTATTGATTTCAGTATTGGAATAAACCAGATAATAGTTTATGTAGTCAAATCATTATATTATGAATGTAATATTGGTTAGTGTCAGTTGATGCCTTGATGCCTCTTGACTTCCTTAAAAGATGGATCATAAACGATTAGAAACTAAATACCATGAGTTGTGTAAAAAGTCTCTTAAATTTGAAGTAAGAGAAAGTAAGAATAAACTGTTTAATCAAATCTGTGCATATTTAAAAGGTGCATTGCCATATTTTTGGACTGTAAGGCGCACTTAAAATCTTAAAATTTTCTCATAAATCTACAGTGCTCCTTATAATCCAATATTAAGTTTGGTTGTGCTGACTGATCTCGAACTGATTTTATGTGGTACACAGCGCTCAAAAATCTGTCAAAATGTTTTAGTATGACTTTGGTAAGATCCGAAGCTGCACCGGTTGATGGATTGTCGGAGCATTATGGCTACTGCAGTCAGTAGTAATACACATTCACAAAGACAGGGAGGCAACGCCGGGCAAGTCACACCACGATCTACCAATGGAAATTTGACCAAAGTCCGAAGGGGCCCGTCGGAATTTGACCCGGGTCGGACTGTATCACGGCTCTGTTGAATGCGGGCTGGGCTCAGACAGAAAAATTTGTCCCGTTTCACACTCTAGCCTGGGCGGAGTTACTTGAATAACGTTTGACTTATCTGTTTTGTTTCGCTTAATGCGCCTTATAATCCGGTGTGCCTCATGTATGAAAATAGACGAGAGAATTCAACATATTGTGCCTTATATTCCGGAGCATGACGATGATGTTGCTTTGTCTTGGAGGTTACACAGTATGGCGTTGAGCTTGCGTCACTAGGCAGTACAGTCTACATTCTGTATGAATCCAGAAGGGTCTAGACCTGGACAATAGAGGGTTCAAAACCTCAGTCTAAACTTGAGATGATCCAACCACAGCTCTTAATTCATGTAGCGTGTCTCTCAATTGCAGAAGACATCTCTCAGAAATTCTCGTATTATTAAAAACAAAATATATAACTGTTTTTCAGTCCCGTGTGTTGTATTTTTCCCCCTTTTTATGTTAGTAGCCGTGTTTGTGATACGCGCCACATTCACTCACCACTTCTGTACAGATTGACCTGTTCGTATCACCTGCAGGTAAAATGATTCATCAGCCGGTTTCACTTCGTGGAAACCGCCTGACTTCGCGGCATTAGGATTTGTTCGTTCGACGGTAGGCGGGTACATTTTTTATTTAACCAATTGCTGCTATTTGGTTGAGACGTATGTAATGCGCCGGAACTCTCAGTGGTGTCCAAGTAATTACCGGCTTCACAGCTCTTCACTGATTGGCCGGTGTGTGGTTTACAACTTCCGAGGTTCTTGTAAACCGTCTAGTATATTCCGATTCCTGACGTAGTTGCTGGAGAGAAATAAAATTGAGCGGAGGCACTAGGTGACGTCAGCCTCACTAACCTGCTGATGTCATTTCCCTAAAGTTACATAGATTACATAGAGCTCTTTAAGTCTAAAACTGCAATGTGGCGTGCAAGGAAAAGCAATTTCTCTATTTTACAAATAAACATGAAAAATGACACAGCAGAGATGAAAGTACACTCAATAAGACCGACCATTCTCAACCAACCAATAGCCGTTATTAACTGTGACAAATGAACGCGGTTAAGTAGCCGTTGTGCGTATCTTTCTTCATGCTAACTTATCAATATTCTATGGGTCATCAAATCGCACGCAAGCCATTTTCCCCAGAGCCGGTCAATAGTGTCTCCAATTAACAGGCATTTAGCCCGAGTGGTATTAATGACCTAGGACCAAGGGCAGCCGGGTTTGAAAAAGGTTGCGCGTGGGTGACGAAAATGAACAGTGGCACGCTATCGATTCAGCATTGGAAGGTTAATGCAGTGGTCGCTTTGTAAGAGGTGGTGGCTGCAAGTACCACGCAAAAACACAGATAAAGATTAAGTACAGGTACGCTGGTAAAAGCCACTTGGTATCTGTGAGTTCAGTGGTTGACACAAAGGGTTGATGTAAACAGTTATAGTAATTAGTGCATTCTAAACTGGGCTAATGAAGTGGGTTATAAGCTTCTGTTTTTGCTTGTAACCAGTAGTAATGTTTGATCAGTTTTTAATTACCGTATTTTTCGGACTATAAGGTGCACTGGATTATAAGGGTGAAATATCAGTAATGTTGAATTCTCTTGTTTATTTTCATACATAAGACGCACCGGATTATAAGGCACATGCAGTGAAACAAACGGACGACACTTGAGACTGATCCTTTAGCCCGGGCGTCCACGATCCATTGGCAGATCGTGGTGTAGTTCACGCGGCGTTGCCTCCCTGTCTTGGTGAATGTGTATTATGAATGTGAATGTGGGTGGATAATTTAAGTTTGTTGTTTTAATTTCCTACGAGGAGGACTCAAATATACATTGAGTAATAGTGTGTTTAATGCAGCTTTGCGCACATTTGTTTACATTTCACGGAAATGAAACTTAAAACCGCATGGCTCATTTGCATAAACTATAAGTGCTGAAAAAACTTGCTCCTTGTGCGCTGATGCGGGCAGCTTCTGTTGGACTAAGGACTGTAAATTGATCTTTACTCTGCGAGGCTCCATCAAGCGGCATCGGAGCTTGCCAAAGTCGTACTAAAACATTTTGACAGATTTTTGAGCGCCGTGTACCACATAAAATCGGTTCAAGGTCAGTAAGCACAACCAGAATTAATATAAGGTGCACCAGATTATAAGGCACACTGTCGATTTTTGAGAAGAATTAAGGATTTTAAGGGCACCTTATAGTCCAAAAATACCATATCTGTTTTGCTTGAGTAAGAGCATTACAGAACCAGAAACATGCAAAAACCAGGGATGGGAATTAAATTATCATTGTGTAACTTTTTTGATAGAGCAGGGGTCTCCAACCTGTAGCTCAGGAGCTAAGGGTAGCTTTCCACCTCCGTCCAAGTGGCTCACCAAGGGATTTCTGAATTACACGTGTTGTGCTGAATAAGTAAAATTTGATTAATTAAATGCCCATTACCATTATGCTCGTTTCATGTTGATGCCTAACTACTACCCATTAATGTGGATAATGGTTTATGTTTTATAGGCATCTAACTGTACCTCATCTGGCTTTTATATTTATTCAATTTCTTGTGACCGCTGAAACTAGTAGCTCTTTGGCATTTTTGTTTTGTAAAGTTAGCTCACTGGAGGAAAAAGGTTGGGGACCCCTGTGGTAGAGTCAATCAAATGCTTTTCTCCATGGTAATATTATTGCTTTGTTTGGAATGTTTCACAATATGGTATTACACCTTTCTATCTTCATGGAGACCAGACCAAGTTACAGGTCAGATCTGTGGAGAGGCGACCATGCTCACAGTCAGAATGGTATTTCTGAGCTATAAAACCACCTGTAGTACCACCAACTAACTATTGTAGTGTTCAGAATATGTATTTCCGGCACATGTATTTCATTACTTCTTTATAAACTTCCCGGTTGTTTTTTCTAGTTACCAGTAGCAATGTTTGGTCAGTTTTGAATTATCTGTTTTGATTGAAAAATATTTTAAAAAGAATAAGAGCACTACAGAAACGAAAATATGCAAAAACAGGATTGGGAATTAAGTACAAGTATGCTGGTCAAAGCGATTGGTATTTCTCGATTAGGTCAAGGAATGGTTGACATAAAAGGTTTGATCTAAACGGACGTTGTAATTGTGGCAATTCATCTCTTAGCTAAGTCCATGAGAAATAACTGGGATAATTAAAGAGTCTGTAAATGTACAGGTTGTCTTTTGTGAGCAGTTAGTAACAATGTTTGGTAATCATCTGTTTTAGATTTAAAGTTAAGAAAAATGACAAAACTATTACAAAATTTGGAACACTGTTTGGTTACAATAGATGTAAAAAGGTGGATCAAGTCTTGTTTTGTTCATGTTCTGTCCACTGTGTTTTTAAACTCCATACACCTTCACTTGAATCATTTGGATAATTCCAGTCTTTGAATTGCCAATCTCCACTAAACTAAAGGTAAAAGGAGCTGTTAACTTCATCACAAATTTTCACAGTTACTCAAAATACTATGTGTGAATGAAGCAAAACACAACTCCAGGCCTGTTTTTAATGATGAAACAACATTCTAACATGACTTGAAGCTCAATTTTGTGCAACATAGGACCTTTAAACCATAGAGAAAAAAGTCAGTTTTACCATAGAATATATTTCTCTTGCCAATGATTCACAGGAGATGGGCCATTTTTTGGGTAGCTCCTTGTAATAGTTTTTCTTGATGAAAATGACAGAATTTCAAATACCTCTCCAGCCAAAGGGCCCAACAAAAATATCTTGGAGTTTGTAAGGATAACAAAAGTTGAAATAGAATCTGTTTCAATTTCAAACATATCATATAATGCTATTTGGTTTTACAGTTTGCACATGGTCTGGCCCGCTCTACACACAGCATTATATGGATACACACAAGAAATATTTGACTACAATATTTTGTTTATTAATTGTGTTCTTTCAGAGTTATTTGTTTTCAAATGGATGCCCCTGTTGCAACCAACCCTATGAGCCTATTTTCTCAAAGTTGCACTAAGGCTACGTTCAGACTGCAGCCTGAAGTGACCCAAATCTGTTTTTTTTTTTGCCCCTATGTGACCTGTATCTGATCTTTTAAAGACAGTTTGTACGAAACAGATTCAATTTTTTTCAAACGCAACCCAGGCCACTTGGATATGAGGTCCTAAAACCGATACATATCCTATCTTTTGACATACAACCTTAATCTGAAAGGCCAGGTCGCATTGATCCCACCTGTATGTCACAAATGTACACAAACATTCTTCTCGTCATACAAAAATTGTGAACTGAACTTCATGTCAGTGAAGCAGCGAAGCACATACAATCCCCCCACTCTTGGCTGTGACTCTGCACAGACAATTTCCTTTATACGGATGTTGCTGCTGCTTCCCCACAAAACCCCAAAAACCTCGTCCTTCTCCTTCTCAATCTCTCAAAATAACCGGTACGACAGCAACTTTAAAATCGCCAGGTGCTCAATGCACGACAGTATTTTCCTGTACCTAAACAAGTAGGCATAGTTCGTACTACTTTTTTGGACCGGACACTCGCCAACAGAACAAGTTCGTCCATTGGCGGAAAGACCAACAGCTCGTTCTCTACCACTTTCACTGAACGAGTCTACTCACCTGCTTCATCAGCCGGTTTCACTTCATTTCACTTCGTAGAAACTATCTGACCTTGCAGTGTTAATTCGTTTGCTCACTGGTAGGTGGGTACTTTTTATCATTTAACCAATCGCTGCTATTTGGTAGTTACATATTTAACCGCTAACAGGGATAACTGGTATATGAAGCTTTTCCCAAGTCCTGTAGGAAGAAGGGCAATAACGTCTTTACCCTTGATAAAATTCACCAAAGATTCTCTTTGTTCCGGCTTTAAATCCTCGATCTCGGGAATCGTTGACAACACTTATACGACTCTTCACTGACTGGCTGGTGCCCGAACTTGCACTCCCGGGGTTTTGTGAACCGTCTATTGTATTTTGATTCCTGTTCTCGTCGCTGAAGAGAAATTAAGTTGAGCCGAGGCACTAGGTGGTGCCAGCCTCGTTACCAGTCTATAACCTAACATGGAAAAAGTGTGGCAATAAGTGGGCCGTTCCTCCTCACGCACAAATTCGTGTGACATCACATTCCATCCCCATCTCCATGGAAACAAGTAAGTAAGTAGAAAAGTTGCATCATGTAAAGAAATGACCAAACACATGTTTCAAACTTTAACTTCGGATGACCCATGACAAGCAATTTGTTAAAAGTTTCTTCCATTTTGTATTTTGTTTTTTATATTTTAACAGCGAAATTAGCAAAAACAATACAAAAGCGTCTTCCATTGTCCTTTCTGACCCCCTAATGCCTAACAGGCAATACTGACCGATAGCATTCACACAAATGTATGCAGAGTTGTTTTGACCACCTACTCATGCCGACAGTAGCATAAATAAATGTGATAAGCAGCACCTCGACTGGCCCTGGGCTTATTGTAAATAGCCGGTACCTGAGTGGAAATGGCAGACAGCGAAACAATAGCAGCAATTAAACAGCTCCAGACGGGCCTCAGAGAGCAGGTACAATTATCAGGTGACTTCTTTGGGCTGGAGAAAAGTTCGGAATATGCAGTTTTAAGTTTACCCAGAGTTCATTTGAGGTATCATCGGCCGTGTAAGTTGCAAAGATTCATATTGTTTTTTGATTTGACATGGATATTACAGTACAATGGATGACCTTACATTGTTTGTAGATTTGGTTCTGTTGTAAGACTCGTGATGGATCGGACTTTGGAACTGATTCTGTCAGCATTTGATAACAATTTAATAGAAAAATATAATGCTGTATCCCTTTCACTGGATGGATGTAGTGGATCAAACGTTTTGTAGAAACTTTTCAATTTGATCAAGCACATTTTAGCCACATACATGACGAATACGTAATTTAATGTAAGGAACTGTGGCACTGAAACTATTTAACATGTAGTTTTTCAAATGTAAGGCAATGTGAGCTAGCTGATGGGAAAGCTGGTTCCAGATAAACGCTGAACCACTCATCTCTATTTTCTCCATATGTTAAGGTGTTTCGGCAGAAGTAACTCTTCATATGCAAATAAACGATGCTTGACCCATTCGTCTCTTTAACCTGTTTAGCAGAGGTCGTGATTCGGACTAAAGCCATACCTGAGTCACTATTTTTTAGGACTTGAGACTTGATTTGATAAAATGGACTAAGATTTGGGACTCAACTTGAGGCCTGTGACTTGAGAAGTCTTGAGAAGCATGTTTAAATCTGAATTTCTTCTATTCTGACCATAATGATTCATTCTAAGATCTTGTCAAGACATTTAAAAAGGAAAAAATTAACATTTCTACAACTCTTATGTACTCTATAAATACACATATATAAATATACTATGATTTTAAGTACAATTTATCTTAAAAGTCATATACATTGTGAAAATCTAAGCTATATTTGGTACCTGTTTTAAAGACTTGAAATGACTTGAAGCTCAAAGCAGACGACTTGGACTTGACTTCAACTTATGGGCCAGTGACTCGAGACTCGACCTGGATTTGCCTTTATTTGACTTGGGACTTGACTCGGACTTGAGGTCAAAGACTTATGACTTACTTGAGACTTGCAAAACAGCGCCTTGGTCCCACCTCTGATGTTTAGTTCAGCATATTTATTCACTGAACACGTCTGCACGGTGCAACAGCGACCGTACAGTGCAAGCGCCATCAGCGTATAACACAATGACGTCACATTCTCATAAAATAAATGCTCCTTTTTACACAGCGAGTAAGAGTCCGATTTATGAACACCGTAAACCACAGGTGTCAAACATAAGGCCCGGGGGCCAGATCCGGCCCTCCAAGACCTTTAATGTGGCCCTTGGGTGATTTTCTACTAAAATATTTTAATTATATTTTCTATTAAAATATTGGTAATTTTCTGCAGGGCTTAGCATAGCAGCATCTCCAGCGTCTCTGTACGTGGCCCCTCCCACCAGAGCAGCACAAATGAAGACTTGTCTCTGTCCAAACGCTCTTAAAGGACGATCGTTTTGACTGTTGACCGTGACACCCTCATCAGCAAAATGTCAAAAATGAGAAAAGAGGACATTGAGTGCAGGATTTTCCAAGAAAAATTGACTTATTCCTGTTTGCAAACAAGTTATTGTTAAAACATTGTGTTGAAATTGAAATTTTCTTCAAGTTTCAGGTTGTTCATAATATTATAATATTATAATAAGAAAGAGTTCATCAATTAAAGAAGATTTCTGTAATAGATTTGCATTTTTCTGCACAAATATTTGAAGTTATTGTTATTTTTGGGGTATATATGACATGAGTTTTCTGATCCGGCCCCTTTGGGATCAAAGTAGGTTGGATACGGCCCCCGGACCAAAATGAGTTTGACACCCCTGCCGTAAACCAAGATATGAACAATAATATCTCACCAATCAGCTGCCTTCTTTCCTTGAGATCCAGTCCCGCTAGTGTTTGCCACAGGTTTGATTTACAGCTATCGTTTGTTGTGGAAACCAGCGATACAGGCGGGAAGGCGTGTGTGACCTTCAACAACTTCGCTTCTGACTGGGTCTTAGGTTGCTCATTTGGAAATACAAATATGGAACAAATATGGTGCGCTTTATTATCTATCCATCTCGGAAGTCCTGGGACGCTGCCGAGTGACACGCACTGACACGCCCCTTTTCCTCAGAATGGACTTGCTTGCCCGGACTGTTTTCATTGTGTTTGGACACTCTGGTGGTTTAAAAGACAATTTCAATCACTCAATATGCGCTCATAAGCAACACCTTACTTCGTCCGTATCAGTGCCTGTGGGTGTGGTAGTCAGTGTTGTCGTGAGGCCAGTATTGAACAAAAACTTGTTCTAAAAGGGGTGTTGCTAAACATCTCTAGGGCTGTTAAAAGATTAAAAAAACAACAGTAACAGGTTTCCGGGTGGCGTACTAGAAACATACTAGGCTTTATTCACGCTTACGTCACAAACCAGGAAGACGTTTGGAAGCATGCAATGACAACTTGCACTTACTGATGAAGTTACGGACACTGGGCTCGCCTAACATGGATCTATTAAAACCGACAGTGATAAAACCCATTGAAGTAAATGATGGAAGCATCTTGAATTTGGCGCCTCATCTCTTCTAATCACATGTACCCAGTGCGCTCGGAGTTGTGCGTCAGTGGGGAAATGATGAAAACTGAGGTACGGTTGTAATTGCTGATTAGCCGAACATAACGTAGATGAAGAAAACTGGGCCTGGGAAATTGTAATCGCATCTTTCCAAATGTCTTCCTGATGAATAAGAGCCTATGAAACTCTTGAAGTTTTGACGTGTCTCTCGGCTGGCCTCGGAACGCCTTAAAGTTCCAGACCCCCCCGGAGGAACTTGAGGAAGTGTATGGGGTGAGGAAAGTCTGGGAGTCTCCGCAACCTCTCCCGGGATAAGCAGAAGAAGATGGATGGATGGACCAAATATGGAAATTAGATGCTATAACTCAAACTCTTTCTCAGTCAAAATCTGGCTCTCTGTGAATAGCAAATAAAAAAGAATTGTTTACTAGAAAAACAAATCTAAAATCTCCAAGAGCTTTCTCCACAAACCGACCTCCCCCGTGTCCATGGCCTCCTCGTCTGTCCCATGCCCACCTCAACATAAACTCCACTCAATACAGTTCAGCAGCGGGACGTGACCCTTCTCCCTCTCCGTCCCTCTGCCATTGTTCCAGCAGTGCATCCATAAAACATTCCACACACAGAGACCTCCAGTGCAGATCAATACAGTTTGAAAATCTATCATAAGCAACGCGCCGCTGCCAAAAAAGCCCCCGTTATGTGATATGCAAACGCAGCAGGTCGGGCTCACATGAATATTTGTGAGCGCGCCCTTGGAATAATCAATTTGTCTTGGTTGGGCAAAAGCATATTTTACTGACAAATGCACAATAAACTAGTGCCAGTGAGCAATTAATTCTGCTGTAGCTTTATGAATACAAGTGCGAGTATCAAAGCTGAGGAAATATACAGAATACACAAACAGTTGCTGAGATATGGCTGTTATATAATGGTATTTCAGTGACACTAGACACCAATAAGTCATGTAACGTGACATGTACTCTCATTTACAGGTACATACAAGTGCGTATGACAGGTTAGACTACTCATTATATTACACAGTTATATTTAAAGCGTCAATATGAAACTGAAAATAGATAAAAGCCTGTTTTTTTCATTATGTATGTTTTTATTGAACTGAAAAAACATGCATCCTTAGGCTACGTTTATATGGTGACGTTCTGAATGGAAGACAAAAAAATGGCCTCGCGTCTTCACTTTTTATTCCACGTTTAGACAAGATGCAAAAGTGTGTGGAATTCGACTGGGTATGCAGGCCAGGTTTCTGTGTACTGTATGTATGTGACGTAAAGGTGTACATGACGTGGGCAGATCTGGGCAGAGTTTTGCGTCTTGGTCAGTGTAGACTAAAACGCTACGGCGGACCCTATTCAACTTTTCCACTCTGCAGGGTGGTTTCAGATTTTTGTGTTTTTGAGCCCCAAAAACGCTGTCACCGTCTAAATGAAAGGCACTTCCGATAAAATATTCTGACGTTTTTACCCGCAAACACTCCCGTGTAAACAGGCCCTAACTCTGATCGGGCTTGCATCTCCACAAACCCGACTCTGTGGTGGTACTCGGCTGAAGTCCAGCTTTTTTCCTGTCCGGACTTTTGAAGGGTGTACACTGACTTCCTGCTGCGACTGCACTCTCTATCTTGCCACACGTTCAACTTGTACTTGTCTGTTGGAACTGCAAAATGCTCTTGATGTACTTTTTAATATTGCTTATTTATTGTCATTTTTATCTCTCAGTCACTGGGCCTTGAACACATTTCGTTCTGTCACGTCATTTCTCTCACATGTTTGAATGACAAATAAAGACCCTTGAAAATTTTATTGTAGCCACTGCGGCCCTGGGCAAACTGATGGAAGCAAGGCTGCCAATCTGTAGCCAGGCTGGCACCACCTAGTGCCTCTGCTCTGTTTCTTTTCTCTCCAGCGACTTGGTCAGGAATCAAAATACACTAGAAGGGTTTGCAAAACCTCAGAAGTGCGGGTCCGGGCACCAGCCAATCATCGAAGAGCCATATATTCTGTGTTGGCAATGATTCCAGAGATAGAGGATTTAAAGCATGAACAAAGAGAATGTTTGGTTGAATTTTATAACGTGAAAGACGTTATTGCCCTTCTTCCTACGGGATTTGGAAAAAGCTTAATATACCAGTTAGACCCGTTGGCGACGCATTACATACGTCATGACCAAATAGCAGCGATTGGTTAAATGCAAAAAAAGTACCTGCGAGGTGTCTACAAGGTTTCTACAAATAAAAGTGAAATCGGCTGATGAATCAGGCTTGTCAATCTGCCCCATCAGCCTGTGGCACCTGGTATTCCCTTTGGTCTCCCATCCAACTACTAACCAAGCCCAGTCCTGCTCAGCTTCTGACTGATCAGAAGCTGAGCAGATGAGATCAGTCTTTGACAAGCCGGTATGGCCACATGTGTAGATGTAATTCCATAACTGTTATCTAGCAACCATAAAGGACCAAAACTTGTCTAATTTGCACAAATGTTATGATTAGACTTATCAAATTATGTTAGTATCAGACAGACATTTTTTGCATAAACTGTCCCTGCATTTTCTATTTCTGTAGTTTTCTTCTTAACATTTCACCATAAACTGTGACTTATCTGATGTAAAACAGATACATAGAGTATTACCAAAGGTACTATCCCATCAAACTATGCCAATTAGCAAAAAAACTTGAAAACCTGTGTCATATGCACTTTAAGTTAATACAATTTTCTTCAAGAAGATGGCGGACAACCGTAGCATGCTTACATTTCTTATGATTTATTTGTGTGGACAGGCTCTCTGCAGGGCCCTGATTTAAGGTGTGATCCCTGGACACTGGTCTGCGGCGGTCGGTCTGTAAGATCGATGAGTCATCAATAACAGTAATAATGTCCAACAGGCTACAGGCCCACATCACTGCGGCTTCTGTCAGAACAAGATGGAGTGTAAATCTGTGGCCTCACCATCGGACTGTGCTCGGGCTTTTAACCGTTTGTGATCTACAGCAGCACATGCACTCACATTCACTTGCACCAAAGAAAACAAGAAATATACAGAAAATATTAAAGGTCACCTCCTTAAAAACATACCTCGTATTCCATTTCACCTTGTGATGTCATGTGGTAATACAGGAAGTGTTCCAATGTGTTTTTAAAGAACTCATACTGTACTATTTTTCTGATCTACATGTTATAATGTTGTTTCTTCATCACAAATAGACCTGGGGTTATTTTGGTTCATTCTCACGTTTAACAGACAAACCATGAATTCTTTTCTCAAACTGAAAACACTCTGTTCCACCTTGTGATGTCATGTTACCAAATGATATTAACCCTGCTTTAGATTATTCTTCCGAATCAGTTTTCCGAGAAACATGCATAGTGACACCTGTGACACACCCCTTTTCCTGCGACGGCGCGACTCTGACCTCAGTGGCGGAAAAAGTAGACCAAGCAAGGATTCTGATTCAGAATCCAAGATGACTACACCCACTGTGACCTGTAAATATGAACTGTTTTCATTGTGTTGGGACACTGTGGTGGTTTAAATGACAATTTCAGTCACTCATATTACTGCAGTACTTTACCACGTCCGTATCACTGCCTGTGGGTTTGGTAGTCGTGTTGTGGTGAGGCCAATATTGAACAAATACTTGATTTAACGTGCCTTAATGTCCCTAAGGTTGTAACGGAAGACAAATCATAACATAAAATGAAGTTCAAAAACTAAATTAAAGTGGCCGCGTTTTTATAAGACGATGGAACAGTCATAATCATAATCCACGTACAACACACCAAACATAATATGCTTCAAGATCAGATGAGACGTCAAATCCGAGGTCCAAGTGGGAGTCGGGAGATAAGCAAACACAGGGATAGTACACCTTCACTAGAATAATTTGGATAATTTCAGCCCTGGAATTGCCACTTTTTACTAAACTAAAAATTAAAAAAGCAGCTGTTAACTTGGAAACTACCACTACATGATGTGACAAGGTGGAGCAGAGCATTTTGATTTGAGATTTGGAGATGAAGACATTTTACATTTGAAGTGTTTGTGGGTTAAACATGCGTGAATGAAACAAAACACAACTCCAGGTCTGTTTTTTTTTGCGGAGATTACAACATTATAACATGACTTCAAGCTCAAAATCTATCGGCCAATATTACTTAATACACGGGGGGGCAGCTAAAATTGTCAGACTGCAGATTTTTTTTGTAATGCAGCATGTCTTGGGTCAATAATAGAAACGATCCATCCATATTTGGGAATTTATGTTTCCGATGTAGCAAAGTCCAATGTAATAAATAGAAAAACTGGCTCCTGCCCCCCATCTGGAAGCATAACATCACATTAGAGAATCTGAAAACCACCAATATAGGACCTTTAAAAAGCACATGTTCAAGACTTTCTTCTGCATTGTTTTCCATCACCTACAATTCCCAGATAACCAAAGAAACAGACCTCATGCTGAAAGTGAAGAGAATGTGCTATCTGTACTCGATGGTTGCCGATTCAATTTCAGACTGTAGTGCTCTTGGGCAAAACTGTTTATTTTAAGTCATGTTTTAGTGGGTTTAATGGTCAATAGAGAATCTAAGTCATGGCAAAAGTCTTCGAAATGGCACCAAAATCAGCAGCAGACTGACAATACACGACCGAACAGAGAGTAAAATGGATTCAAGCCAGAAGGTAGCTATTAAACATGAATGTGTGGTTTTGTTAACAATTAATATCATTATGGGAGTGCTCCTGGCAAAGTTGTACTGTGGCAAAGACAGTGGCAGGCTGCTCTTTTTAATAAAATGAGTTGGAGAGGAAGAGAGTGTGATGGGACCCAGGGAACTCTACGCCAATAAATCCAAATGTCACCACCTGAAGGAAGACTTATGGGCACGCAATGACGAGATTAAGTTAGAATAAGATTATGACTCAAAAGATTAAGTTATTACTTTTTATATAAACCGCATATATTTCTGTCGATACAATTCAAATACGGAAGCCAGGAATATTTCATGCTGATATCAATACATTAAAGTACATATTACAGGTGGACTATGTAATATTTTGGTTGGGAGTCCATTACCTGCTTGTTTCTATGGAGATGTCATTGCTCTGGAATGTTTCATAGTATGACATTAAACAGCTGTACAATGCATTTATTAAATTACAGTTAGTTTCATAGCTCAAATAAACCTGGAAATATATAACATGTATGAAGGTTTTGCGTCTACGTCATAAAAGCATGTGGCATGTTGTTTATGCCACCATATTGGAGGTCTTCACTTTTGCCGGCGCGGAATCCCTCCCGCTCCAGTCCTCACTTTGACTGGCACAGAATCCCACCCTGGTCCTCACGTTCGGCGGCACGGAATCCTGCCCCGGTCATCGCTTTCGCAGCACACAATCCCACCCCAGTCCTCACTTCTGCTAGCACGAAATCCCACCCTAGTCCTCACTTTCACGGCACAGAATCCCGCCCCAGTCCTCAATTCTGCTAGCACGAAATCCCGCCCACCCCGGTCCTCATTTTCGCCGGCACAGAATCCCGCCCGCCCCTGTCCTCACTTTCGCATGGTACGGAATCCCAACCCACCCCAGTCCTCACTTTCGCCAGCACGGAATCCCGCCCTGATCCTCACTTTCGCCGACAAGGAATCCCACCTGCGCCGCTCCTCACTTTCGCCGGCACAGAACCTCCCCATCCGAGGTAGCTACGGTCCTGATTTTGACCTCCATTCTACTTACCCTGGCTGTTATGAGGAACAAATTGGTGATCAACGAAGATCTCATACATCCCACTACAAAATATTTATATGCCTCTAAACCCTTGTAACTTTTCACTTCTTGGTTGATGTAGGACGATGCAGAATAAATTTAGTTAGAAATATCTGGATATTGGAGCTTGGGCTCAGAGTGAGCGTTGATTAGACTGACAAAGAGGTCCATCAGAATTAGATCGGGATTCATTCCACAACCCAGGACGATGACTTTTGCATTATATCTTTCTAATGAAGGCTGATCTAACGAGCTGGCAATTTCGGACAGTTTTATGCCGTTTGTGCTGTTTAAAGTTGTCATGATTATATCGTATTTACTGAATAACATCTTCCGGATCAACCCCAACCTTGATCTCCAGGACGCCAAAGCATTAAGTCACGTTACTGCCACGTCACACGCAAATCCTTAATTCTGAATGTCAGATCTGTGGAGAGGCAACCCCACTGACATGTAACTTTGTCTGGTTTGGTTTCCATGAAGATAGAAACTTTTAATGCAATACTGTGAAACATTCCAGACAAAGCAATAAGAACTTCATGGAGAAGAGTATTTGATAGACCCTCCACTAGTGTAGTTACACAGTTCATCTTTAAAAATGGGAGATGTTAGCTGCAGAACACCTGCCCTGGAATATGGTTTTACTGTGAGCGAATAAAAAGCCATTGAAACTGAACCCTAGCTGAACCCTAGCCTATCTACCATTGTGTCCCTGGGCAAGACATTTCATTTGACTCTGTTCTTTGTTCGGGTTATGGGACAGGTTGTAGATGCAGACCGGTGGCCACAGTTCAACCAAATATGTCAAACAAAATGACTAGAAAAGATCAGATTATTATTATGATTAATAGTACAATGACTATCAAATAAAAGACAGTATCTTTAGGAACATTCAGGAATATTCCAAAAACACAACCTCATTAACAGTCCCTGTGTAAAAAGAGTGGGTTGCTTTTGAAGGATTGGCGTGTGTAAATTGTCAGAATGTGGATTTTGACAATTTCAGAGAAACAAAATCTTCAAAAATGTCCCTTTAACTATGCTCTCTGCCATTTTCCTACTCTAATTATAAATCCATTTGAATCTTGCTGTATAGGGTGGGAAAAAAAGTTCCATATGACATGACATTAAACACAACAACTAGCATTTATTCATTATTTTTTGTGAATAAGGTTGTTATCTACAGATCTGCCCTGTAATGCATCATCATCATCATCTTTATTCCAGATTCATGGTCCATTTTTAAAACAAACAAGGACAGTGACATTACAACAACAACAAATATTTATGCTTTTAAAAGACAACCACACCAGTGTCTCCACATATTGGACTGATCTTATTGCACTGAATCTTATATTTATTATTTCATTCTCCAATTTGTTCAGTCTGCAAATAAAACTGTACTATAAAGTTCTTAGTGCGGCTTGCAAAGTGTTCACCCGTGCAGTAACAAACATGTCCGTCGTACACGCCCATCGTGGCCTCCTCAAAAGCACCCGTAAAGCGTCATTGTAGGCACCTCCAGTCTTTGCAAACTGGCTTTTTTATAATTGGTCAAGATGTGAGCTGTGTACAACGGTGTGCAACATGATTTAAACAATAACTTTACATCATTTGTACAAGAAGCAAACTTGCGCATAAGAGTATTTGCTTGAGCATAGAGTGTCCTACATCACAGGTGTCAAACATAAGGCCAAACATAATGGCCCTTGGGTGATTTTCTACTAAAATATTTTAATTATATTTTCTATTAAAATATTATTAATTTTCTGTGGTGTTTATCACAGCAGCGTCTCCAGCGTCTCTGTACGTGGCCCCTCCCACCAGAGCAGCACAAATGAAGACTTGTCTCTTTCCAAACGCTCTTAAAGGACGATCGTTTTGACTGTTGACCGTGACACCCTCATCAGAAAAATGTCCAACATGAGAAAAGTGGAGCCGAGTGCAGAATTTTACAACAAAAATTGACATACATATTTACATACAAGTTGATGTTAAAACATTGTGTTGAAATTGAATTTTTCTTAAAGTTTCAGATTGTTCATAATATTATTAATATTATAATAAGAAAGAGTTCATCAATTAAAAAAGATTTCTGTAATAGATTTGCGTTTCTCTGCTCAAATATTTGAACTTATTGTTATTTTTGGGGTTTATATGTCATGAGTTTTCTGATCCGGCCCCTTTGGGATCAAAGTAGGTTGGATGCGGCCCCCGAACCAAAATGAGTTTGACACCCCTGTCCTACATTGTATATACACATCATTATCATCTGTCATGTCCGTAGTGATGATGCACCCAAGATATTTAATTTTTATTCTAACAGACACCACAACATTTGACAGGCAAAAGTCAGGAAATCTCATGTGCTTATCTTCTTTGGTCCTACAGATCATGACCACACTCTTGGCGACATTATACTTTATATCATGCTCCACAAAGTCTTCCTTAAGATAGAAACTGTGGAACATGTAGACAAAGCAATAACATTTCCATGACGACGAGCAGGTAACAGACCCTCCTCCAGAAATGTTACACAATGCACCTTTAATCATAAATCTTAAATTAGATGACATAACACTTGGTTGTCAGATGATGGATATAAAATCTGTTGAGCAATGACAGTGCTGTGCCGGGATTAGCACTAGTCTTAATCATATTATCAGAAAATAGCCACAAGTGGAGTGACAGGCGCACCCTGTCATTACCATGTGATAATCATAATTACAGTTTTTAGTTACCATTATAAATTACGATTTACGAGAGAAACATGAGCAAAAACAATGTAAGAATTTAAACCAAAAAAGCATCACAATGGAGCTCAACAGTGATCACCCACCCTCTGGTTCCAAAGTAAATTTCAGATTTTTTTCCATAAATCGCCCGACACATCCATTTTACTTATATTGCGCTTTACATTTCAAGAAAATCAAAGTGCTACAGCAGAAATCAAAGCTAAAGACAATAACGCAATAATTAGCAGTAGAATATCTTAAAGAGTGAAAATGGTAATAAAAGTATTAAAAGCCTTTGATAGACAATATGATTGATGATACATTAAAAGATATTAAAAGGTGCTAACAAATAGTCTATGGAAATTTATGGGAAAAATTTATGGAAAATTTACTTCGGAACAAGAGTGGACTGTTGAGCTCCATACACTTCTGGATCTCTACATTCTCATTCTAAATCTCATTTGGTTTAATATTCTCTAAAATATGATGATACAAACTCAATTC
Source organism: Boleophthalmus pectinirostris (assembly GCF_026225935.1). NCBI lineage: Eukaryota > Metazoa > Chordata > Actinopteri > Gobiiformes > Gobiidae > Boleophthalmus > Boleophthalmus pectinirostris. Next base: position 9,034,592 of record NW_026570970.1, on the reverse strand, counting down.
CAATATTTGTGATTGACAGGTGGAGTAACCAATCAGAGAACATGGTCCATACATGATTGTGTAAAATATGTAAGAAAACACAGCGAATTATGGATAACACAAGAACACAGCTAACATGAGAAGATAGATTGTGTTTTTTTTTAAAGGTGCATTGCGTGAGGGTGTGTTTAGACCTCGTTCTTGGTTCAGTCTTGATTCAGTCCTGGTTCAGTCTTGATTCAGTCCTGGTTCAACCCTGTTTCAGTCCTGGTTCAGTCCCGGTTCAGTCCCGGATCAGTCCCGGTTTAGTCCTGGTTCAGTCCTGGGGATCAGACCTGATTCAGTCCTGATTCAGTCCTGATTCAGTCCTGGTTCAGTCCTGGTTCAGTCCTGGTTCAGTCCTGGTTCAGTCCTGGTTCAGTCCTCGGGATCAGTCCTGGTTCAGTTCTGTTTTAGTTCTGATTTTAATCCAGATTTAGTCCTGGTTTAGTCCTGGTTCGCAGTTTAAGTCATGGAAACTTTACCGTAAACTTTTGGTTTTTTTTTTCATTATTGATTTAAATACAAAATCGGAAACTGAAAAAATTTATTCTTATCTGTTTTTTCATTTTGGTTTTGGAGATAAATAATGAAGAAAATAGTTGTTTCTTTGTTTTCTTATTTTTGCTTTTATTTAGAAAAACGAATGAACAAATGATACACTGATTTCTGCCAAATGCTTCTCTCCATGGCGATGTCATTACTTTGTCTTCATGGAGAACAAACCAGACCAAGCTACAGGTTAGATCTGTGGAGAGGCGACCCCCACCCCACTCACAGTCAGAATCTTTGTTTTTCTAGGTATTTTTGAGCTGTAAAACCACCTGTCATTGAATAAATGTAAATGTCCAATGACATGTCCACAGAAACAAGCAGGTGACGGACCCCCTACCAAAAAGTTACACAGTGCACCTTTAAAGATACACAGACAATGAATAAAGAGCTGCGATTGGATTGCGAGGAACATATGGATCCGTGCATGTAAATTCCAATACGCAGAGAAATAAACAGGCGTTCTTATTGTTACGATTGCTCCAGCTTCTCCCCTGTGATGTGTTTTCCATTATTGCAGGATCTTTATATCAGTTACCTCAAAGAAAAGGGTGGGCGGAGGGGGCACGGAGAGAGCTATTGATTCAACAAAGACAAAAGAGAAGAAGAAGACAAAGAGAGAATACAAGTGAGATTTTTTTTTTTTTTTTTTAAACAACATATTAACAAGCACCGAGAAGCACAGGCATTTCAAATCATTACCTCAACATGGCAACACACTATTTGGAGTAATTGAAACCCACATAGGATTTTCACTTTTGCAGTAGGAGGTGCTGAGGAGGTAACGATACAAGTTTGAAATACACAAGTGCCCATTTGACAAATTGTGGTGATTGTGGATGCAGTTTGATAGAGAATATATGTTAACAAAAGTTTAAAGAGCGGATGTTTTACTTTTCTGGGTATTAATTGCTAAGACATTAGATATTTAGATCACCATATTACCTGTTATTGTTTTGAAAATGCTAAATAATTTTTCGTTTTTGACAATCTGAGTGAATTTGTAGTGTATCGTTTTGTATCTCGCTTTAGTATATTTCATGTATTATTAAACAGGGCCTAGGAGAGATCGCTAGATTACTCAAACATGCATGGATGACACATAAAACCACTTCACTTCAGGCATATTTTGGATGAGTATGGAATGATGTTTAAGATTTTGCAAGAATGTTATTTCACAAAGAATCTGGTTCATTTAAACGTCCTATATTCTACAGCGCTACGAAGGCAGAAGGCTGTAACATCATGTTTTGTCAAAAATGCGTTCATATAATTTTGGGGGTATTTGAGACTAGCATGATCCATCAGTCGGTTTCACTTCGTGGAAACCGTTTGACCTCGCAGCATTAGGATTTGTTCACTCGATGGTAGGCGGGTACTTTTTTATTTAACCAATCACTGCTTTTTGGTCGTGACATATGTAATGCGCCAAATCCCGTAGGAACAAGGGCAATAATGTCTTTCTCCTTGATAAAATTCACCAAACATTCTCTTTGTTCCGGCTTTAAATCCTCGATCTCAGGAATCATTGCCAACACAGAATGTCTGGCTTCATCTTGTACATCCATCTCGACCGCTTTGTTTACTGTTGTACTGTTACACAAAAAGGACCCATTCATGGCTTCACAGCTCTTCACTGATTGGCCGGTGCATTCTCTACAACTTCCAAGGTTCTTGCAAACCGTCTAGGGCAGGGGTGTCAAACATACGGCCCAGGGCTGGATCTGGCCCTTCAAGACCTTTAATCTGGCCCTCAGCTGATTTCCTACTAAAATATTTTAATTATATTCTCTATTAAAATATTGGTAATTTTCTGCGGTGCTGAGCATAGCAGCATCTCCAGTGCCTCTGTACGTGGCCCCTCCCACCAGAGCAGCACAAATGAAGACTTGACTCTTTCCAAACGCTCTTAAAGGACGATCGTTTTGACTGTTGACCGTGACACCCTCATCAGCAAAAATGTCAAAAATGAGAAAAGTGGAGCCGAGTGCAGGATTTTCCAAGAAAAATTGACTTATTCCAATTTGCATACAAGTTAATGTTAAAACATTGTGTTGAAATTGCATTTTTCTTAAAGTTTCAGATTGTTCATAATATAATATTTTGTAAAAGAAAGAGTTCACCAATTAAAAAGATTTCTGTAACAGATTTGAGTTTTTCTGCACAAATATTTGAACTTATTGCTGTTTTGGGGGTATTTATGCCATGAGTTTTCTGATCCCGCTCCTTTGGGATCAAAGTAGGTTGGATACGGCCCTGGACCAAAATGAGTTTGACTGGTCTAGTGTATTCCGATTCCTTACCTGGTCACTGGAGAGAAATGAAATTGAGCAGATGCCTGGCTAAAGGCAGAGTACAGGAACTGCCAAATAAGGTTCAAAGAGCAATTTTGAGCTCAACGTTTTTCGCATACAAATATTTCTTCATTATAGAAACTAGTTGTCAAATTCTGGGAGCCCAAAACTTTGAAGTAATTTTCTCAGTTTCACACTCTGGAGAGTCTTTTGGTCTTTTGGCTTTGTAGAGCAGTATAAAAAACTGAGCTTTTAGTCCTGTTATAATGCCACATGCCTGACACTGACATCTACTGTAACTGAAGAAGCAGATACCAGACCCTCCTAAGAAAAGTTACATAGTGAATCTTTAAAGAAGTATGTTCCATCAAATTTGGATTTAGGCATTGATAACTACTCACAATTTGTATCAGTCGTTCATTCTATTTTTAATGTCTTCGTTGTAAAAGAAAAACAAAAAATGGACCAGTAACTTGGCCCAGTGGCGTCAGCTGCTTGACTCCATGGAGATTGGTAAATTTAAGGTCATAACTGTGGAACATTTCAGTCAAAGCATCAAAATCTACATGGAGACAAAAGTTACATACTAAATATTTGAGAACACAACGCATCAAATTTGGATTTCATAGGCTTTGATAATTGCTCACAAGAGTCTGTATTTCTGTAATGAAGCTGTCAGCGCCTCCCACTAAATGTAAATGATTTTCAGTTGGCGTGCCACACAGGGACGTATGGCAGACAATGGCCACACAGAGAATCCATTTTGCCGGATGTGGCAGAGTCAAAGCCGTAAACAAAAGCCCGTAATGAGATACGATTCAGAGCTTTCAGTCTCCCATCCAGAGGTTTGTCTTGTGCTAATTGTATGAGAACAGGAAACGCCAATCGCTCTGAGAGAAAGACTGAATGAATGATTGGACGGCTTGGATAGCTGCATTCTGGTTGCAATGGTCTAAAGTAGGAAATTGAATCAGCTAGTTTACATCTTAAAGCCGTACTTGATTTTTATTGTCTTAAAAATGTGAAATACAGAACTGGTTTGTTTGAAATAGTCTGCAGTCGTCTAAAGGTATTCCTCACTTACCGTATTTTTCGGACCATAAGGCACACTTAAAAGTTGTATAGAGGATTTTTTTGTTTTTGTTTCAAATTGTCAATGAAAGTTTAAAATACCATTACTGAGATGCAACAGCCTGGTAATTATGTTGACCAAAAAAAAGAAAAGAGTGAAAATCTATCAGCTGTGGACATAGTGAGGGCAGATAAACATCAACCAATAGATAACAAGGCTACCTCATTTTCTATTGGCTGTTAGATTGTCAAACTCCCTACGTATCTTGTGTAACTGACTCGCAGGGATTACGTGGTTTATGCAGCGTTTCTTACAGGCTTTTTCAAACTGTAGCTTCCTTGCAGTTCGCACAAAGTTTCTTGCGATGGAGGACGAGAATCCATGACCAGTTCACCGCAAAAGAAAGTCAATTTTTGAGGTCGCTGAAAGAATAAGAGAAGGGGAAAAGGAGCAAAACCAAACTGAGGTGATTCTTGGAGATCTCTTCCAGCGATTGCGTGACTGAAGCAGACGAAGGGTCTAAGAACTGACGTGTCGGTCACTAAATTATTTCTAGACAGGTCACTTCAGCAGTAATTCTGAACATGCACTGGCTGTAAACAAGCGTGATTTCTAGAGTAAGGAGGCAGGAGGAGATGTTTCTACTAAGGGAGCTGTGGAGGAGGAAGGTGGTGTCACACATGCATAACATTTGAAAAAGGACTGGCGCTGTATTTCTTTTCCCTTTAAAAAATCCTCTACACAACCTTTAAAATCCTTTAACGTTCTCAAAAATCGACAGTGCTCCTTATAATTTGGTGCACTTTATGTATTAATTCTGGTTGTGCTTACTGATCTCAAACCGATTTTATGTGGCACATGGCACAAAAAAATCTGTCAAAATGTTTTAGTACAACTTTGGTAAATAACAAAGTAGAGGTCTGCGCGGGACAGAATTTTCAGTCCCCGCCCCGCCCGTAAAGAATTGTAATTTTCATTCCCGCTTCTGCCCGCATCTGCGATATTTTGTCCCGCTTCTGCCCACAAATCCCTCAAGATGGTAACGTTCGCTTTCTTAAGATCTGTCAAACACGAGGATTGTCTAAAATGTGCGCGAGATTAGAACACATCCGCAAGTTTAGGCTGCTTAAAGTGTTTAATTAATGCCAAACAAGGCATCCAACACAAATGATGTATGATAGGGAAACATTAATCATTTATATATTGTACGTTACACTCATATTTAGTTTGAGAAATTGCAGTTTATCATCCCACACGCCCACTCTCGTTTTGTGCAGTCCCGCTCCCACCCGCAATGAGCTTTCAAAATGTGTCCCATGCCGCACTTTTTTACAATGGTCCCGTGGGTGCAGGGCTCTACTACGAAGCCGCACCTCTTGATGGATTGTCGGAGCATTACAGCTACAGTAGTCAGGAGCCTCACAGAGTAATCCACATTTACCAAGACACGGAGGAAATGCCGGGCGAGTTACGCCACGATCTGCCAATGGATCGTGGATGCCTGGGCTAAGGGATCAGTCTCAAATGTCGTCCTTTTGTTTCAGTCATTTCAAGTCTTTAAACCAAAGTACCAAATATAGCTTAGATTTTTGTAATTTATGACTTTTAAGATAAATTGTACTTATAAAGTCTTTGTATATTTATATATGAGCATTTATAGAGTAGAAGTGCAAATCTTTCCTTTTTAAATGTCTTGACAACGTCTTAGTGTTAATCATTATGGCCAGTAGAGAAAGAATTCAGATTTAAAAGTGCTTCTCAAGTCTTCTCAAGTCAGGTCCAAATCAAGTTCCAAGTCACTGATTTTTAAGTCCAAGTCGAGTCCCAAGTCATAGTCCATTTCCTAAAAATAGTGACTCAAGTTTGACTCGAGTCCAAGTCATGACTTCTGACAAAAGGGTTATACATTTGTTCGGTTACTGAAGTAAATATCCTTGAGTAAAAATAACTTAGTACAACCAACTTAAGAAAATGTCATATCACAATAAGCTTATGTAACTGCACGAAAGACATAATTTCAGCATTTTTAGCTGTACAAAATCAGGGAGGAATTCATTATATTGCGACAATTTAAAGGCCAATGTGCAAAAGTACTCATATTTTCAATGATGTATATGCAAAACACTGAGCATCGCCCCCCTGTGTCTCTCCACTTTAATTATACCGGTGATTTCCCAGAACAAAACAAACTTATGAGCACAATTGTGGTGTGTTTTACCGGCTCACCCTGCGATTTGTCCATATTAAGACATAATGGGAAAATGCGCCTGGCAGTAAAACAAGGAGGAAGCAAAGGTGCCAAAAAATAGAGTAATATGCAAATAAAACAGAAAATGGCTACTCTGTGACGCAGATAACACTAGCAATGTCACCAAATGTGCAACGTAGCTCGGTTATGGCTCTGTGGAATTGCAGTTTTCGGAATTTTACAACTTGACTTTAGCATATAATCTATCCATCTTCAACTGCGTCTGAGGCTGCAGTCTGAAGAGAAACACACCTGCTTCTCGCTGGATGTTTCCTCCAGCGTTGCCGGGGGTTACTGAAGGTTTCCTGAGACCACAGATTTCGGAGCGTAGAGCGTTCACCCACGGGCTCAGAGGTTAGCGGTTTGATTCTGATGTAGAGCTCTTGGGCAAGACTTAAAGATTCACTGCACAACTTTTCTGGTGGAGGGTCTGCTACCTGCTTATCACCATGGAGATGTTATTGTAGTGCTGTCATGCGATTAAAAAAATGGAGAGATTAATTAATTATGATCTGTAATTAATTTATCTAATTAATCTCATTTTAATCTCACCTAAAAATTGCTGAGAAAAGCCTTCAATTTGAGGTATTTTCATTTAAATTCATTATTACATTATTGTGGCAGATCAAAAGACTGATATAGATTAAAAAAAGTGACTTTATAAAGTAATTTATTGTTTAACAAATCTCTCCAAATTGGCTGTTGAGCCCAAGTCTCCATGAATAAGAAACTGTTTGCTGTAAAGTAGCAAAGACGAGGAAATCTGAACATAATAACTTTTGTCTACTTAAAGACAATAAAAAGATCAGTCTTTCCTTAACCATATTAAAAATATTATTGATAGAGAAATGCTTTATATATGAGATCACTGGTTTTAGTCCTGGTTTAGACCTGGTTAAGACCTGGTTTAGACCTAGTTTAGTCCTGGAAAGGGTTAATCCTGGTTTTAGTCCTGGTTTAGTCCTGGTTTAGTCCTGGTTTAGTCCTGGTTTTAGTTCTAGTTTTAGTTCTAGTTTTAGTTCTAGTTTTAGTCTTGGTGTTAGTTCTGGTTTAGAGGCGCACAGGAGGAAGCGCGGTTTACGCAGCGTAGCAAGAAAACACGATCCACACGCGGCTCACGGGAGCACGTCGGTGTCCGCGCAGTGTCTACGGAAGGAAACGTGGTCCGCGCGTTCTCAGGGTAATGACGATGATGAAGGTGTGTGTTTGTTTGTGTGTGTTTGTGTGTGTTTGTGTGTGTGTCCCCTCATGTGGCAGGTCACTATAGGACAGTAGTGCAGACATCATGAGTCTATGCAGGTTGTTTTCACCAGTGACATTTAAGTTGTAGGCGATATTATATTTGTTATTTTCTTTTATATTTCACGTCGGTTGAATAATTTCCAAAACACGAATGCGTTTTTACCTGTGCACTGCTGCCTCTGTTCTACTGGCTCTACGACCTCGTCCATTGTGCGACTGACGCCGCCAATGTGACGTTTACATCGCTCTTACTGCGCACGTTTTGAGTGGAATTACCGAAATAAAAAAATGTATAAATGTGTTTTTTGTGTGTGTGTGTGTGTGTGTGTGCTGTTGTCCCAACAACACATAAAAACAGGTTTTATAATAAAGCAACTCACATACAGAAACAGTAAAGTTAGAGATTAAAAATGAGATTAACGCGATTAAAAAACATAACGCGCTAAATATGACTGTAATTAATTAATCGCAATTAACGCGATAATTTGACACCCCTATGTTATTGCTTTGCCTGGAATGTTCCATGGTTTGACATTAAAGATATCCATCTAGCATTTATTCATTACGGGTGTTTCTATTGCTCATAAACAATAATTCCTTCTGTGAACAGGGTGACTGAACTGCAATTATTGATCTGAACTAAGCATTGTTTTCCAAAGACTGGGTTGTGACCCTCAGAGATTTGTTTTTGGGTCACCTTTTCACGATCTGCATGTAGGTCAATTGAATGCTGAAAAGAAAAAGAAATGTCCAATTAAATTTAATGTGACAAATAGGTAACTTATGGATCCTTTTATTTCTGGTTCAATGACTGTTTTTCATTGTTTAAAATTTGAGTAATACTAATTGTTCAGACAGACACGATCAGTCAGTCAACAATAAAATATTGTCATTAATGTTCTGTTTTCTACTGTTTCTGTTTGTAAAGTGCCTTTGAGTGTTGAAAAATGCACTATATAAGTCCAGTGTATTACTTCATTTCACTTCATAGAAACCGTCTGGCTTTTACCTGACCTGAACTTTTTATCATTTAACCAATCACTCCTGTTTGGTAGTCACGTATGTCATGTGCCGCTAACGGAGAAGGGAAAGAAGAAGGGCAATAACGTCTTTCCCTTTGATAAAATTCACCAAACATTCTTGTTATTTGGGGCTTTAAATCCTTGATCTCGGGAATCTTTGACAACACAGAATATATGGCTCTTCGCTGATTGGCTGGTGCTCGAACTTGCACTTCCGGGGTTTTCGCGAACTGTCTGTTGTATTTTGATTCCTGACCTAGTTGCTGGAGAGAAATGAAATTGAGCGGAGGCACTAGGTGGCGCCAGCCTGGCTAACTGCACTCAGGACAAAGGTGGACAATACAGTTGATGTCCGGGCAGGAAGCAGGTGCATATTGAGAACTTTTCTTTTGTTATTCTGTTAAAAGTATTGTTGGGATCAAAGTTCTGTAATTCCATGGAAAAGTCAATTCCATGCCTCAGAACATTCTCTATGGAGATCAGTTTTGACATTCTGTGGAATATTATAGCCAAAAGAACACCTCTATGACAAGTAGATCTCTTCCAGGTTTGTGTAGATGTGTCCTTTCTCTGTGTGATCTTTTTTTAAATGTTTTTCAGTTCAATAAACACAAGCAGATTGAAAAAACATGCATTTATTTTAGTATTTTCTGGTTAAAAAGTTACTGTAGCTTTAAACACAGTGTCAGTGTGATGCCATTTGAACAAAGTGAATGTCTGTGAGGCTGAGTTAACATAAATAAACTCATTCCATTTGCATTAGCAGTTATAGACTAAATCATTTCCGGGACCTTTCCACAATGGCTTCTTATTGATGCATTGTCGGAGTAAGCCGCTATTATGTATTCGCTTGGTTTCTCGGGCTGCCACTTAATCTCGGCCCTGCACACCTCTTGTCATTAGAAGAGCGCATTAATGCTCTATTTACACTGTGCTACATAATATAATGCATAAAGCTGTCCTCATTAAGGGCTGAGCCAGTCAAAGAGAATCCAGAGGAGCACTTAGTCACTGCGCCGCCCGAGGTAAGCCCTGCTCAAATGTTCACTCTAAAATAAACCCGACTCCTGTTCAGTTTTTATGAGCAATCTTTGAGAAGTGTAGGTGATTCGTGTCTTATCAGTTGTCAGTGAGGAAAACCATGTCTATTTGGTCACAATCAGAGATGTAGTGGGCATGGTACGCGGGGTACGCCGTCCACCCACTTCTCCCGACGTGAGATATAAAAAATAACAAATATAAAATAGCTACAACTTAAATGTCAAACCGGAGCTATTGGCAATGGTGGAAACAACCTGAATAGGCTCATGAAATCTGCAGTACTGTCCTATAGTGACCTGAGACATAAGACCAGGACTGAACCAGGACTAAAACAGGACTAAACCAGAACTGAACCAGGACTGAGTGTCAGAACGGGCCTGTAGGTATGCCCGCGTAGACTGTCGGGTGACCGCAGGAAAGCACCGGCACAGTACTCCGCACCCCATGAGGCTAAGCGCAGCCATCACCCTATTGCACTTTGCAGACACCCTGCTCCGCGAGCTCGGGGTTTTCTCTCACGGTCTTAAATCCTGTTTTAGTCCTGTTTCAGTCCTGGTTCAGTCCTGGTTCAGTCCTGGTTCAGTCCTAGGCACATATGCTGTAGCCTATGATTTATGCTGGGGTTGACATCACGAATCACGTACCCCACGTAAAAAATCCCCACTACACCACTGGTCACAATGTGATGTCAGGAGGATGTTTATAGTGGTCCAAAAATCACAGCTGTCGAAGTGGAAATATTTGTGTCGAAACTTCACCAATAATTAAGATTTCATTTAAAAAAGTTAATAACTGGAAATGACACGAGGCCTATTAATCAGTCAAATATGTTTCCAACAGTGAAAGTAAAAAGTAGACGATAAAAAGTCTAATATACTTTTAAAAATAACGCTCATGTAAATAAAGTTGGATGATCAATGGCTATAAGCTGTCAGCCAGGTTGTTGTTGATTGAACCAAAATATACATTTTTGGTGATATATTTGGGATTACAGTGTGAGTTTCTGCAACAAAATGATATGGAACATCAACACACATTCATATATTACACATTTTCTATTGCCTCTCAGTCTTCTGCTGAGTCGGCTCAAATGACCAGACATTATTCTTTTTTTATGATAAATTCCTCCAGCATCATAATCTGAATGACTAACTTATAATAACGCTGATATGAAAGATCCAAGTTATAAAAGGTTTGGTGGCCCAGTCCAGCTTCACTCTGATTTGTACAAGGGCCAAATACTGAAACACAATAAAAACATTTGGACCCTGAGTGTGTGTATGTATGTACATATTAAATGTAACATGTAAAAAAATATCATGTAGCCTCCTTTAAAACTGAATCAAAATACATTTCAGATTTTGCAATTGCACGCTTTTATAGACAAGTTAGAAACACCCACAAAAAGTAAACAATTTTCCAACATTCACACCACAAAAACAATAGAGAAATAGCTTGGGTAGCCACAACCACATTTGTCAATACAAATACAAAGACTTGTGGGTCTGGAACCGCACTGTCTCTGCCCAAGTTCCAGTGGACGTGACTGACAGGTGGATTAACCAATCAGAGAAACAAATGCTCTGCTTATGTCAAAAACATGGCATATTACAAGAAATAAAGAAAAACAACAACAACAACAACAGAAGACTGGAAAACAGTGCCGAATTCTGCTGAATCAACATTCGAAGCACCAAAGTAAAATACGTTATATATTTTGTTCTGAATCATAGTGTGAATATTCAAGAGATGTGTCATGAGCTGGAGAGACCCGTGCTACAAATCTCAGCCTCTTTTGCATTTGAACAGAACGTAGGAGGGACTGGTTAGTCAGGCAAATAGAAAACACACTTAGACAACCGCATGAAGCTCTCTCTATTTACACTGCACAACATTAAAAATGCATTTAGCTGCGCTCATTATCGAGTGAACTACTCAAAGACAATCCCGCGGAGCACTTAGTCACTGCACTGCCCGAGGTAAGCCCCGCTAACACAAAATATTCTCTCTCCAAAACACCGGACAGATGTTGGTCTTCTTCCTATGCTAGTTTGTTTGTTTGTATTTGCTCAGAAGTACACCCCGCCTAACGAGAAAGCTAGTTTAGTCGCTGATAAATTGCCTGTTAGAGGAGGAAGGTCAGACGGAGCCATCTGGTCGGCCTGACAGAACCTGCGTGGGTAGAGAGAGAGAGAAAGTATGTGCGCGTATATATGTGTGTGTGTTTGTGTGTGGTAGCGCTAATGCTAATGATGCTAAGACTTCGCATTGTCCCGGAGGCAGCCTCGAAACTTTCACTCCTCCACGTCGAAGCGCTGACCCTCCTCGATGGATCGGCTACAAAAGACGGTGGGAGACAAAGAGACCGGGCCAGAGCTTGAGAAGAGGGATTTTCAAGAACGCACGGATTGGTGGAATTTGGCTGATGCGATTCTCAGGATAGATGGTGGGAAATCTGATCTAAGCTCTTGTACAAAAACGTATCAAACAAGTGCAATTGGCCTTCATTTGTTCATTATTCATCATCATCATCAGACTAATTGGAATCCTTTATTCTTCGACTCATCGTTCAGGTCAAGTACTCATCCGACGTTTGGCATCCGAAGGTTTGAAGAAGGTTTAAAGAGCCCATGTTACACGATTTTCTGATCTATGTTAATGTGATAATAACGAGGTTTCTTCATTACAAACATACCTGGAGTTTTGTGGTGCTTCATTCACACATGGTAACACAGAATTAACACACAAACTCTGAGAAAAGAACTCCACCTAAATATGCAAACGGAAAACACTGTTCCACCTTGTGATGTGAAGTGGTAATACAGGAAGTGCTCCTCTATGTTTTTAAATCCCATACACCTTTATTAGGGGTGTACCGCTACACAAAAATCACATTTCTGTACTTACCTCGGTTTTGAGTTCACGGTTCAGTTCATTTTCGGTACAGTATGGGAACAAAACCATTTGCTTGTTGTTTATTTGTGTGTTTATTAAACCAACAATTGAAAATAAAATAAACGCAAAGTGCTGCTTGGTAATATAAATAAGTTAAATAAAATATTCTGTGCCAACAAAAGGTGAAAGCGAGGACTGGGGCACAATGACCGTAGTTTTGAAAGGATTCACGTGGTTCGGAGGGATGTAGTCAAGGTGGGGGGCAATTGTTGAATTGTTGTCAAGGCGGCCGCCCTAACTATAAGGCGCTGCGGGAAACACTGCCACCTCAATCACGGACGAGTTCCCTCGTGAATATTAAAGAGCCGAGTCTTCTGTGTAGCTGCACATGTAGCAGTAGAATTTAAACACACACAGATTGGGTGAACTCACTCGTGCACAGCCCTGCGCCGAACTGAACGTCCCGTACCAAAACGGTTTGGCGTGAATACATGTACAGCTACATTTACATACATTCGATTTTTAGTGTAATTCTCCCCACTTGTGCTCTTTTGTCTGGTTGGGTTAGTTTTGTTCTGTTCAGTTTGTTACACCACACTTTTTGTTAATGATTTACCTAATTTGAGCCTTTGTTAAATTGCATCTTTTTTTACTTTATTATATTTAAATTTTTAAACCTTGCCTTTGCCTTTCTGTTTGGCCCACGACACTGGATTTAATCATGTTCTTGACCAAGTTGAAGCTAATACACTACATAATTTTACATTGTTAAATCTTGGCGCATTACTGTTGCATAACCAGATCGTGACCCTGGATCTGACCCTGGATCTTGGCCAGGAGTACCAGGCTATCCACACTGCATGATAATGACTTGATATGGAGATAGAGGCAAAAGTTAAAGGTGAATTGCGTAACTTTTCTGGTGGAGGGTCCATCTTTTCTTCATGGAGATGTTATTGCTTTGCCTGGGATGTTTCACAATATGACATTAAATATTTCTCCCTTCATGGAGACCAAACCAGACCAAGTTATTGGCCAAATCTGTGGAGAGACGACGACAATCACAGTCAGAATGCCTGTTTTTCTAGGTATTTTTGAGCTGTAGAACAACTTGTAATTGAATGAACGTAAGGTAGAACTAAAGATGTTCATTTTGTCTTATGTCCTTTACTGTATTGTCTTTAAAAAGAACCCAAGAAGTTAAAATGTATTTACCTTGACATGTTTTGGCTGCTGCTGCAAGCCATCTTCAGAACTGTCCCCGGTGTTGGTGGTGACGTGTCGTGCATCAGCTGTTGTTACTTCCTGTGGGCGTGGTCAGCCTGATGGACCAGGCAGGTCACCCAGTGGGCCAAAAGTTAAAGTAAGGTAGAACTGTTTAATAATGCAGGGGTGTCAAACATACGACCCGGGGGCTGGATCCGGCCCTCCAAGACCTTTAATCTGGCCCTCGGCAGATTTTCTACAAAAATACTGTAATTATATTTTAAAACCTGAAGACAGAATTTGCAATTTTTCGTACACCATTCACAGTCAAAACCTCTGATGTGCCCGCAGACATGCAACTAGAAATAGATTTACAGTTACTACCTTTGTGAGCAGGTTTTCTCAGTAATGAACATTAATAAAACAAAGCTGCGCTCAAAGCTAAACACACAAGCACTTGAATGACATTCTGAAGACAGCAGCTACTCGGGACGCGGTGCCTGTTATTGATCCTCTTGTGCAGGCTAAAAGATGCCAAGTTTCAAGAGCAAAAAGAAAGCATGACTAAATTCTACGAAATGCATACAAGTTCATGTTAAAACATTGTCTTGAAATTGCATTCTTCCTAAAGTTTCAGGTTATTCATAATACTATAATAGTTTTTTAAAAGAAAGATTCATTAATTAAAAAATATTTCTGTAATAGATTTTCATTTTCCTCTGCACAAATATTTGAACTTATTGTTATTTTTGGGGTGAGTTTTGATGAGTTTTCTGATCCGGCCCCTTTGGGATCAAAGTAGGTTGGTTTAATGTCATACTGTGGAACACTCCAAGCAGAGCATTGACATATCCATAAAAACAAATGTGGCGAACTCCCCAACAAAAAGCAACACTGCGCCTTTAACGTTTCTATAAATGTTTAGATAAAATTTTCTATTAACTCATCAGTGTGTAAGTCATTAAAATCTTTGTCTCTGGACATTATCACCGGCCAAAGCTCGTGATCACATGCTAATGAATGTAGATGGACCTAAGTTATTCCACCCCCGTCTTCCTTTATTTCCATCTCCGCTTCCACATCATCGGCGGACAGTAATCATAATTGCATCTGCTTTTGTTTGCCCGGCTTGTTTATTTGTTTGACTTTGACCAAATGTCATTATCCGTCGAGGCGTGAACTCACCGGAGGCGTATCCAACGTGAAGGAAATGTATCTGCGCTCAAAACTATTAGCATTTTTCCCCCTGAAATGAGATCGTAACAACAGTGAGGGCTGAACTAAAGACATCAGACTGGATCGCCATGGCAATACCTCCGTGTACTCTTCCGTGCAGATATTATTAGCTTGTGTAGACAGCAATCACACATAAGAAATCATTATGTCGCCCATAGGATTTTTTTTTGTTAGGGTTTGCTATTTCTGGACATTACAGAGAGGAATAAGTGATCTTTGTTGTAAATGTGAAAAAGGTTAAAAGCTGAATATTTGTCAGTATTTACAAAATTGGCTATTTAAACTGCTGACATTATAATGGCTGTCAGGAAAGGATTTCAGTTGGGCTTAAAGAAATAAACGTCATCAACATACACAGTTTTATCAACAAAATAGACTCATTTTGTCTTGCAACTTGCTGAAAAGATAGACTAGTAGGCCTAAATATTTATGCCATACTGTGGAATATTCCAGGTAAAGCATTGCATCGCCATGAAAACACACAGGGAGTGGCCCCTTCTCCAAAGTTACACCTCCAAGTTTTTAGTTGTGAAACCATTGCCTCTTTACCACAAAACATCTAAATACACCACAGCAATGACAATGCCATCGTGCTTTACAAAGTGTCTTGCACAAGGGCACCATAGCAGTAAGTAAAGTTGAGAATATTTTACTACCAACATTCTTGCTTACTCCTTTTTACGCCAGTGGTTGAGTTTGATCAAACCAGACCAAGTTACAGTTCAGATCCATGAAAAGGTGATCCCACTCACAGTCTGAGGCTACGTTTACACAGAGTCAGGTATGTTGAGAAATGAATATTTCCCTCTCTCCGTTTTCCAAAATAACATTGTGCACATAGCATTGGTTTAAAAAAAGTTTTCGTTTACATCAACCCACATAAATACTCCATCGAGCGCTGTCATAACTACGCCAAGACTCTGGGCAGCACCTGAATTAGAGTCAAACCAGTAGAATTTATTTCATTACAGTTGTAAGTATTACTCAAAAATACTGAGCATTACTGAGGGGGCTCGCCTCTCCACAGATCTGTTAAAGAAGTGGTAAAATCACTGACCTCTGAGCCTCATTTGTCTCTGGTCATGGATATGAAACATCAGCTGTGTGTGCAAATGCAAACACATGAAAAGCGTTTGTACCAGAAGAAATGCGACTGCTGCTCTGATGCTTCATCATCATCAGAGCAAAAGGTAAATACTGGTCGCACTTTTGGCGCGTCAGCTCCTAAAACTCTGTTTATCTCACTTTACACGCAAACGCCAAACCATAGTTTTCCAGAATTTCCACTCTAGCCGTAGCTTTTAGAAAGATTCTTTTTCAGAGGCGAATTTGCCGTTTGCGTGTAAAAGATGGGCACAAACAAAGGGAAATGTCTCTGTTTAAAAAAAAAAAAGAAAAACACCTGTGTACATGTAAACTGTGCTTGAATGCCTTTTTCTCCAGGTATTTTCCCATTATAAGACCACCTGTAAGTGAAAAAATGCATGCAGAGCAGTTTAGTGTCATACAGTAAAACATTCCAGGCAGAGCAGTGACACAGAAACAAGCAGGCGATGGACCTCCAACCAAAAAGTTACATAGTGCACCTTTAAAAGATCAATTGCCTACATTGTAATTGTAAAAAAAAAATCTCTCCCTGAAATCCCTTGCATTGTCTGTCAAGGACAACGTGGGACTTTGGTATTTATCAAGCTGAGCAAGTCTTCCTGGAGCTATACATCACTGTCACCTCCTGCACCTCCACGTGAGCATGGGAGCCTGCAGCTACGTACAGGTGCAAGGTTATCTGCTCCTTCAGCACTGTTCTGAACACACGCACAAGCAAAACAACAGCTGACGCCAGGGACACAACGAGTCAATACAACACGCCATCGAAAACGCCTTTGGACGCAGATATTTGACTCATTTCGACAATGGGATATCCGATCATTTAGCTTTAAACTGATTTTTCTTCACGCACGAGTTTGGGAGGCTATTAATCTGCAGCATTACTTGTACTACATTTTTACTACTACTGCTGTTTATGTCAAGAGCGGGATTCGAACCCACAACCTTCAGATCAGTGGACAAACACAAACACTCTACCAACTAACTGTACTATTAACTGTAAATAATTTCTTTAATGTATTTTGTACCTGACCTGAAGGACTGCAGATGGAAAGGTTCTTGTAGCTAAATTCTCTGAGATTAAGTCTACGTTTATATGATGACGGTCTAAACAGAAGACGCAAAAGTGGCATCGCGTCTTCACTTTTTATTCCGCGTTTAGACGAGTGTTTTCAGGAGGAAATCTGCGTGCATATGGTGACGCAAAAGTGTGTGGAATATGATTGGTTATACATGCCTTCTGACATGTTTGTTTCTGTGTATTGTATGTGTGTGACGTAAATGCGTACACTACGTGAGCAAATCTGACCAGAGTTTTGCGTCTTGGGCAGTGTAGATGGAAACGCGACAAAACGAGTATATTCAACTTTTTAACTCTGGAGAGTGGTTTCAGATTTTTGCCTTTTAAGCCCCAAAAACTTCGTCACCGTCTAAACGAAAGACACTTCCGATAAAATATTTAACCCAGCGTTTTTAACCCAGAAGCATTCTCGTGTAAAAACTAGGGATGGGCATGATTAATCGATAATTGATTTCATCGATTTTTTTGATGTAGGTTGCTGTGCGTTTTACATGATAAATAATA
Source organism: Boleophthalmus pectinirostris (assembly GCF_026225935.1). NCBI lineage: Eukaryota > Metazoa > Chordata > Actinopteri > Gobiiformes > Gobiidae > Boleophthalmus > Boleophthalmus pectinirostris. The sequence continues at coordinate 9,017,074 of NW_026570970.1, read as the reverse complement.
AACATGCAAAAAATAAAACTGAGCTACTGTTGGCCCTAAATATGATGATAAATCTAAAACGTATTCGCAAATTTAGCATTATTTTAAGTTTAATTTATTAAAAAAAAAAAAAAATGTCGGATTGATTAAAAAGTCATATCCACAACATAGAAGAATGATTTATTAATTTGACCAAAAGTCATCCCCACATATTATCTGATTAAACTCCTGCATACTAAAAGACCATCAGCTGTTTTGTAATTCAAAATTTATATTTTTATTTTTAAGCTTTTAACACTGTTATAATGTTCCTCATCAAAAACATACCCGGAGTTGTATTTAACTTCATTCACACTTGTTTTATTAATTCTTTTTACAAGGTTGTCATGCTCTGAACCTCAGAAATCACTACGTTTTAATTTTCCTTGGATTGTTGCGTCATAGGTAGAAATCCTGAAGTTTTGTACGTGTGTATTTTAGCATCCTGGTTTGCTTTATTCATGGTTCAGGCCTATTACAAATAACATAAGCATTCATTCTCAAGTAAAAGTAATTAAGAGCTGACTTAGCCCAATAAATCTATATAAACATTATTATTACATCTTCTGCTCTGGGTGGCAGATCAAAAATACATGATGCAGCGTGATGAGTTATTGATTTCGCTTATTTTAGAGTTGTTCAAATTTTAGACAAAAAATAATAAAATCTGAACGTGTATGAGTAACACAAGGTCTTGAAGGCAGACAGACATCCACTTGTCACATCTGGACTCATTTTCCCACAATCCCCATGAGGAAGTAACCGGCTGAATGCGTTCCGACTTGTTATCTTAGCCAGCGGAAACCAAAGTACATTCTCTGCTTCGACCCTCCGTGTGATTCAGCTTCAGCGATGACATACCCTCTCAAATGTCCAGCATGCGTCAGCCTATATCCGCAGTCCGTTTGTAAGGACGGTTGTATTTTTGTTTACATTGGCCAGGGGCGATGCACGGAAACTGACACATACTCTGTGACGACGATGTTGCCACGGCGATGAGATGTTGGCAGGGGTTGGCGGATAGGAGCGTGTCTCACGGGTCAACGGAGGTCGGATATGACTAAGGGAAAAGAGACAGCACAAGCAAAACTACGGGAACTATGTGATACTTGTAAACGCGATGTTGCTGAAAGTGCTTAAGGCTGTTCTTACTTTGTGTCAGTTTTGTGTTGCTGTCAAAATCAGAATAAAGGTTTAATGAAAAGTTTGGTTGCCATTCTAAGTGAACAAAATTTGCAAACTTTCTTCGTTGGTTTGGTGCAAAATAAAAGAATCATTAAAGTATAAAGAAACTATGATCAAATAAAATGAACGATAAGGCCAATCAAGACCTGCTATTTTTCTTAAAAGGTGCATTGTGTAACCTTTCTGGCATTAAACAGCTCTACCTTACATTTATTAAGTTTATTAAGGTGGTTTTATAGCTTAAAAATATCTAGAATTCCAGATAAAGTGACAATATCTCCATACAGAAAAGATTTGATGGACTCTTCCCAAGAAAAGTTACACAATTAGGGTAACGAGACATCCCTATTTACCTGGGACAGTCCCATTTTTGAGCCCTGTGTCCCTCGTTCCAGCAGATTTATCCAAAACCAGTGATCTGTCCCAGTTTTTTTTTTTTTTTTTTTTTAACAAAACATGTCCCAGGTGTCCTTATTTTGTACCAATTTGATCTAAACCAGGTCTGTTTCTGGCCTACATTAGGACTAAACCTGGGCTAAAATAGGACTATATCAAATCTAAACCAGATCTAAACCAGAGGAGCATAAATTGCATTTGTTCAGACAAAATACAGAAGACTGTGCTTCTGTATTTTGTCTCTGATTATACACTGACCCAGTCATGAGTCGAGAATGGACAATGCTATATGCTTTTTTTCACAATTTTATTTATCCCAACCCGGGTGTGTCCCAGTTTTTTAATTTTGAAAATCTGGTCACCCTGTACACAATGTCCCTGTTGTTTGACCAAAATGTTTTATAGTATGGCACTAAACCTTGTTATCTTTGTGGAGACCAAAACTGGACCAAGTTTCAGCTCAGATCTGTGGAGAGGCAGTCCCGCTTACAGTCAGAATGCTTGTCTAAGTGTTTTTGAGCTATAAAACCACCTGTAATTGAACAAATGTAAAGTATATCTGCTTAATGTCACACTGTGGAACATTCTACGCAGAGCAATGATATATCCACAGAAATGGGTGATGAACCCCCAACCAAAAAAGTACTGTCATAGTACTTGAGACCGGTCTTTGTCTCGAGACCGGCCTCAAGACTGCTTTTTTACGGTCTTGGTCTCGTCTCAGACTCGAGTGCATTTGGACTTGGTTTTGTCTTGTCTTGATGGCGCTTGGTCTCGATCTTGTCTCGATCTTGATGATGCTCGGACTCAGTCTTGTCTTAGACTCAAGGTCTGACACTCGAAGTGCGATTGTATTTCTTTACGGCTGGTAAATATGCAGAGGGTGCTAAATATCACTGCAAAATCAGTAAGATAATGTAACAGTAAATGTTATGAACTTGAAAAAAATCCACCTGATTAACTTTGAAGTAGTTTTCTCTAAACGGGATTACAGAAGGAGTTCTCAAACTGTGGGTCAGGGTCCAAAAAAGGCTCAGAGTTTAAGTTTAAGTGCAGTACAGATTGTGTGGCCTATTTTAAGCTCAAATTAACATTAATCAGATCAAATAGAGACAGATTTATCAAACATTACAAAAACACTGACATAAATGTGCCAAAATAACTGTAAAATCCAAATTAATGTAGGAAATGACAAAGATGGTCTCGATGGGAGTGGTCTCGGTCTCGACCTTTAAAAGTCTTAGTCTTGGTCTTGTACTGGCCTCGGGACCCTGTGGTCTCGGACTGGTCTCTGTCTTGGTCTTGATTAGTACGGTCTTGACTACAACACCACAAAAAAGTGATAGTGGACCTTTAAATGTGCATGTTTTGAATGTCTGACAGGTATAAAGACTATATGTTGTGCTTCTTAAATTTTAAAATGTTCAAAAATAACTCTAGTGTTAGTTGAATGAAAAATACTGCAAATTTAATCACTAATTCATTTCCGAGTCCAGTTGTATCCGGGTGCTTCATTTTCATATACAAGTGAGGAGCGGTTGACAAATCAGCAGTTGATGTACGACTTATGGTGAAGACCTCAGCGAGCTGGGTCTTCTGCCAGTGTTCCAACAGCTGCCCTTCTCATTTTGGGCAAATTCTCCAAATAAAACATTTTTGCAAGCGCGCTCACCACAGGCTAAATGGAAACTTGTGTTGTTCACTTCGGCTTGAATAGACTTGCGGAGCATTCAAGGTGGCACATTCCCCGTAAAAAAAAAAGTCCGTCTTTGTCACTGGTTGAAAAACATATTACGCCACACAAGTAGAAAAATGAAAGGGTTGTGTTTTTTTATGAAGAATCCGTATGAAATGTAGCACTGGGCTAAAAGGCTGGAACAAAAGACTCTTTGCCGAGACGGATCGCTGGTAGGAAACCCTCGCCAACAAGGTTTCCGACGGGGAAGGTGCAGGCTAACACTTCATTAGCGCGCCTTCTGTACGCTTTCCACTGTGAGAGCGGTGTCAAAGCTACACTGAAACATGACAGTGGCTGATTTAACAAGCAGAAAGCGAGCTTAAAGAATGTCAAATGTCAATCCACCATGTTTAGATGCAGTGTATGGATTTATTTTGCAATTTTTAGATTTTAATGTTATCATATTTCTCTGCATTTGGACTATTCTTAGGTCCTTTAGCTACTTTAAAGTGGATCTACTCTGCAAGTTTTTGTTTTTTAGAGGTTTTAACCATGCTAGAGTTGTTTCCTTTCCCATTTACTCTCTCTTCGTTGTATTTAGAGTTAGTCATGCATATTTAAGTAATCTTTATTCTTCTGTTTTCAAGATGTCATTGCTCCTATCAACTAGTTTTCACTGCCACTGCTCTGTACTCCAATTTTATTTTCTAAATCGGTGAAACACATAGTATTCAGTAGCATAGCATAGTCATTTTGGTACAAATCAAAAGAAATGTGCTAATCACGAGCGTGATCTGCAGCTAATCGTAGGAGTTTCTGAGAGCTGAGCGGCTCTTTGTTGTGATGATGTTTACAGCGTTGTCAGCTCCCACTGGGCCCCACAGTTCTCTAACGCAGAAGTCAGCGGACGTGTTTCTTTTATCAAGTCAAGTTAGATCAATATTGTAAATTAAAACTGCAATATTTTAATATATGAATTATATTAATTATAACATAACGACCCAGTGGAGTTACAGATTCTAACGATATAGCCAACAAGAACAATAGCACTTCTTTAAATCAAAATTAGATATACTTTGCTAGAATGAGTTTGCTTTATTAATTATGAGCATGCATCCTGGACAGTTAGTAGCCAAGGTGACTTTTAATGTAAAGAATTAAACTGTTTAAAGGGACAGTCCAGAATTTTGGATATAGGACCTCATTTCCTAGTTAGTGTTGGAGACGTGTGGAGAATTTTTTTTTTAAAATATTCCATCCAGTTCTTGTATTTGCAGAGGTCGCTGATGCTAGTCTAGTGCATGTCAATGGCCACAGATAGCCTGCCATTAAAAACAGTCTTTCCCACTCCACAAAACACCCGAAGTAAATCTATTATTACACCAGACTATCGATGTAAATGTCTGTGTTGACAGAATAATTTTAGAAGTAAAACCAATCTCGTATTTGAAGGATTTATGTCTGAGCAGCAGCATTGAGTTGTACTTCCTGATAGAAAGCTCGGCAGTGGCGGACTGATATCACCTAGCACCTGTCTTTCCGTCAAAGTAAAATTCCACTGCTGCTGAGAAAATAGTCCCTCAACATGTGACGATCTATTCGATGCAAGGTTAAGTTTTATTTCAAACATTATTCTAATCAACACAGACATTCACATCAACAGTCTGGTGTAATAATAGATTTGCTTCAGGTGTTTTGTGGAGTGGGTAAGACTGTTTTTAGTGGCAGGATAACTATGGCCATTGACATGCACTAGCCTAGCACCAGCGACTTCTGCAAATACAAGGACTGGATGGAATATTTTTTTAAAAAAAGTGTCTTCACACGTTTCCAACACTCTGGGTCACTAGGAAATGAGGTCCTATGTCCAAAATTCCAATCTGTCCCTTTAAGTTTCTTCCTCATACTGTTGTTGAAATACATTGAATAGCTAAATGGAAACCACCAGAACATGTAGTGAACAATATCATACATGTTCAAAATACATGTTCCTCAAAGTATTTTTTGTGGCTAAACGGAAACAACTTCTGCAAAAGTTTGACATGCAAATTCTGTGAACTCGCCGGGCCAGCATTGATCTGGCCCAGCAGAGGTTTCCGTTAACCTGATTGCCCCGGGTTCAGATCCATAGTGTAAAAGGTATAATGATCCGTGGAGCGGTTTAAATCTTAACAGAGATTGGGAAGGCTAATTTGGGCGAGATGGTTTCCGTTGCAATCAGAAGTATTGAGTGTGAAGTGAGGCAGAACTGTGACTGATGCAGGTACCACAGAGAGGCCAGAGTTACAAAGCAGAATTTTTCTTCAAAATCAAACTTGCAAAACGGAAATCCAGTGAATATGCGAGCAGAGATCAGATTAGGTCATTACATGGCTACGACTGCAGTAATGATTGTTGGAGCTGAAGTTGGTTTGATGGCCTTTCTTGGCCACACCGCTTGGTGTCATCAGGCGGTAATCCAGAAAGTCTATGTGTTTTTAAAGCTCAGTCATCTTCACTAGACTCGCCTTGATCTACTGATGAAGCGATTAATTGTATTAATCATGACATTTTCAATAATTGTAATTGGCTTTTGATTATTGTGATCATTAACTGGACTATACAGACCGTAAAACGGGGGTATCCAAACTATTTTCCTTGGCGGGCCCAAAAGCTATGAATGTTTTCCATGTAAAATGTCTGCAAAGATAATTATGATTAAATTGTCTTCAATTATTGCGTTTCATAGAGTGATGGACGGCTATGGGCTCTCTTTCATCTCCTGACAGTCTTTTCAGTGCAGAATTTAATCAAAATAGATACTTCTTACAAATCTCAGAAGGTCTGCACGCACTTTGGGCACCCCTGCTCTAGAACAGAAGACAAAAGACCTTTAAGAACAGAGACATTATTGAATCAAAATGTTTATTCATAAATATTCTATCAAGAAACCTGCAGTAATTATATTCCATCTTCTCTGTTCAAAAATGTATTCGAAGAGTTTTAATATACAATAGAAATGTTTGATTATTTTAGAAGTTAACTCAGCATTGACTACTACTGTTGACTTCTAAAATCTTTACTTGCAAACCTATTTCCACCATCTCTGCATTTGGCAGTTTGCCCACTTCAGTGCTGGCAACTGATACGTTATAACCCCATTTAAAGGTGCACTGAAACCTGCTTGTTTCTATGGATGTCTCATTCCTCTGCCTGGAATGTTCTACACTATGGCATTAAACTAGCCAGGCCGGCACCATCTAGTGCCTCTGCTCAATTTCATTTCTCTCCAGTGACTAGATCAGGACTTGGAATACACTTGACGGTTTCCGAGAACCCCGGAAGTTGTGGACCGCGCACCGGCCAATCAGTGAAGAGCTGTGAAGCCATGACTCAGCTCAAGCGCCTGTCTGGGTCCCTTTTGTGGAACAGCACAACATGATGTAGACGAAGCCAGACAATCTGTGTTGGTAACGATTCCCGAGATCGAGGATTTAAAGCCAGAACAATGTTTGGTGAATTTTAAAGATGTTATTGCCCTTCTTCCTACAGGATTTGGGGAAAGCTTAATAATGGCAACGATTGGTTAAATAAAAATAGTACCCACCTACCATCGAGCGAACGAATCCTAATGCTGCGAGGTCAGACGGTTTCCACAAAGTGAAACCGGCTGATGAATAAGGCTAATATTAAACAGCTCTTTAAATTACGGGTGGTTTTATATCTCAAAAATACTTCTAAAAAACAGGCATTTTGACTGAGCGGTGTCACCTCTCCACAGATCTGACCTGTATTTTGGTCTCTGACACATCCTCCACCAGAAAAATTATACAATGCACCTTTAAAAATGGCTTCATTCCAAGATGCACCAGCAGGTTATTTTGTACACTAAATCATATATACTGAACATATTTTCTAGACTTTATACACACACATTTGTAGTCAATATCACAACAATATCATAAAAAACAAGTTTAAGATGCCTCAGAGTGATTTATAGTACAGGATCCAGTTACTTGAACCAGCCCAGCAATATTTCAAGCACTATTTGACTTCACGCCTCCTGCTTCTCTCTCTGTATCACCCCCTACATCATCCACAACCTTGCATTTCAAACCCACATTGAAATAATCTTTTTCTTCCACTTCTTCTCATACGCTGCCAACAGGAACTCTACGTGACAACTTACCCTTTTGTGCCGGGTCACTTGGCAACACATCTGAACACTTTCCTCGAGATAGTTATCCAAAAATAGTCCGCGCCATATAAGGCTATACTTCCTCCTTCCTTCCAAACAAAGACTTTATTGTATTAGACGAGCTTTGGAGAATCGCAGATGCATCAGGGAGGGTTGGGAGGTGTAAATAAGGCGAGGGAAATTGAGTTACCGTGCACTCCGAGCTAGTTTGCTGACGCGGTGGAATGAAGTAAGTTGCAACGAGATCTGAGAGAAGAGATTGGTCAGGGGACAGCCGTAATGAGGTAGCGATCCACGTGCGATTGACTAAAAGGCTCGGTAATCTGATTCAGGCCGGCTTTGATGAGCGCTAAGGTGGAGGAGGAGAACGGGAGGAGATTCAAGGGTCGTGGGCTTCTGCGGAATGTATGACAGGAAGTTGCAGGTGAAGTTTGAGGACTCCTGGTTAAAGGTGCATTGTAGGGATGTAATAATAACCGAAATATTGTGATATCGTACCGTCAAGTCTCACAGTAATATCATGGGCTAGTTTCTTTGCTTAAATGCGTGGCTTTATAGTAGCAACATCTTATAAACCAGGGGTGGGCAAACTTTTTGACTCGTGGGCCACAAAGGGCTCTAAAATTTGATGGAAGAGCCGGACCAGGAGCAAATGGATGGAGTTTTTTGGTAATCCACCTCATATGAGAAAAAAATATCCCATGTTATTGAAATATCCCATAATTAAATCTGTAATCTGTCTTTCAAGTCCCACAATATTTACTATTTATTGAAATGACTTTTAAAACACTGACCATTATTATTATTCAAGTTCAGCGGGCCGGATTAAAAAGATTAAAGGGCCGCATATGGCCCCCGGGCCTTAGTTTGCCCATCCCTGTTATAAACACAGGGAACTACAAATCCCATGATTCATATCACTGCAGACAACATGAAGAAATTCACTCCCTTCCAACTACAGGGAGTGAATTCTTTCCATCATAATCTGAAGAATTCAAGTCAAAAACATATTTCTTCATGTTGTCTGCAGTGATATGAATCATGGGATTCATATCACTGCAGGACAAGATCGTGGATACAAGCGCTCGAAATGAGTTTCCTTCGCAGGGTGGCTGGGCTCTCCCTTAGAGACAGGTTGAGGAGCTCAGTCACACGGGAGGAGCTTGGAGTAGAGCCGCTGCTCCTCCACGTTGAGAGGAGCCAGTTGAAGTGGCTCGGGCATCTGTTCCGGATGCCTCCTGGACGCCTCCCTCGGGAGGTGTTCTGGGCACGTCCCACTGGGAGGAGGCCCCGGAGAAGACCCAGGACACGTTGGAGGGACTATGTCTGTCGGCTGGCCTGGGAATGCCTCGGAGTCCCCCCGGAGGAGCTGGAGGACGTGTCTGGGGTGAAGGAAGTCTGGGAGTCCCTGCTTAGACTGCTGCCCCTGCGACCCGGCCCCGGATAAGTGGAAGAAAATGGATGGAGGGATGGAGAATTCACTCCAAAATCTTGTCAAGATATTTTAAAAGCAAAAAAGTGTCCTATGTACAGCTATATCAGCCTCTTCAAAATATCACAATAAATATCGTACCGTGAGATGCATATCGTGATAATATTGTACAGAGAGACATCGTTGGACATCTTTACATTCCTAGTGCACTGTGTAACTCTTTCCTCGTGAAGGTTCCATCAAATGCTTTTCTCTGAGGAAATGTTACTGTCTTGTGTAGAATGTTTCACAGTATGGTATTAAATCTTTCTATCTTCATGGAGATCAAACCAGACTAAGTTACAGGTCAGATCTGTGGAAAGGCAACTCCGCTCACAGTCAGAATGTCTGTTTTTCTTGGTATTTATGAGCTTTAAAACCACCTGTAATTGAATAAATGTAAAGTAAGATAGAGCTGTTTAATGTCATACTGTGGAACATTCCAGGCAGAGCAATGACATATTCGTAGAAAAAGCAGGTGATGGACTCCCAACCAAAACGTTACTTAGGGCCTGTTAACACGAGAACGCTTGCTGGTAAAAATGACAAAATATTTTATCAGAAGTGCCTTTCGTTTAGATGATGACGGCATTTCTGGAGCTTAAAAATGCAAAAATCTAAAACCACCCGCCAGATTGCCAAAACTGAATACGCTCCGTCGCAGCATTTCCATCTACACTGTCGAAGACGCAAAACTCTGGTCAGATCTGCTCACGTCGCGTACGCTTTTACGTCACATAAATCCCCAACTAGCTTCACCAACTCACCACCTGGCATGCAATCGATTCCACACACTTTTACGTCACTGTATGCATGCAGATTTCCTTCCGAAAACGCTCGTCTAAACACAGAATAAAAATCGAAAACACAATGCCACTTTTGCGTTTTCTGTTCAGACCGTCATCATATAAACATAACCATAGTGCACCTTTAAAGCTCTTTTTTTTTGTAAATTTTGGTCGGACACTGCAAAAACCCTGACTACACAGCTCTTGCATCTTGATAATACGAGCCCCGTGCAAATCTGCATCTCAGTGTTTGTTGTTATAATTGCACTACGTTTCTATTTTTCTTTTCATTTCACATTCTTTGCTCTTTCAATCTCTGTGTCAATGTCAGTAAAATAGAGTAATTTATGGACTTTGCTTATCCCGTGTGAAGCAAAGCAGAGGTGGGGCGGTAATTTGCAAATTACCAGACGTCCCCAAGTTGTATTTATCCCGTGCGAATAGAGCTTTAAACCGTAAAAATCAAGTACAGGGTTTCATGATTTGGTCTACAGTTTAGTTGTTTTTATAAATTCTATCTTTTTACCGTAGCTTTGTACACTATAACACTGGCAAAACTAAAATAAAATAAAACAAATATAAGCTGAAACTAGATACAAGGCCGTGTCAACAATAAATGATGGATGCAGACAGACGCTATTTACCCAAATCACTCAAATTATAATTAGTTTATTATTCAGCTATTTGAATTATACCAAACAGCTCAAATGAGACAAAGAAAAATAAACAGATGTCTGGAGAACATTAACCCCACAGCTAAAAGCTTAGAAAATATTGTATTCGCACCTTACAAAATGTTCTGAACTCCATCACGAAAATTCATTGAAAGGAGAGCAAGTAAAGTTTGCAGATTATAATGGGAGGAGTTTCACGCTGCCCTGGTGCCTCTGAGCAGAACACATCTCACATCTCCATGAGTACCATGAAGGATTAAAGGGCCTGTACCTGGTTTGAATGTATTCTTGTCAAGCCGAATACTCTTTACATCAGACACGTATGTAAAAGCTCCAAAATAAGAAAAATAGAAACCTTTATTTATTGGACATAGCATTTTCTCAGGTAATAGCTAACATCTTGCCTTTTTTTTCGTCCAATCAGGCACAGTGTTACTAAGAATCATGGGAAACTAACCTGCCTGACACCATCCCAGACACTTGATTCTCTGTCACTGTGCATCTTCAAGAGCAACAAAAAAGAAATAGTGGTAGAAGACTGGAAAAACTATAATGCTGCATTCAGAAAAACTCCCTGGACGCCTCTATTTGGACTCCTTTGCATTTGAGTTGAGCTGCCTCCAACACATGTCTTGGACGCCATGGACCAATGAGAGAAAAACACTTGACGCATGTCCAGGGCGTCTGCTGTGGTCGGTGAGTGCCTTGTTTTCCCGGTCGAGAGTGACTTAAGTGTATTTATTACTTAAAACACGTCAGCAAAGGCAATCGGCGGTGCTGGTGGCGTGTATATATTTATACTCCGCTAATGACGCTTGTTTACTCCTGGTTTAAGACAGGTTTAGACCCGGTTTAGTCCTGGTCCAGTCCTGGTTCAGTCCTAGTCCAGTCCTCGTCCAGTCCTGGTTTGAACCCGTTCGGTCCGGGTTCAAGTCCTGGTGTAGTCTTGGCAATTGGCTTGGTGGTTGCAGTGTGTATATTTTTAATCCGCTAATGACATGGTGTAGATTTCTTATTTTGGTGTTTGTGGCTCTTGGGTATTTCTCGTTCTTCTTCTTCCAGATAATAACGTCACTATTTCACGGGATAGTAGTACTTGATTGGTTGATGCGGCACATTCAATGCCAAATCAGGCATTCTCAACTTCTGATGCCAACGCCCTGGATGTAGATTCAGAGCATTGATGCCTGAACACTCAAGGTGCACCACATTGACATCAGATTCACACCATGTCAACACCTGAAGACTCACCGCAAAAACACAGGACTCCTTAGACGTGTGTCCACATAGACTTTGCATGAAAACTGATCGCTTTGACGCTCCGGTCTGAACAAATCATGAGGAAGAAACCACATGTCCACTATTCCAGACAGTAGTGTCTATGTCATGGTGCAATATCACAGTAGTAAAAAGGACTAAGTGGGCACTGCTAGAAGTTTAAACAAAAATGATGTTCCTGACAGACAGTTTGAAAACAAGTACGAGCCTTTTAATGATGTTTAGACTGAGGAGCTTCAGGGTCAGCCTTATCATCAGAAGGCCCTCTAGTCTGAAAATCCATGTTCAGGTAGTGTTGTGTGTTCAGTATACCACAGATCTTGTAGGGTATTTTCCAAATTTTCACCTCAAAGTTCATAAAGACATTAATTTTTATACGAACTTCCAATTTTGCGAACAAATTGAAAATAAGAGGCCTTGATATTTTCAGCTCAGCTCAAAGTATATGTACTATTTAGGCGTGTCATAAAAATGCTCCTGTTCTGGGGATCCCGCCTGGTCTTATTGAAAACGGCCAACTGTAAGGCATTTTTAGCTCAGCTTGTGAGCGATCACCCATTGTCCGGCGTCCATCCGTCCGTCCGTCTGTCTGTCCGTTAACCATGGCTGGACAAATCTAGACTGTTTGACTTAGAGTCCATATGAATTTCTTTAGATACCTTAGGGTAATAGCTCTTTCCAGTTCTTGAATTATGTCACAGTGACCTACTTTGTGGATCTTATAGGGCAAAGTTCACTTTTCCAATGCATTTCAATGGGAACTAGATTGTTTATAATATAAAGGATTTTTACAACAAGATCCTTTTCACTATGCCAAATTATTATCCCTACCATGACCTTTGTCCCATACCAGCCATTTGACCTTGATCCATTTTCCAAGGTCACAGCAGCCATTTCAATTTTCACATGGTCAAACTTCAAAAGCCAGACAAATCTAACCCTAATGTCTATGCTACAGGGCCTTCTGACTAGTGGGCTTTCTGACTAGTGGGCTTTCTGACTAGGGGGCTTTCTGATGATAAGGGTGTAACCGGAGCTTCAGGAAAAGTTCTGGACCCTCTTGAAAATGACAAAGTTTCAAGGGGTTTTCCAAAACACGTAAAGGCAACACCATGAAACACGGCACTCTACCAGGTCTGCTTTTTTATTTAATTATAGTTTTTTAAATCACTCATTTTTTTCATATCTTCTTCATATCTTATTTAACTTCTTTTTCATTTTTATACTTGAGATCACCCCTCACAATCTCTCTCTATAGACACACATGCAAGATACACATAAACACTCACGGTTTATTTTTATTTTATTTTATTCTTTTTTGTCTTGTCCACAAACTGATTTGAAACTTATTAGAATCGGTGTAGAATGTCTTGTTATTAACGTCTTGCAACTACAATCTTAATCGTCTTAAAATGTGTTTGTTTGGATTTGAATTAAAAAAAGTAAAGTTGAAAACTTGTTCAAATGAAAAAAAAAAAAAAGTGATGGATTTATTCATCATAACTAAAAGCACGATTCTCGCCACATCTTCTGACAGTTTATCAGCTCGTATGATTTACAGTGTTCAGAATTTGCAGATATCGCCTAGCAACAAGACGGAGAAATCAAGCAAATGTTCAGAAGAGAGCGGTGTTTTTGGAGAACTTCTGATGTCCACAAACAACAGGTGGTGTGTACCGACCAGCGCCTTTTGAAGATCTTATTTATTTATTATTTTGAAATAAACTAAGCATTTCCACCAGATGTCACGCACAATTTGTTTAAAAATGTGATTCCATTTTGTTATTGATATAGACGCATTGGACAGAATGACAAAAACAAGATTAGATATCAGAAAGATTGGATTTTGTTTGGTGCTTATTAAGATTATACTCCTATTTCTATTTGCTCATGGTTTTCCTTTGAAATTCGTGTGAGCTTTAAGCCATGCTAGAATGTTGTTACCTCCTCAAAAACGTACCTGGAGTTGTTTTGTTTCATTCACACATGTTTTAGTAACCCTGATTTATTAGTCTGTCTACATCTCCAAGCTCAAAATGCTCTGTTCAACCTTGTGATGTTGTGAAGTGGTAGTTCAAGTTAACGGCTACCTTTTACCTTTTATTCAGTAGAGATCAGTGCTACATTTACATATAGCCGGGTATGTTGAGAAACGAATATTTTCCTCCCTCCGTTTTCCAAAACAACATCGTGTACGTAGCGTAGTTTTCAAAAAACTTTTTGTTTACGACAACCCACATAAATTCGCCATCGAGCGCCGTCATAACTACACCCAGTCTCTGGGCGGTACCTGGATTAGATTCAAACCTGTAGTGTTTATTTCATTACATTTGTAAGTATTACTCAGAAATACCTTGAAAACACGTGCATTACTGAGAGGGCTCGCCTCTCCACAGATATGATAAAGAAGTGACAACATCACTGACCTCCGAGCCTCGTTCGTCTCTGGTCATGGATATGAAACATCAGCTGTGTGCAAATGTAAACACATGAAAAGTGTTGGCACCAGAAGAAATGCAACCGCTGCTCTGATGCTTCATGATCATCATCAGAGCAAAAGGGAAACATTCGTTGCACTTTTGGCGCGTCAGCTCCTAAAACTCTGTTTATCTCACTTTACACGTAAATATGAAACCGTAGTTTTCCAGAATCTCCACTCTATTCGGAGTTTTTAGAAAGATTCTTTTCAGAGGCGAATTTGGCGTTTGCGTGTAAAAGATGGGTACAAACGAAGAGAAATACCCATGTACATGTAAACAGGGCCTGGGAATTCCAGGGCTGAAAATATCCAAACGATTCTAGTGAAGGTGTATAGATTTTAAAAACACAGTGGAGCACTTCCGAGTGTTTTCTATTTGAGAGAAGAACTCATCCTAAAACATGCAGGGTTAAACATGTGAATGAAACAAAACACAACTTCAGGTCTGTTTCTGACGAGGAAACAACATTTTAACAAACAAAATAGCATAATATGGGCTCTTTAAACAGGAGAAACTTGACTTCATTTGTTGTGCAATGAAAATCACAGAAGTTGCCATGGTAACTAAACAAAGAGAACCTGTTGCTCCTTACATTGCTGCAGGAGTTTTTACCAAGAGATGTTTTGTAAATGTTCTCAAAATGTCATTAAACCAAAATGTCATTATTTAATTCATTATAAAAGATTCATATGACTTTACAACAGGCCGATATTTGCACTTTTTAGCTTATTAGATATCGACCTTTGATCTCTTACAGAGGCCGATATTTTGTTTAGGTAAACCAGATGTCTAAAGAATATGCATAAAGCTTTATTTCCACTTACATTACATTTTAATGAGAACACTGCACAAAATGAGAAACACACAGAGCTCTCGTATCCACTTTGTAGTAAAACACGTTTGTGGATGAGTTTGTAGTCATTTCAACTCATAGAATTCGGGGGAAATGATCAAAATCAGCTTTGCATATCAGCCAGTGAACAAACCTACTTGGGTCGATCTCTAAAATGTACAGTCTAGGGTCGTCAAAAGTATCGAAAATCAGATGGTAATCAATAGTAAAGCATTGACACTCATTTGAGCAGGTGTCTATACTAAAAAAGTCAGATTCACAGATCAAAAAAATAACCTGTTCTCAATGTTGCATGAGATTTGCAGGGAAACCTACATATTTTTTAAAGAGGGCTTCTATTCTAAGCAAAAAACAATGTTCACACAATGTTTTCATCGGGCAATATGCTTGTAGATTTGTTCCAGGGAAAAGCATTGTAACACCACTGAGTGCACTTCCAACTGGACTTCAAAAACCACTGACAGCTGATGGCCAATTCTGTCAAAGGGACTCTACAAAAGCCAAGTGAGCGACTGTGTTAAGTACACAATGTCATTACTGTTGCCTCAATTTATTCTGCCAGGATTCCACGTTTCTAAAATATGAAACACATTTTGAACATTGACACAGAGAGTCTATGTGGGAATCGTTTTAATTTTCATTTTTACATTTGGAAAACCATTTCTAAGCCAGTTCAATCAGGATGAATTGAGTGGATTTCAGTAAAACCCAGAGATGAGGTAGATTATCAGATATTCCACTGGCATGTTTCTCCTCGTGTAGTAATAATGAATTGTAAGCAAATAGATAGGCAGAGAACAGCATTTATTTTCTTAAAACAAACATAAAATAAGACAAAACTGATCCAAGTATATTATCTTAGTATTTATCTCTGAAGTAACTACTGAACAGCTTTGTATAAATATAAGTTCAAACATCAGGAGACTTTCTGGACCCACTATGACCAATAAATCGCCTTATTATCGTATTTTTTGGACTATAAATCGCACCGGATTATAAGGCGCAATATCAATAATGTTGAATTCTCTCATCTATTTTCATACATAAGGTGCACCGGATTATAAGGCGCATTAAGTGAAACAAACGGACGACATTTGAGACTGATCCTTAACCCGGGCGTCCACGATCCATCGGCAAATCATGGAGTAATTCGCCCGGCGTTGCCTCCCTGTCTTGGTGAATGTGGATTATGAATGTGAATGTGGGTGGATCATTTAAGTTTTTTTTTTTTTTTTATTTCCTACAAGGAGGAGTCAAATATACATTGAGTAATAATGTGGTTAATGCAGCTTTGTGCACATTTGTTTGCATTTTACAGAAACAAAACTAAAAGTCACATGGCTAATTTGCATAAACTATAAGCACTGAAAAACAGATCACTCCTCGTGCCCGATGTGGTCAGCTTCTGTCTAACTTACCCCGCAAGGCTCCTGACTGACTCCTGGCTCCTGACAGTATCAGTCCATCAAGTGGTGTGGCTTTGTAGCTTACTAAAGTCGTACTAAAACATTTTGACAGATTTTTGAGTGCCATGTACCACGTAAAATCGGTTTGAGATCAGTAAACACAACCATAATTAATACATACTGCGCACCAGATTATAAGGTACACTGTCAATTTTTGAGAAAATTAAAGGATTTTAAGTGCACCTTATAGGCCGAAAAATATGGAACATTTATATATATGTCCAATCACGATAGTCTGAACTGTTATTTGGAAGCCGATATCTAGCAAATTTCTCAGTATCGACGCCAATGTTCAATACTAGAATCAGATTAACACCGTAAATATCAGCTACAGCACCTTTAACCCAACAATACTCCACATTTTATCCATCCAAACTTTGTCTCTAACCGCTATTGGCCGAAATTTCTGTTCAACCACATGAAAGAGAGTCTGTCTCCCCGAACCTCCCAAACAAGCATCAATAATAGATAGTCACAGTGTATCCTCCTGGCCTGAGCTCAGCAGGAGGTCCAGGCATTTTCAAACCTACCATCTGTGGCCCCAAAACAACTCCTTGATGCTCTGATCTCCTCCCATCTCCCCCCGGACCCCAATGCATCAGGGACTTTACAACTATTTAATGTTTAATGCCCTTCTAAAACCCCAAAAGAATGCTAATTTCTGGCCTGCTACCAATTTACTCGCTTTTCACTCTCAGACCCCGAAATTACAAATGTGTTGGTCCCCGTGGTCTAATTTATCCCCCAGACGGAGTTACAGCTGGGGACCATTATATGCAGGAAGCTCACCGGGGGGGACGCATTTTGGGAGCGCGCAGGAAGTTAAATGGTGGGGTCTGTCCTTAAAATGAGGCCCCAGGGGGTGGGTGTCCTGGTCGTAGGAGTTGGTGAGGGGTTGACCTTGTGTGGATGATAGCCAAATAAGGACAGTGGGGGGTAAAATGAAAGGGGTGAGGTTCTTGAAATGCCTATATTGTCAAATTTAAAGGGCTTTATATTACGGAAAATTGACTCTTGTGAGATTTAAGCCATGATGGAATGATGTTATCTCCTCAAAAACCTACCCAAAGTTGTGTTTTGTTGTGTTGAGTAATTTTTTATTATTAGTTTGTCTAAATTTCCTAAGCTCGTATGCTCTGTTCCACCTTGTGATGTCATGTAGTGGTAGTTTTCAAGTTAATAGCCACTCTTTTACCTTTTGTTCAGTACAGATTAGCAAAAATCCAAATGGTTCTAGTGAAGGTGTATGGCGTTTAAGAATTCAGTGAAACACTTCCTGTATTACCACATGACATCACGAGGTATGCGAGGGTTTTCTGTCTGAGAGAAGAAATCTGCCTAAATATTGGGTTAGTGTTAAAAATATGTCAGTGTAACAAAACCCACTGCTGGATAGGGTCCGGATTTCGGCCAGAGAGTCCAGTTTTAGAGCTTTCTGTTCGGAACTCTGTTATGCGTCCTCATTTTTGTGATTTCGTCCTCAGACGCTCGGCCGCCACTGTTGCACACATAACCACAAATCCCCACCCATATTGCACCTGTGATGCTGCGATAGCAATGTTTGAAACTGTTTGCTGTTGAACAAAAGCAAATGCCCAAAAGGAAGACATCCTTCAAACATGCTTGGTGCTCAGAGCATCGTTTTGCCAGCAAGAGCACCAAAGGAGAATACTATGGCTTCTGTAAGCTCTGCCGTGTTGACATTGGTGTGAGTAGCAGAGGTAAAAGTGTGTACCTTATGTGTGTGATAAATAATCATCTTGCTTGTCTTAAAACTGAAGAATAATAACATTAAGTGTGATATTTATAATGATAATCTTAATAATATATAATAAGTACTAATAATCATCACAATCACAATAAAGATAATATGATAATGATAATAATGATGATAGGCGGTTGTATAGGGATGTTTTTAGCCATTTTTGGGCCTTTGTTCTCACTTTTGGTAGCCAGACTGGTGCCACCTAGTGCCTCCGCTCAATTTCATTTCTCTCCAGTGACTAGGTCAAAAACCGGAACACACTTGACAGTTTGCAAGAACCCCAGAAGCTGTAGACTGTGCACCAGCCAGTCAGCAAAAAGCTGTGAAGCCGACAATGACTTGGACACCAGTGAGCATTCCAATGCGTTACATATGTCACGACCAAATAGCAGCAAATGGTTAAATAAAAAAAAGTACCCGCCTACCGTCAAGCAAACTAATCCTAATGGTACGAGGTCAGACGGTTTCCATGAAGTGAAACCAGTAAATGAAAAAAGACTACACTTTTGGGCCTAAGTGTTTGAGTCATGGCAGTGGTCACTTTACTGCTGGACCCTGCCCATAGTAGGAATGTATGGTTTTCAATGTATTTATTTGCCTATTAAAACATCTGTAATTGAATAAATTCAAGATAGACATATTAAATGCCATACTCTAGAACATTCTAGTCAAAGCAATAACATCTCCATTGAGACCTTTATTAAAAATGTAGAACCTACTGGTCAAATCATAGCATTTCTTCATTTACACGTTTTTATATATCTGAGTCTTTTCTGGGTAAAAGTTTGAGCACCATGGGCCCAAACTGCAGGATTACTCAAACATGTATGAATCACCCGCAGTACAAGTCTGAGTAAGCTCACAATGACAGAAATTATTTTAAAAAAGATGCTCGGAGTATTACAGAATCAGTGACTCAGTGGAGGTCGTCTTATATCCAGAAGGTTATAGAACAATACCCTTGATGTGTTCCCATATATCAAATTTGACAGGCAGAATCAATGCTTTGGACATATTAAAAAAATCAGCAATGTCACTATACATTCAAGTCCTCATTCACTAAACTGCATTTTTATAAGAAAAAAATATGATAGAAAATATTAAAGTGGGACAGGACCTGGAGGAATAAAGAAAAGAGACAAGAACAAGAAACCAAGACAAGAACCTTTTCATTCATCACGTCACCAACACTGTGTTTGTTTTTTAGCAGAATGTTCCTGCTCTGTAGTGTCAACCATCGCATTATTTACCACAGTGATGCGATCGGCGATCACAATGACATCCACAAGATCAGATTTCTTATGAAACAGCCACAGTCTCTCGTTGTTAATCTGTTCGCACTATACGACTCCTCCATCCAAACTTTACAAACTTTGCACCAAAAGCACCCAAACTTCTCCATAGGGTCTTCATGTTTTATGTTTGTTTTATTTTAAACTTTTTTAATTGTAGAAAACCACAATAACTGGATTAATGTATAGTTCACGAAGAATAAATATTGTTGATTTAGATCATATTTAGGCCTAAAATGGACCATAGAGACGTTGCCAGTCAGCTTCAATGCACAGACGAAAAACAGGGCAATTTTGTGATTTTAGATTCACCTGATTTTTCAGAATTACAGGAGGATTTTTACAAACAGGATTATTCACACTGGACTAGAAACACAGATGACATTTTCCAGGGGACCATAAGCAAAACTGATCTCATGTGAATCTATAAATTAAATCTTAAAATATCATATACTGTACATAGTTTAGTAGCGAAGAAAGTGGATTTAGTGTTTAGTTCCAGTGGTGTAGGGTCCACCAAACTATTTTCTCTGTGGAAATGTTATTGCTTTGTCTGAAAAGTTTCACATTTAGTGCATATACACACACACACTGGTATCCCGGTTACGTATACGCTGTATCTCGGTTTCAGTATCCCGATTATTAGAAACCGGGTTATTGTAGCTGGTATATTCCGATAGAAACTGGGATACTGTGGCATGTAAACGCAGTATCCCGGTTACTGCAACATAAAGTTCAGTGCACATGCGTCCAATAGACAAATACTTTCCAGTCTTTTCACCACAACAGTAGAGCCATAAATAAAATGACCAACATAAATAAAGTGACCATACATGAGTGAAATGACTGTAGAATAAAAAGCTGCACTAAACCTGCACATGTACAATCTACACTCGTATGACCTGCAAGTGTATGATCGCTGAAAAGCTAAAACATGAACTATCTCTTATATGATATACGCACAGAACAGACCTACTATCATTATAACCTCATCTGTCACAAAAAGAACACACATAATCTACTGAGTCGTGTCCTTTAGTCTGAAAGAAGCTGATCGCATCAGCGACAAGTAGAGAGCTGTTTTTATCAGCGCTAACAGTTTATGCAAATGAGTCATGTGGTTTTAAGTTTTGTTTCTGTAAAATGTAAACAAATGTGATCAAAGCTGAATTATATTATCAAACAGGCTGATGTGGCTCTGTAGTGGTTATGGTTTACATGTTGTCAAGTTGAGTTTATTTATTTTTCTCATAGCTCCGTACCGCTGGTTAGGAACCTCTCGAGCTTCCTATGGTAAAAGAGCTCATGTTTTTTTTTCCTGATTTATTAAATTGATTTCAGCAAATTTTTGCGTTTGCGCATTTATAAGATTATGTCAAGAAACCAGGATACTACATTTGATCATGTGTACAGGGTTATGAGTATCCCGGTTTCTCAGTGCGCATGTATACGCAGTATCCCGAATACTGACATAATCGGGATATGGCTCATACTGTAGGAACATTCCAGGCAGCGCAGTGACATCTCCATAGAAACCAACTGTGATAGACCTTCAACGATATAGTGCACCTTTAACACCAGAAATGTTATAGTATGTAACTTTTATGAAAAAATAAAAATAAAAAAAATTATTCCAATACATACATAATATTATTTAAAATTTCCTTCAATGGTCTTTCCTAATATGTGGTTACTGTCCCTTTGTCTATACTGAACATTCTGGCAAAGCAGCTTACTGTGGTCTATGTTACAGTAGAATATAGAAAATACTATAACGTCTGACCAGCCGAGCCATTCTCCCTGTTTAACCCGGGCTCTTGCCTCCTGCTGCGCTCATCGCCAACACAACCCCAAGATCTCATTTTCGCAAAAGGAAGACCAAAATTTCTGTGCACTGGAGGCCGGGGTCATTTAGGATTTTCAGACTCTTTGAAAAGCAAACAGCATCCGCCTTTGTTTTCTCAACCCAGCGGGAACGCCAATCGCAAACGGTTCTGGGGCTTCAACAGTTCAACTATTTTGTTTTAGAATTTATCCACTGAATGAAAAATAGAAAACAATAAACGCTCCATTTGATTCACAACGTGGCCTCCTATTTGGGATTGTTTTATGAAGAAATGCTGCTACTGGTGGAATATTGATTTAAGGCCAGTTTTGCCTGTCCGGGTTTATCCAGGAATATTATTTTCGATAATGTTTGGAATTTCAAATGTGGAGAAAAATATCTGAGCTCTTATTCGGCGTGTGAATTTTGTGATGTGATATCTACAATTTGGACCGAAGCCTATCAAAATGCCTCTACTATCTGTTGCTTTTGGATCAGGCCGAGTAGCTACAGGCATATTTTGCGACGTAGGGGTGCAGCTTTGTTCCAGTATCAACCAGATGGAACAAAGATATGCAAAAACACTGGAAGAAAAGATAGTGGATTTCATTGTTAAAAAGGTTACAACACATTGTATCCGCTGCATAATTTAGCGTTTTGTAAAGGTTAACAAAACAATGCTGCGGCCTGCCAAATGTGGAAATTATAGGTTGGGTCTACAAAGGACGGTCAGTCGGGATTGTCAGATCCTCGCGGCTAATTATCTGGCCTTTATTTCTTCTATCACTCAAGAGCAAGTACTTTAACTTTTTGTTTTGGTTTTCAAGCTTTTGTCAGTTGTACAACCGTGCCTGATGAACTAAACAAGTTCTCAATAATGAATTCTGTCACAAAAGTCATGAACATGTTGGTAGCGCTAGTCCGATTATTTAAAGGTGCTCTGTGTCATCTTTTTGGTGGAGTTTCCATGGAGATGCTTCGACTTGAATCCCTCTCAGTAAGAATGCTATTGCTAATGCTGATGTTATTTTTGAGCAATACAAACACTGTGTTTAATGCTGCGTTTTATAGCAGTCGGGACTCGGGGAAAAACAATCGCCATCTCAAGAGACTGCAATGGAACGGCCAATGAAATCGGGTGGATTTCTGAACATGTAATAGTCAAACTGCCATAATGGAGTCCCTGACATCCAATGTTAGCTAACAGACTGTTTATTAGCAGGAGCCAATGATACCGTTAACTACATTAGCTAACAAAATAAACATTAAACTTTTTCTGGCGTCCATATTGTTCCAACTGCTGCAATGGAACGCATTTACAACGGATGTCGGGAGAAATTACTTGGATTTATCGACTACCGACATTCAGTATAATGCTGCATTTGTCTTGAAAATGTATTTATATATTGTTTTTGTTTTCAAGATATTGCCAGTTGTACAACCGTGCATTGTGAACTAAAAAAGGTCTCAATAATTCTGTCACAAAAGTCATGAAAATGTTGGTAGCGCTAGTCTGATTATTTAAAGGTGCTCTGTGACATCTTTTTGGTGGAGTTTCCATGGAGATGCTTCGACTTGAACCCCTCTCAGTAAGAATGCTATTGCTAATGCAGATGTTATTTTTGAGCAATACAAACACTGTGTATAATTCTGCATTCTATTTTGCGCGGGAGTTGGGGAAAACCAAGCTTCACCTTGAGAAAGTGCAATGGAATGACCAATCAAATAATTCGGCGCAGACCAAGTCAGGTGGATTTCTAAACATTCAATAGACATTTTTCACAATGGCCGGAAGTGCTGTGATGTAGGGTGAACATAACTCCCAGTTAATAGTTTTCTACGCCAAAATATCTGGAAATGTCCCACGTATTTTCCACCAGCTTCAATCTGCCCCATCACCAAATCTTCAACCAACAAGGTCGACAAAGAACATATTCTGTCCATGAAGAATTTATCCACAACTATCAAGGTAAGAAAAACAAAAACGTAAAGGTGAACAACAACGACGCATTAGTGAACTACTGAGCAAAACTAACATTATGCTATTGCTAATTCTAATGTTATTTTTGAACAATACAAACACTGTGTTTAATGCTGCATTCTATTGTCGTTGGGACTCGGGGAAAACTGACCGCCACCTCGAGAAAGTTGCAATGGAACGGCCAATCAAACTGCGGTTCCGGGCCAGTTCAGAGCTGACCGAGCCGGGTGGATTTCTGAGCATGTAATAGTCAAACTGCCATAATTGAGTCGCTGACAGATAACGTTAGCTTACAGACTCTATTAATTAGCAGGAGCTCGTGATACCTGATGTTGACTACATAAGGCATCCATTTTTTCCCGACTGTTACAATGGAACGCATTTACAACGGATGTCGGGAAAACTGTCAAAGATTTAGCCACTACCGATAGGGATGTAACGATACCAAAATTTCTTGGTATGATATTATCAAGATATGCATCTCACAGTGCAATATTTATTGTGATATTTTCAAGAGGCTAAGATAATTGTAGATAGGACACTTTTTTGCTTTTAAAATACCTTGATTTGATTTTGATGTGAATCATTACTGTCATAATCTCAAGAATTCAAGTAAAAATCATATTTCTTCATGTTGTCTGCACTGAAATGAATCATGGGATATGTAGTTCCTGATGTTTATAAGCTATTGGTACTATAAAACCATGCATTTAACCAAGGGATGTTGTAATTTGATATATTGTGATGCCCCACGGTGTTAATTGTGAGACTTTTGACGATACGATATCACAATATTTCAGTTACTGTTACATCCCTAACTACCGATATTCAAAAGAATGCGACATAATTCCATACTTTGAAATACTTCTGGCAAAGCAAGGACCCTCCACGAAAGGTTGCAGAGTTCATCTTTAATTACTTCATTTACCAATCTGAAGCCAGTATCTGAACGTTCTAATTACTCATCCCAGTGAGTTCGTTCATGCTTTTCATAACTCTGAGATCAGTGTGGTGCATTGCCGTGACGGTGACGGCTTACAACAAGTAGCATGATAAACACACACTTACTGACAATAAAAACCTACAGACAGCATGACTTATTTTGACCTGAACAGCTGCTTTTACAATGCATCTTTATTGGGCAACTTTTTCTCAAAAACTAGATGGGAAAAACCGGAAACAGCGCCTTTAAAGTTGCATTGTGAAACTTTTTCTGGTGGATGATCTGTCAAATGTTATTGCTTTCGAATGTTTCACAGTATGGTATTAAACTTTTCTTCTCGAAATCCAAACCAGATCAAGTTACAGGTCAGATCTGTGGAGAGGCGACCTCACTCAGTCAGAATTGCTTGTTTTTCTAGGTATTTTTGAGTAATAAAACTACCTGTAACTGAGTAAATGTGAGGTGGAGCTGTTTAATGTCATACTGTGAAACATTCCAGGCAGAGCAGTGACATATCTATAGAAAAAAAAACAAGTGACGAACCTCCAACCAAAATGTTACACAGTGCACCTTTAACCATTTTTGCACATCTTCATATACACTCATTTGCCGCAATCCGTAGCAGCACATTTTCCACTCCCTATCTGTCACACAACAGACAAGCTAATGCTACTCCTCACCTCCCTCCACTGCGCCGCCTGTATTCGGTGAACGCGGATCTATTGTGGGCTATTGTAGCGAGGCAGTCTTCCAAACATCCTCTCATGGGAGACAGGTCAAGGTGGCATTTATCTGGGGGACTCTTTTGTTCCGGCTCTGCTTTCAATAATTCAGCAGGCGGCGTCCCTTTCTTCCCCCGCTCCCTTCCACTTGACATGACGCCAGCGTTTAGCACCTCTGGGTTAAATCTGTGGCCCCCTCACCTCCCCGGCAGACGCAGGCGAGCACAGGGGCACCGCGTCAATGCCACGTTGTTTACTATTTGGCGTACGCACTAATGGTATAAGAGCGAAGAAGGCTGCAGGGGTTTATGTGGTTTTAAAGATGCTCTTCATAACTTTTCTGGTAGAAGGTACATCAAAATGTTATTGATTTGTCGAGAAAGTCCCACAGTATGGCATTACGCTTATCTGTTTCCATGGAAACAAGTTTGCAACACCTTCAGGTCAAGTTACAGGTCAGATCTTTGGAGAGGTGTGCTCACTCACAGAGATGTTATTGCTTTGACTGTAATGTTCCACAGTTTTTTTTTTCTTCTTCTTTTTTATTATTATTTATGTATTTATTTTGGGGAGTAAGTAAGAGATTTACATTCTTATACAATGGAACATGTAACATTAGTGAAATCAAAATAGAAATAATCACCAAAAGAAAAAAAAAAAGTGGGAAGAAGAAACCGTATTTAATTCCACCCCGCTTCTAATTTAACATAATCTTTCTTTTGCATTTTTCAGACCTTATACATTAAACTATATAATGGAAAGCAGGTGCTGTTATATGGCCAGGTTATTGGTCAGATCTGTGGAGAGATTAAAAAAAAAAAAAAAACTGAGCAATTTTTAAAAATTGCACACTAAACCTAGCCTGATTCATCAGCCGGTTTCACTTCGTGGAAACTGGCCTCTCAACATTAGGATTTGTTTGCTCGATGGTTACTTTTTTTATTTAACCGATTGCTGCTATTTGGTCGATGACGTATGTAATGCACTAAATCCGTCTTTCCCCGTGATCTCGGGAATCGTTGCCAACACAGAATTTACCTCTTCGTCTACATCCATCTCGATGCTTTATTTACTGTTGTGTTGTACCACAAAAAAGGACCCAGACAGGCGCTTGAGTTTGACGTCATGGTTTCACAGCTCTTCACTGATTGGCTGGTGTGCTGTCTACAACTTCCAGGGTTCTTGCAAAATGTCTAATGTATTCTGATTCCTGACCTAGTCGCTGGGGAGAAATTAAATTGAGGAGAGGCACTAGGTGGTGCCCAGCCTGGCTACACTAAACATGCATTAACACCAGAAAAGTTATATTGTGTACCTGGAAAATCTTTGGTGGATTTGTGGAAAAAAAACAACTGCTACATACTGTAAGTTTACAGATGCTTTATTCTCATGAAAATTACATGTATATCCAAACTTTTGCAAGGTTAGAAAGTATTTTCCTTCTTACTAAACACTTGCTGGTTAAAATCTTTATCTTCTTGTTTTTTTTTTTTTTGCATGTTATCACAGTGTTGGTTGGCATTCCCCTTCTTACCAGAATTGTAAGAGAATTTAAGTAATTTTTCTTCCACATACATCTCGGTTTAACATTGACTCACAAAAGCTATATTTTTGTACCACTGGCATACCTCTATCTAAATTGTGGCATATTTCTGTCTAACCGGTGTCTACTGGCCTTCATAGTCTCACCACACTCGCTTTATA
The DNA here is from genome assembly GCF_026225935.1 of Boleophthalmus pectinirostris. Lineage (NCBI taxonomy): Eukaryota > Metazoa > Chordata > Actinopteri > Gobiiformes > Gobiidae > Boleophthalmus > Boleophthalmus pectinirostris. The sequence continues at coordinate 8,990,378 of NW_026570970.1, read as the reverse complement.
AACCTCCTTCTTTGGAAGCAGAGTCAAGGGGCTTGAACACTCAAAGATCATACTCTGTTCACTTTTGAAATCATACTATGTTGACTTTTCAAATCCCCCCGGGCCTGTATTATTAATGTAAATAACGTCTCCTCCTTAAGACATCCAGTTGGTCTCCGGCCTTTTACTTCCACCCTTTCTTGGTCAAGCTGAAAACGTCTACAACAAGAATGCTGCCACTTCAAATCTCGTTTAAAACCACACAGATGCTAGGGCCGTGAGTAAGATGCTTCATTACTCACTGAAATAACCACTGAAAAACTGGTTTGCTGTGATAACCCATGCATATTGTTATCACAGCAAGCCAGTTTGGCGGCTTGTTATCAGTTGTTATTGTTATCGGCTCTATGATCGCAACAGAGAAAGGTGGCACAGACACGACTACGGCAAAGGTTTAAGCTCTCGGCTGATGCTGTGGTTAGGTGGAGTCGAGCCAGAGGAGCAGCGCTGGGCGTATGAAGCGGGTCCCTTCTGTAGGCGGTTGAATGTGCTGGGCCCTAGTGCATCCGGGTCACCTCAGAATATAACAATATTACTTATCACACAACAACAGCACAACAGCGGCCGTGATAATATCATCATAATAAGTACAGTGCAAAAGTATCTCCAGTGACCCAAAAATCTCCATGAATCACTGCTAACGAATGTAGTTTACCCTTGAGGTTAGAAAGCCTCTAAACTATAACATGAAATCATACCTTAAAATTTTTACCAAATGAAAGATATTATCAACCTGAAGCTGTTGTTTTAAATCCAGTGAATAAATTTTGGTAAGATGGTCACGTTTTTTATTACAGAACCTTTCTCAGCGACACTTACAAAGGCAGCCGAGGGCCAAGCTTGACTTTTTACATCAAAGGGATATTATCCAAATCACACATTTCACACACACACCCATACACATTCACCCCAAAAAATCTGAGTGTAAGGACAACTAAGAAAGGTTTTTGTACTTCAATATGTGGAATTAAGACTATGGAACAGTTTCCCAGTGGAATTAAAAGAAAGTGTAAATATAAAGCAGTCCAAAAAGAATTACAAAAAAATAAAATAGTCTCTGCACACCCCACCCACCCCACACCCAATGCAAAACAGTGAAGCGTGGGACACATTTTGAAAGTGTAAAGTAAAATATACACATGATTAATGTTTGCCTATCATACTTAATTTGTGCTGGATATTTTATTTGGTGTTAAAACATTTTAAGCAGCCTAAATTTGCGGCCGTGGTCTAATCTTGTGCACATTTTAGACAATTTCTTTCCACTTCTCCGTGTTTGATAAAGCTTCAGAAAACCAACGTCTCCAACTTGAGGGATTTCCGGGCGCCGACGGGACAAAATATCGCAGCTGTGGGCGGGAACGGAAATGAAAATTACAATTCTTTGCGGGTGGGAGCACGACTGAAAATTCTGTGCCGCGCAAACCTCTACTGGAGATGCCAAGTACTGCAAAAGAGTAATGATATTGTGTGTACATGTTTAATACAAGAATGATGTTTAAAATAAAAAGAAAACAAAAAGTAAATTATACATATCTTGATCAAACGATAAGGAAATGGAATGCATAGAATATGTTATTTAACACTGGGGAAAAGGGTGGGAACAAATATGTTTATACTACCACGCACTCCTTTTTGAACATGTATATAATTCCGTGTTTATAAGGATTGCGAATACTCATTAGTGCATTTTTTTATGCTTTTTATTAGTGATGTTACAAGATGTGCCGAGGCTTCGAAGTGTGTGTCGAGTAATCCAAGAAGTCTTTGGTGAAGCGCGTATCGAGGCTTGTATCGGTGACATATGTGGTGACATTCGAAACCTCGTGAACCGCCCGTACCACGTGACTGGTTCAGGAAGTGGTTCATGGATTTGGCGCGATTCGAAACATAAGGGCCAAAGAAACGCAACTGATTCACCCAAAACATTTTGTGGTTTTGGGTTATTTCGAGTTTGGTACATTCTATTTGTGATTCTTTTTTATATATATATATTTATATATATTTTTTTTGTGATGGAGCCAGCAAGTGGACGCCTGCTTCATGTGTGCACTGTGAAAGTTTTTTTTTTTTTTTCAAAATCAGGGGAAATTTCTCCTGTTCTCTGTATTAAAAAAAAAAAAAAAAGAAACCTTCTGAGTTCAAATACTGTGGAGAAACTGATATTTTTATATAAAAATTAATAAAATGACCCTATTTTGCCGTCCTTATTGTGGTATAAGCACAGACATAAAGTAGTAACACAAGCACAGTCACATTACATCCTGATCTCCAATTTGTTCCTACTTTTTCTTTTAACCCGACCGTTATATCATGAACACAGACTCCAGGTTAATACGTTCACACTTTATGTTTAAATCACAAACATTCAAATATTTAATCATTCATTTGTTCAGTATAAATGTTTCCATCAGAACCTCGATGATCATGTTGATTGTTCTATTTTCGCTCTGTCTGTTATACATTTTTTGGTCACTTGATGGCGCAGTGGAGCAAATGAAGCACCTTGGAAAATCGGCTCAAGAGTCGAGCAAATGGATGGAACGCTTCAGTGCTTCATGGGGCTTCATCTCGCCATCACTACTTCTTATTATGTTTTTACATTATTTCTATGCATGTTCGAAATAAACAACAACACTGGGGGCAAAGTGGGTTAAGTGTCTTGCCCAAGGAGATAACGACAGCATTCGTCTGTGGGAGCTGGAGTCGATGTTTACGCCGAGAGCAGAATAACTAATATCAAAGGGTCAAACTGTACACTGTATTAATATGGTGTTCTAGCTTGAGTGTAAAATATTTCCCGGTAACATCAGTTATTCTGTTGTTCTCTAACACCAACTCAAGTGCAGAGCGTCTACATTCTCTCCACTTTCAGCATAACCTCGGATATGTCAGAACCCATTTGCATTTGTCGCCGTTCTGTCCCAGCTTATGACAATGTGACATGGTTAATCTTTGTCTATGTGGGCGGAGAGCCAAAGGGAAAACAGTCTGTTAGCATTATGTCATGTTTAATGTATTATTTAGATTTCGCTTTGAGCAACGCAAAGCTAACAGTTAGATCTGAACGCACGGAAACCCGAGAAATGGCTCTGGTCCAACGACGCTTTGATCAAACTGACTATATGGTTCAAATACATACGAGTAACGGATACTGTATGACATTGACGGTAAAGAGGTCCACTGGTATGAATAATGAGCATGGTTAAGAGGTGATAAAACTGTGGTAATTGGGAGTTTATGGCTTGGCTAACCTTGAGTCTCTATGCCGTGTTCCAGCTGCATATAGGGACAGTGGTGATGGACTGAACATGCATTTCGAATGGTCGTAAATGCAAAATTATCAGGGGAATTTATACGTTAAATGGTGAGATGGCTGTATCGTGTTCCAGCTACCATGGGAAGGTAAGCGTCCAATTACTTAAAAGGTTTATGTTTTGCTCTAACGACCATTTTTTAAAGTCGCTGTACTCAATTTGTTTCCATGTAATAAAGTAAGATTTGGCTTTGTAGTCCGTATAGAACGTATAGAACAAGACTGGAAGCTCCATGTAAAATAATACAACCTGAACGGGAAGGTGGTGCCCATGGAAACTTCCAAAAGAATGTGAATAGTAAAATAAGGTTGACACATAATAGTAAAAAATATATATCATTATTATTATTATAATTTTGAGATCTGAGAAGCTCATTTTGCAAATAGAACCTTTTAAATTTCTGAAAAATTCTTCAAATGACTAAAAAATAACTTAATAGCCTAAACCAGAGGTCTTCAACACGGGGGGCACAAAATCTTTGGTTGATTAGACACTTTTTATAATTTTTTAAAATATGTATCTTTCTTCAATTTTGAAAGACGAGGATGAACTGGTTTTCAGTGGGTTCTGTCTGTTGGCTTCTTCATCACGTTTGTCTCTCTCTTCATTCCCTCGTTTGTCGCTCCTTGTCAAACTGTAAACATGTCGGCACAGGTTTTTATTTATGTTTTTCTTCTTGTTAGGCTACATGAGAAGAGTTCTGTTACAGCTTCACTTTTATGCACAGTAAAACTTAAGCTCCGCACATACTACCGCACATCAGGGAGGGGTCAGACAACTTCGTTCCCTGCAGCGAACCCCCAGTCAGCCTCCTCTCTGTCCACGGAGTGACCGGGAGAGGAGGGGGGAGTCGTGTCTTTCCTCTCGTTCCTCAGATCAGAATGACCGGAAAAGTTCTGTGCCCCATATCAAACTCTTGTCCGTGTGCGCTATGGCTCCTCTCTTGTTTTTTTATTCAGACCAATAAAAAGAGTCACACTTTGAGTCCATTTTCCCTGATGTTGTTGCTCCATCGCTCTGGCCTTCCCAGAGTCACCGCGAGCCCAAAGTGCAGCTTAAACTTCGGGCCTGAATTAACTTTGGTCAGATTCAGTCTTATTTCTGTCATGGAACGAGTTGAGGCTTAAACTGGAGATGGATCTGGTTTCAGATCAAGATTTCAGGATATGCCTGGACTTAATAAGCAATTTTGATGGAATACCCCCCTAGTATTGAATGTACAATAACAGAGTAGCCATATTTATACACGACACTAGGCCCAATTTACATGTAATATAAAACACAACTGTATGCCATATATAGTAGAGGGTCCCTGCTCCAGCTCTGCATCAGTTTGGGAGTTCCTGTCATGAAAAAACGTTGAAGACCCTTGGCCTACACTACTCAAACTATCAAACAATCCCATTAATTTAATCATTTCTTTTATATTTATAATAATTTCTTGTTTAAAGGGCCCATATTAGACTATTTTCTGATCTGTGATTTAATGAGTGCGTATACATGGACATCAATAACCCGGTTATGTCAGTATTCGGGTTACTGCGTATACATGCGCACTGAGAAACCGGGATACTGATATCCGCGTATACATGATCAAATGGAGTATCCCGGTTTCTTGACATAATCTTACAAATGCGCAGGCGCAAAAATTAACTTAAATCAATTTCATAAACCAGGAAAAATACAAACCGTGAGCTCCTTTAGCATAAGAAGCTAAGGAGCTACGAGATCTCCCACAATCCACTGTGCAGATTCTTCATTAAAATCTTCTGCATAAATAAACTCAACTTTACAACATATAAACCATAAACACTATAGAGCCACATCAGCCCGTTTGATCATATAATTCAGCTGTGATCACATTTGTTTACGTTTTACAGAAACGAAACTTAAGACCGTTTGGCTAATTAGCATAAACTGTTAGCGGCGATAAAAACAACTCGCTCCTTGCGCCGCTGATGCGATCAGTTTCTTTTGGAGTAAATGACACGACTCTGTGGATTATGTGTGTTATTTCTGTGACAGAAGAGGCGCTAATGATGGTAAGTGTGTTTCCGTGCGTATAGAGTATAGGAGATAGTTCATGTTTTAGCTTTTCAGCGTCACACGAGTGCAGGTCGTACGAGTGCAGATTGTACGTGTGCAGGTTTAGCGCAGCTCTTTATTTTACAGTCATTTCACTCGTTTGGTCACTTTATTTATGTTGGTCAATTTATTTATGTGACTACTGTTGTGGTGAAAGGCTGGAAAGTGTCTTTTGGACGCATGCGCACTCAACTTTATGTTGCAGTAACCGGGGTACTGCGTATACATGCCACAAGTAACCCGGTTACTATCGGAATAAACCAGCTACAGTAACCCGGTTTCTAATAACCGGGATACTGCCATAACCGGGTTACTGAAACCGGGTTACTGTGTATACATGCACCATCAAGAAACCGGGATACTCAAAAAACCCGATCATAACCGGGTTATTGATGTGCATGTATACGCACTCATTGTTGTGTCCTCATTACAAACAGACCAGGAGTTGTGTTTTGTGTAATGTATGATGTCATGTGGTAATACCGGACGGTCTCCATTGTGTTTTTAAAATCCATACTCATCAGTCGAATCATTTGGATGATTTCAGCCCTAGAATTACCCATCTCTACCACACAAAAAGTAAAAGACAGTTGTTAACTTGAAAATTACACAAGGTGCAACAGAGCATTTTGAGCTTAGGAGATATAGACAAACTAATAAAGGATTACTCAAACATGTGAATGAAACAAAAACAACTGTGGGTATATTTTTCATGAGGTACCAAATTTCTAACATGGCTTAAAGCTCACAAGAGTCAATTTTGTGTAATAGAAAGAACCTATATCATCATGGTTGTCTTTGATATTACCAGTACTACCTTCCGTATCCTTTAACCCAGCAGACATCATTAGGAGGTCACACACACCATCACTTTTATATAGCCGCTCTCTATTTCCCCAGAGAAACCCAAGCACACCATTGTTTCAAAGTCATTTGGTCCAAGTGTCACATTGAGCTACCAGCTACACTGCGCCTCCAATACAGCCCAGGATGGATGAGCCAGCTGGGATCTGGAAAAACCACCAACCACCAACCCACCTCCATGACTTTGTCTCATTTCCCCATAGGCCGCTATATGTGGATTGCTGTGTTGTTGAGGGTAATCAGGCTATGTGTTCCAGAGGATGTATTTTTGTACTCTGGGGAGGTCGTGAGGGAAGACTGGTACCTGCGAAATGCGTTTATCATCAGGCGCCGAGGTGGAGAGGAAAGGTCACATGGTACGTTGTTTCGAATCAATCTTCTGACACGCTACAGCCAAATTACCAGTGATTGTTTGCGCGGGTTGTGCAGCTGTGCATCAGGGCAGAGGTGGTCAATCATTTCTTGTGAGATGTTTTATAGTTTATAGTGTTTATTTTTTTAATATCCACGGGTTTTAAAAGAGCATTTTGTAACGTTTCTTGCCAGCTGACTATCGCATTTTTGTCTTATCTTGTGCATTGAGAAGTTATTTCTTTGCCTGGAATGTTCCACAGCAAAGCATGAATGTATGGATCTTTCATTCATTAAATATGAAGTGTTTATATTGCTTAAAATATCTTGTGCGTCTCCGCTGAGATAAACATCATACGTTCATAATGCCAGTAATGCATTGTGTTTATCATATCATATTTCTATGGATACAAGCAGGTGGTGGACCGTTCATCAGAAACGTGTAAAAAATCCCTCAGTCATCCAGGTAGAATCCATGGCAAAGGAGAAAATAAATTTGTCAACTGGACAAAAGTTTATTTGGTCCAATAAGTTTTGCAGTTCATCCAAGCTGCTTCTTTAGTTCTGGTCAGACACTTGTGGACACTTCCTTATATCTGTCTGCAGGGAGGAGCTAAATAACTACTCTGAAACTAACACATCTACTTGTTTACAGTTTATGTTTGTTAGTTAGGCCTATTGAATTTGCACTGAGTGTGGGGTCTTATTAGCAGAATCATTCAGGACCATAATGGAGCTTTCACACCTCTGGACCTGACCTGACTGTCTCTGTTGTTTTCTTTGTTTGTTTTGATTTAGGTTTGAGGATGGAGTTGTAAATAGGAGATGTTGTCCGAGTCCTCCATTTCTGTTTAAAGGATTGTCTTTAACAAAAATAGCTTCTTTAACACCCATCTCAAATCAATTATTTTCTCTGGTTAACATCTGTACCTCACTGTCCTCAAAAGAGTGCTCTGAGGCTTTTAGATGGAGATGTTCAGCAGATTGAGGGTCACTGCTGCTCTCTGTGTTGGTACATCCTCTTGTAAAGTGGCTGTTTTGTTTCTCCATTATGGCCCAGAATGATTCTGCTAATAAGACCCCACACACTCACTGCAGTCCAATAGGCCTAACTAACTAACAGAAACTAAACAAGTAGATGTTTCAGAGTAGTTTCAGTGTAGTTAGCTCCTCCCTGCAGGCAGATATGAGTAAGTGTCCACCAGCGTGTGACCAGAACTGAAGAAGCAGCTTGGATGAGCTGCAAAACTTACTCGACCAAATAAACTTTTGTCCAGTCGACAAATTGAATTTCTCCTTTGCCATTTATCAGAAACTTAACTATAGTGCACCTTTAAATTATGATAAATCAGAACTGTTACCATAGTAATTAACAATTCAAAACAAAGTATTCCATATTTTGAACGTGCCTTGTCCGACCATCACCATTCACTCACATACATACCACTTTTATACAAGGCAAAATGAGTGAAGTGTCTTGCCTAAAGACACAATGACAAAACTTGGTCTGATTGATCTAAGGACCTCCAGGTTTGGGCACTGCTCTAACCACTAAACCCCTTTCAGCCCCAATGTGATGAAAAATATTAAATTCAATGGAAATTAGTTTTTACTTTTACATGGTGCGTTCTGATATGATCAATGTGATTTTGTATCTACACATTTATACAATACAATTCCATATGTCAAAGCTTTTAATTGTAGCTTTGTTTCAGCTCTGGGGAACACCATTTTGTTACTTACAATCCAGAACACTGACTCTGTCTTCCCACCCAATTTTGAAAGTACAAATTGTCTCCATGCCCATTAAAAGTCAATGTCTTTGGATGGAAAACACCCTTTAGCAAAACACCTGCTAAAAGAAAAGAAAAAAAAAGAAAATTTGATTTGAATCTCCATCATGATTCTCCAAATTGATTCTCCTGATTCTCATTTACTGGACAGTTTTGCGACACCTGCTGTGTCACTAATAGGACGCTCGTGTTTTTAAGTTGCATTGACCACACATGATTTGTCCCTTATTACAGTCGGTGTGTAGAAGGTTGTCTGTATCAATCTGAACTTATCACCAGCCCCAATGGCATGTCCACCGGATTATGAGCCTTGTTAGCCAGCCAAGTTTGTGATTTTCGTAACCCACCATTGCTGCATGTTGTTCCATACGTACAAAATGACAAAAATCTAAATTATATCAAATTTCTTTCATTTTTCCATTGTAATATAATATGACGCTTGAACAGTTTTTAGGCATAGTGTTTAGTAGCCTACAGTCTATTAATTTTATTTTAGGCATGGTACCAGATTTTTATGATCTTAAAATTGTGAAAAACTAGTTTATTTTCAAAAAGTTCAAAGTTACTTCTTACTTTCCACACATCCTAGCATTTTAATTACTCACCACAATGAATAATTAAGCATATTTCATAGCCTGCAGAGACCAGAGCGGCGTTTGCCAAAGGACTAGCATGCTAACAGAGCACTTCCTGGTTTAGGACATTAAAACGCTTTATAATTAGATTGCAGACGGTGCACAACAGTCACATTTTACCAAAAGATCTGCTTTTACAACAGGCCTTTATCTGGACTAGTGTCATGACAATTAACTTTCATACTTGACTTAGATACTCGATACTCTAGACCACAGGTGTCAAACATAAGGCCCGGGGGCCAGATCCGGCCCCCCAAGACTTTTATGTGGCCCTTGGGTGATTTTCTACTAAAATATTTTGATTTATATTTCTATTAAAATATTGTTAATTTTCTGTGGTGTTTATCACAGCAGCATCTCCAGCGTCTCTGTACGTGGCCCCTCCCACCAGAGCAGCACAAATGAAGACTTGTCTCTTTCCAAACGCTCTTAAAGGACGATCGTTTTGACTGTTGACCGTGACACCCTCATCAACAAAATGTCAAAAATGAGAAAAGTGGAGCCGAGTGCAGGATTTTCCAAGAAAAATTTACTTATTCCAATTTGCAAACAAGTTCATGTTAAAACATTGTGTTGAAATTGAATTTTTCTTCAAGTTTCAGATTGTTCATAATATTATAATATTATAATAAGAAAGAGTTCATCAATTAAAAAGATTTCTGTAATAGATTTGCGTTTCTCTGCACAAATATTTGAACTTATTGTTATTTTTGGGGTATATATGACATGAGTTTTCTGATCCGGCCCCTTTGGGATCAAAGTAGGTTGGATACGGCCCCCGGACCAAAATGAGTTTGACACCCCTGCTCTAGACTGATTTTGATTCCCAAATGATCATTTTAAAGCTTTTTTTTAGCATCTGTTAGTACCTGACTTTCAATTCTTTGACAACCCAAATCTGTACTTGGATAAAACTATTTTTTTGCTCAACTGCAAAAAAACAAAAACAAAAAAACAGGTACAGCTACATTTTAAACGGCAAGTTTCTCTACTCATAATATCAAATTAACAATAAAACTGCACTGGCAAAGTAGCAAGACATAAAACATAAAACATAAACGAGGCTAGTTATAAAAAAAAAAAAAAAACTTCTCCAAGTGACTAGTTGTGCTAAATGCAAAAAACAGAAGTTCTCAATTGTGTTACATAAGTACAAGTACAGACACCGGAGCAAAAGAAGGAAAAGTATCATGTGAAAAAATCTACTAAAGTAAAAGTATTAAAATACCTGTTTTAAAATGTACTTATAAAAGCGTAAAAAGTTAAAGTATTCCATGTGATATTTTGTTCAGTAGAAACAAATGAAGCAATAGTTTTTTGTTTTTTTTTCTCCTAGCTGTTTTTCTTTGTATATTTGTTTTTGCTCAAATTATGAACGTGCTAAAAATAAACCCTCAGCCTTTTCAGCTGCTCTCACACGATAATGAAAAATAATTTTACTTTTCAGTCCTGTTAAAAATGTGGTGGGGTTGCTCTCAAATGTAGTTTAATAAAAGTAAAACGCATCAATTTTAAAATGTAATTAAAGATGCAATGTGTAACTTTTTTGGTGGAGGGTCCATCACCTGCTTGTTTCTATGAACATGTCATTGCTCTGCCTGAAATGTTCCACAGTATGACATTAAACAGGTCTATCTCACATTTACTCAATTACAAGTGGTTTAATAGCTAGAAAAACAGACATTCTGACTGTGAACGTGGTCGCCTCTCCACAGATCTGACCTGTAACTTGGTTTAGTTTGGTCTCCATGAAGATAGAAAGGTTATATTCCAGACAAAGCAATAACGTCTCTATGGGAAAAGCATGGATCCTCTACCAGAAAAGTTACACAATGCACCTTGAAGTACAGTACTTTAATACTTTTACTTTACTTTCCCCCACTGGCAATAACATAACACAAATCCCTCTGGCTAATCAAGACAAACTTCTCTTCTCAAACTTCTTTCCATCTTGTTTTGTCAGGTTGCTTGTGGCAGAGATTCATTAGAACAAGAGTGAAAACGAAATTAAATTGTGTGAGAAGAGAATAGTGGAGAAGTAGCTCCTTATGCAAAAGTGCGGCGCGCTAATTCAACTGTGTGTCTTTGATGAGGATGAGCTTCTGTTTGAGGAGGACTTCATTTGGAGTTTGTCTGATGTGCCCTACTTTACCAACTCCAAGAGCCTCCTCCACCACAATAACCAGCTGTGGCATCAGATTTAATACAACTAGAACCAAACAACAGCGAAGCCATCGAACTATTCACAAGCCGGGACCTCAAAACACAGCGCCATTTTGAATTAAAGCTCCCATATTACGTAAAATGTACTTTTGTGAGTTTTAAGCCATGTTATTATAATGTTTCCTCGTCGAAAACAGACCTGGAGTTGTGTTCTGTTTCAGTTTGAGTATTTTTTTTAATAATTATTATTACTCTGTCTACATCAGCTCAAAATGCTCTGTTCCACCTTGTGATGTAGCTACTTTCTACCTTTAGTTCATTAGAGGTTGCCAATTCCAGACCTGAAATTATCCAAATGATTACAGTTGCTTCTCCTTTCTGTTGCTGTCCCATATAATTCCTTATAATCCAAAATGCCAACCTTTGTACACTAAGACACCACCAACGCTTTAATCGACTAAACCAGTGGTCCCCAACTTTTTTTTTACACCATTGACCGCTTTTATGTCTGACAATATTTTGTGGACCGGTGGTGGGGGTTGCGTGGTCCTCGTGTGGCGTATGTGAGAAGACGTGGTCTGCATGGCATGGTTTAGTCCTGGTTTCAACCTGGTTTAGTCCTGGTTTCGACCTGGTTTTAGTCCTAGCTTTAGTCCTGGCTTTAGTTCTGGTTTAGATGTGCAAGAAACACAGTCCATGCTGCACACAGGAGGAGAGGCAGCCTGGTTTAGTCCTGGTTTCGACCTGGCTTTAGTCCTGGTTTAGAGGTGTGGGAAACAGGGGAGAAAACACGGTCCATGCTGCACACGAGCAGAGAGGGGCATGGTTAATCCTGATTAAATCCTGGTTTCGACCTGGTTTTAGCCTTGGATTTTAGATCTGGTTTTAGTTCTGGTTTACAGGTGCGGGAAACACGGGATAAGACGCAGTCCACGCTCCGCACGGGAGGAGAGGCGGCATGGTTTAGTCCTGGTTTTGACCTGGTTTTGACCTGGCTTTAATCCTGGTTTTAGTTCTGGTTTAGAGGTGCGGGAAACACAGGAGACGACACGGTCTACACAGCGCACGGGAGGAGAGGCGGCATGGTTTAGTCCTGTTTAAATCCTGGTTTTGACCTGGTATAGACCTGATTTTAGTTCTGGTTTAGAGGTGAGGGAAACACGAGAGAAGACACGGTCCATGCTGCGTACGGGAGGAGAGGCTGTGTGGTTTTGACCTGGTTAAATCCTAGTTTCGACCTGGTTTCAGTCCTGGTATAGAGGTGCGAGAAACACAGGAGAAGACGCGATCCATGCTGCACACGGGAGGAGAGGCAGCATGGTTTAGTCCTGGTTTTAGTCCTAGTTTAGAGAAAGGAGACGCGGTCCACGCTGTGCACGGGAGGAGGCACGGTCCTCACGGTCCTCACGGTCCTCACGGTCCTCACGGTCCTCACGGTCCTCACGGTCCTCACGGTCCTCACGGTCCTCACGGTCCTCACGGTCCTCACGTGTATGGCAGGAGAGGGTTTGCGCTTTGGCAGTGTTGGGGACCCCTGGACTTAACAACTAAAGGCCTACAGCCCTAATGGCCTCTCTAAGAACCTACAAATCCTTCATTAACAAGGTGGGTGAAGTGTCTTTCTGAACTACACCACAAGTCTCTTCTGCTTCGCCGTGCCCTGCTTGTGAACTCCGAAATCGTTCTGTCAAATGGTATTCCCTGATCAAACTTTAGCTCAAATGGTTTCTCATCATACCTGGTGGAGCTTTTTGTGGTCTACTAAAACTCACCTTCCATCCGAGCAGAATAATAAGAAGTTAGCCTGGAGCGATGTTTAAATCCAACATTTCCAGAGACAGGAGACTGCTTTACTGCTTTACAGACGAGATGAGGAGTCTGGGAGAGGCCCGCAGTATCTCCGCAAACTGAATTTTACCAGATTCGTGGGGCATTTCGGGATAGCTGGATTCAACGTTCCTGCCAAAGGGGAACTAAATCTCACGGTTTATTGTTAAATACATAAATTGTCTGGCATTTATTATGGCGGATTATGTAGGAATCTGGGAGGACAATAAATATTTTAAAATGTGATTAAATGTGTAATATGCGTAATCGACACAGATGCCAAGACTACTGTTGTGACTGGAGCCGGCCAAGAATGTGGAGATATGGAGTGAGAGAACAATATTATCAACACAAAGCTCGTATAAACAGTGGATTACCAACAAATGTGGACTAAAGTCTAATAAACACGCCAAACGAATCTGCATCATAAAATATCTAAGACTGATTGTAATAATTCTAAATACTACTGCCAGGCACATCGTAGTGTTGGAAAAAATACTCTACCTACTAAGGCTAGTGGTGGAAGTACTCAGTTTTGTAACTTACATAAAAGTACAGATACAGGGGCAAAAAAATAAATACATAAAAAATACTTAAGTGTTAAAGTACTTATAAGAGTAAAAAGTAAAAGCATTTCATAGCCATTTTAAGATCTAACGAAGCTTCAAGATTTTTGCAGAATTTTGTTCAACAGAAACAATAGAATCGATCTTTTTTCATGGTAAAAGTGAACCCTCAGCCCTTTTAGCAGGTCTTAAACAATAATAAATAATACTTTTACTTTTCATTTCACTTTACTTCTGTTCAAAAATGTAGTGGCGTAGAAAGTACACCCTCTCAGATGTAGTATCCACTTTAAAATGTGTTTAAGTAAAGTACAGATACTTAAAAAATGAAATGAAGTATAATACTTTTACTACTTTTACTTTGTTACGTTTCTCCACTGCTAAGGACTGATGCCCCAAAGAGGGACATCATTCACATAAGACAAGAAACAATTTCTGCTTTTGTAAACACTAAAAGTTGAAATTAATTACCTGAATTACTTTGGTGAAGGTGTGGAGGAGTGAGTAATCCCCTGTCTAGGTCGTTGTCCAACTCAGAAGAAATGTTGTGAGAGAATAAAACAGTCTCCTCCTGTAAATAAAATAATAATAATGAATAAATAAATAAAAACACCCAAACCAACCAAAGTAGAGCCAATTAGTTTCTTCAGTGTGATATGCAAGAGTCAGTTTTTCCTCTTGTTTACATTGTACTTTACCATGAAATATCAAAAAGACAAATTCACAAATGCTGAACCTGATCATTTCTATTTCTGAAAAGACCCAAGAACTCTAATACAAAAAAAAATATGCGCTTGAACAGCCAGGAGCAAAATGTAATCTAAAACCTAACAAAACCGATAAAATGCACTATGCAGCTTTTCTAATGGAGGCTCTGCATCAGCCTGCCTCTGTGTAGCTGGATTTCTTTGCCTAGAATGATCCACATATGACAGTGGGTCTATTTCCCTGGAGACAAAATCTGAAAATAAAAAGACCTGAAACTGAATAATTACAAGAGATTTTTAATGAATGCTATATTGTGGAACATTTTATTCTCCATGAAGATACAGAGGAAGTGGTAATACTGAACCCTTAGGCTGAGTATCATTAAGAAGTTGCCAATAAAATACATACATCTACATATACGTAAGCCATGATACGATATATATCTCGATACAGTGAGCTTTCGATTTGATGTGATATATTTCAAATCGATTCAATAATAATAATAATTTCAAAATCATGGCTGTGATACTAAGTCTTTGTTAAACCACTTCTTGTGCAAAGTTCATGAGAAACAAACATTTTACTCAGTGAAAATGTCAAATGTGTCACATAAACGAGTTTTCTTCCACTAAACAAACAACAAAACTGTAGCGCTTTAACAAAATAATTGAGTAAAATATACCAAAAAATACTCTTGGCGATATATTTATACAGCAGACCATGATATCGATACTGTATCATCACATTAAGAGACATGATATATCGATATTTTGATATTAACGCACACCCCTATTGTACACCATTTACTTTTGTTTTGTAAATAAAACAAAATCGAAATTGAAATAGTTATTGGGGCATATTCGGATAATTATTTTTTGTCATATCACCTACGGAAGCACTGATACGATACATCATATATCTACAGAAAAATTATCTGGATCGGGTATCAGTTCCAAATGTAATACCGTATTTTTTGGACCATTAAGGCACATCAGACTATAAGGCGCAATATCAATAATGTTAAATTTATTTGACTATTTTCATACATAAGGTGCACTGGATTATAAGAAGCATTAAGCAAAACAAATGGACGACACTTGAGTCTGCTCCCTTAGCCCAGGCATCCATGATCCATTGGCAGATCATGGCGTAATTGTGTATAATGAATGTGAATGTGGTTGGATCATTTAAGTTTGTTTTTTTATTTCCTATGAGGAGGATTCAAATATACATTGAGTAAAAATGCAGCTCTGCGCACATTTGTTTACATTTTACAGAAACAAAACTTAAAACCACATGGCTAATTTGCATAAACTATAAGCACTGAAAAATGGCTCGCTTCTTGTGCGCTGATACGGCAGTAATAAAGCCGTAATGCTTCGACAATCCATCAAGCGGTGCGGCTTTGTAGCTTACCAAAGTGGTACTAAAACATTTTGACAGATTTTTGAGCATCGTGTACCACATAAAATCAGTTCAAGATTAGTAAGCACAACCAGAATCAATACATAAGGTGTCGATTTTTGAGAAAATTAAAAGGATTTTAAGTGCGCCTTATAGTCCGAAAAATATGGTATGTCGATTTTGTGATTGGGCCTTTAATTGGATGTAATAAGACAACTCAATGTTTTAACTTTTCAAAGCTGTTTAAATAAGAGCCTTTCTTTTTCCATCCCTACACTGGTATCGATTAATATCAAGTATCAGAATCACTATTATCACCCCCTCTAACTCCTATTGTCTTCGAGTAAAACTACACTTGCTAGTACTTTTTGATCCCCCTCAGAAACTTGAGAATCCTCTTGAGATGCACAGCGTTGCTCCCTGATGCTATCAAAGCCTGCAAACTGCACCAGTGCACAATTGATAATCTGGACCCCAATCTCAACACATCACCCGTACCACTGTATCCTCTGTGGGGAAAAAAAATCCATTTGTCACTGAAATTATCTCATATGGCATTAGCAGTGACACAACACGACTCCACTGGTATTTCTTATATTTGACGCCACCGAAGCATCCATCCACCTTCCAGAGCGCATCCCGGCTTCCCCTCCGACGTCCCCCCCGCCGCAGTGCTGTCTGCTGGGGGAGACATTAGCACTTGGACCCCTGTCAGCTCCATTCATCCCTATGGCTCATCCGTCAGCGCGGGAAACGCTAACAGCAGGCAGGTTGTCCTCTAAAGAACAGAAGAGGCTGCAGTGATGGTCGTTATAGTGATAGATCGGAGACAAGAGGCTGCGCTGCTCCAGTCTTCATCTGTCAATCCGCTGTGAGGGAGACGGAGATGACATTATGTCCCGTCATACCGCGTCGCTCAAAATCACTCAAGCTTTTATTTGGTTGATCTTGCCCTCCATTTTGTTCGCCCGGAGTTCTTGTTTATGTGGAAGAAAAGGTTATAGCTACGTATGTGAAGTGGAGAAATTGTTGTCTATTGTTTGGTATCAAATGGCATTTCAATCAACAGCTCACGTCAGGAATGCAGTGTTCAAGGTGTTTTCTTAGCATAATGAAGACTGGTAATTGAAGAAATGTCAGATAGAAAGGTTTATTACCTTAAAGGCCCTATAGTACACAAAGCTGAGTCCTGTTAGCTTTTAGTTGTGTTATAATGTTGTTTCATTCATATGTTTAAGTATAACCAAAAATAAGAAAATGAAACCATTTTCCTCATTATTTGTCTCCAAAACCAAAATGAAGAAACCCATTATGATTCATTTTTTCAGTTTCTGTTTTAAAAACAAAAAAACAAAAACGGCCGTTTCAGTGACTTAAACTGCCGGACTTTGTGCCGCATATGATTTGAACCAGGACTAAACCTGGACTAAACCTGAAATAACCCTGGACTAAACCAGGTCTAAACCAGGACTAAAACTGTCTTGGTCCCAGCTTCGGTCCCGGCTTCGGTCCGGCTTCGGTCCCGGCTTCGGTCCCGGCTTCGGTCCCGGCTTCGGTCTTGTCCCAGTCTCAGTCCTAGTCACTCAACGGTCTATGCAGACGCACCCCCACACCCATCCTGACTCAGTACTCAGTCCTGGTTTAGTCCTGGTTTAGTCCGTATGCAGCGCAAAAGTCCAGCATCGCAGTCTTAGTCACGGAAACGGGAAACAGCTGTTATTTAGAAAAACGAATGAACAAATGATGCACGGAATTTACTCAGACGTGTGAATAAAACAAGGTGTGTTTTGATAAGGTTATTCATTTAAACACAAAAACTGAAAAAACAAATCACATTATCTGTTTATTTTTTTTTTTTATTGTATGCACTGACTTTTTTGCTGTGACATAAATCCAACCAACTCTGTCTACCCCGAACTAGCCCGAGTTTGTGTTTCAGAGTCTTGATTTGATTGACTGTTTCATTGCACTTTCTCGAGGTGAAGGTCAATTTTGCCGAGTCCCGAGCACAAGAGAACGCAGCAATACTCTGTTACACCATCGCATTTCTTCATTTGTTTTACATTTTGCTCATGAATATTTTGTTTACACAGAACAATAACGGACTGTTCTTATGTGTCAGCTGTATAAAGGATCTATCACAGAGCGAGTTTAAATACGACACACAGATAATGGGGTGTTAGTGCGGCCCCCCGGGAGCAAAGCTGACATCATTAGCCCTGTTAGCCCTGTTAGCGTGTTAGCCTGTTAGCGCAGAGGGGCGGGCCGGACTGGACACACTCATTTAACAGGGCCTTCATTCATTATGAATGAGCTGCAGGCGCCCACTAACTCCAGCTGCACTTTGAAGTGAAGAAACAACAGAGAGAGAAGAGAGAAGGAGAAAGACAGAGAGACAGAGATCAAGAGAAGAGAGAGAAAGAGAGAGAGATGAGGAGATAGAGAAAGAGAGAAGGGATAGAGATGGAGATGAGTGGGCCAGGATGCTTTACAGTTTATTCTTTTACTAAAAGTAATAAGTGTTGTCATGATACTAAAATTTCAAACTATTTTGATACGAGGGATATGATACTTTTGAAATTTTAATACCACAATGATGAAAAAAAACAACAGAAAGTTATTTTCAGTACACAATGACAGTTTTCTGTAAGTTACTACCCAACACTACCCTACACTACATTACCACTACCCAGCACTACACTACACTCCAACACTACCCTACCACTGCCCAACACTACACTACCTAACCCTACACTACCTTACCCTACCAATGCCCAATACTACATTACCCTACCCTACCATTACCCAACACTACACTACCACTACCCAACACTACACCACCACTGCCCAACACGACACTGCCTAACCCTACTCAACACTACCCTACCCTACCACTGCCCAATACTACATTACCCTACCATTACCCAACACCACATTATCCAGCACTACCCTACCATTATCCAACACTACACTACACTGCCCTACCATTACCCAACACTACACTACCACTACCCAACACTACATTACCCTACCCTACCATTATCCAACACTACACTACCCTACCACTACCAAACACTACCCTACCACTGCCCAACAATACATTACCCTACCCTACCATTATCCAACACTACACTACCCAACACTACCCTACCACTGCCCAACAATACATTACCCTACCATTATCCAACACTACACTACCATTATCCTACCCTACCCTACCACTACCCAACACTACATTACCCTACCATTATCCAACACTACACTACCATACCTACAACTACTACCCTACCACTACCCAACACTACATTACCCTACCCTACCATTATCCAACACTACACTACCCAACACTACCCTACCACTGCCCAACAATACATTACCCTACCCTACCATTATCCAACACTACACTACCATTATCCTACCCTACCACTACCCAACACTACATTACCCTACCATTATCCAACACTACACTACCCTACCACTACCCAACACTACCCTACCACTGCCCAACAATACATTACCCTACCCTACCATTATCCTACACTACACTACACTGCCCTACCATTATCCTACACTACCCTACCACTACCCTACCCTGCACTATATGATAAACTATATTATACTATATGATATGATGCTATACGATACTATACAATACTATGTGATACAATACTATACTATAATATATGATGCTATTCTGTGATACTATAATACTGGTGTTGATAAAGTTGAAGATTACTCAAACTGTTCATGGGATTTATTTGAGTATTGATTCTTGTTAAATTTAGTATCTGATAATCGATACTGGTTTTAGTTTTGATTACTATCTGACTTTCAATACTTTTGACAACCCTAAACTACATGTACATTTGTAGAGATGCCGGGTCAGACGTTATACATTTTTCTACTATATTCATTGGTTTCAGCTTCCAGTTACACGGTGCCATTTTGAGGACGAGTGACCATATATTATGTTTTGAGTTGTTAATTGTTATGACAACGGCCCTGACTTTTCATCATTTAGAGAATGTGGATTATAGTTGCACACAAAGATAAACACATTATCAAGGGCAGAAGAAAACAGGCGCCTTTTACGGGATTTATAAGATCCAGATTGACAGGAGGAAGTGGATTTCTGGCTGGCCTCACATTAATTAAGCTACAAATGTGTTTATTTCTGCATTTAGGAGGGTTTATTTGGGGAATGATTTAACCATTTTCTCATAACAATTTTGAACTGTATTACGGTTGTGTATTGCACATTATTTATTTGGCGAGAGTATGCAAATTAGGACTGTTTTGTGAAAAGCATGTGGGATCATTTCTCATCAACCTTATTAACGGCTTAGAAATGCTGATTAAGCCAATGATTTTTGGGTGTTTATTGATACTTTGCAATGACATCACAATGAGGGGGGTCTACATGTATGTGTCTGGCAATATGTTATGCAATTACACAATGCACTCTTCAATAAACACAGCCACAAAACTTTAAGATAGTCTGAAAACTCAAGAAAAAATACAAAATGGATTTAAACACAACATTTTCAAGAGCGTGTGATCAGTATCTAAGTGTCCCTGGTCCAATTTAGGGGTTTAATTTTCAACAAAAAATGGTGAGAATGACCAGCTGAAAAACTGGCTAAATTCTGACTGTAATTTTGTGTGTGAGCAGAGCACAAATAGTGTCACGAATCTGTGTATCATTCCTTCATTCGTTTTTCAAAATAAAACAAAAAATATATATGTATTTTCTTCAGTATCTGTCTCCAAAACCAAAATGAAAAAACAGATTAGGATTTTAGAATAAAAGAATAAAAAATGGATTTCCTGTTTCCGTGACTTAAAACTGCGATGCCGGACTGAACCAGGACCAAACCGGTTTCAGTCCCTGTCTGGTCCCGGTCTGGTCTTGGTCTGGTCCCGGTCTGGTCTTGGTCTGGTCCTCTGGTCTGGTCTGGTCCTGATCTGGTCCTGCTCTCAGTCCTGGGCTCAGTCCCGGTCTGGTCTGGTCCTGGTCTCAGTCCTGATCACAAGACAGTCTACGCGGGCACACCTCTGGGTCTGTCCTGACACTCCTGATTCAGTCCTGGTTTAGTCCTGACTGAGATCGGGACCAGACCAAGGCCAGGACCGGGATTGAGACCGGGACCAAGAACAGGACTGAGACAGAGACCGGGGCCAGGACCAGAACTGAGACAGGGACCAGAACTGAGACCGGGACCAGTATAGACCTGGTTTAGACGTGGTTTAGTCCTGGTTCAGTCCATATGCGGCGGAAAAGTCCGACATCGCAGTTTAAGTCACAGAAATGGAAAACTGCAGTTAGCTGTGTTTTTTTTTTTTTTTTTTTTCATTATTAATTTAAACACAAAATCAAAAACTGAAAAAAACAAATCAGTATCCATTTTGTCATTTTAGTTTCAGAGACAAATAATGAAGAATTTTTTTTTTGTTTTCTTATTTTTTGTTTTATTTTGAAAGACTAATGAACAAATGATACAGATTCTCACCTGTTGTATTTCCAACTAAACCAACTTTTCTGATCAGATTGTGTTAAAACAGCTCAGATTAAAGTCTAACAAAGTCTCAGACAGAGCTTGAGTAAAACAGATGTTACTTTGTCCCATTATTGTTTTTGTTAATCAACTTAATTTTCCATATTCAACTAAACAGCTTGACACTCAATCCTGGTTAATGTTTATTTTAGTTACGCTTTAGAAAATTCACAAATTACAAAAACAATCCAGTTAAACACATTCATTCTCTTCTTACCTGCAGCTCCACCTGGTCCAAACAAAGAAGGGGCGTGTCCTCTGGCAGCCATTTTAAAGACTCTGGGGGAAGTTATGGGCCAGACCATGTGGAGGGGAGAACTTTAGTTCTGGTTTAGTCCTGGTTTTAGACCTGGTTTAGACCTGATTTTTGTCCTGGTTTTAGTGCTCACTTAGTTCTGGTTTAGTCCTGGTTTTAGTTCTGGTTTAGTCCTGGTTTTAGACTTGGTTTAGACCTGGTTTAGACCCGATTTTCATCCGGGTTTTAGTGCTGGTTTAGTTCTGGTTTAGTCCTGGTTTTAGACTTGCTTTAGACTTATTTTAGGCTTGCTTTAGACTTGCTTTAGACCTTCATGCTGGTTTTCGTGCTGGTTTAGTTCTGGTTTAGTCCTGGGTTTAGACTTGCTTTAAACTTGCTTTAGACTTGCTTTAGACCTGGTTTTCGTGCTGGTTTTATTGCTGGTTTAGTTCTGATTTAGACTTGACTTTAGTCCTGGTTTTAGTTCTGGTTAAGTCCTGGTCCATGCAGATGTTATAGTTTTCTCCCTAGAATGTTCCACAGTATGGCATTTAAGTTATCTGTCTCCACTGAGACAAGCAGACTGCATCACCAGACCAAGTTACAGGTCAGATCTGTGGAGAAATATGCCCGCCAACGGTAATGATGCATGTTTTGTGGTAGTTTTGAGAAATAAATGCACTTGTAATTGAATAAATACAAGCTGTATTGTTTAAAGCCATACTGAGGAACATCCTGGGCCATAACATCACCATGGAGACAAGCAGAGGGCGAAATTTCCACCTGAAAAGTTGCACAGTGCACCTTTTTAAGCTATAGTGGGTGCAGTAAAGATGAATCAACTGTTTTTTAGGAATGCTTACATCCAAATATGCCTATGAGAACATTATAAACATGTCCAATATTATGCTAATAGACATTTTAGCATATAGTATAAGGTCCTTTACCTGCATAGTCTAATTTGAATGAATAAACTATAAAACCAGATGATTTATGGCCCATTTAAACCGCGCTTTGTGCTGAGTGCCAGTCGTACGAGGGCCACTTGAGGACTTTGAAAGCAGCAAAGTCTGAATTATACGAGCCCATTGACTCTCTTTAGGACTTTTCACTTGGCACAGTGAATCTGATGTACAGTAAACAAGACGAATGGGGCAATTCCACACTGAGCTCCAAAGAACTATCCAGTCTACCAGTAATAAAAAAGTCTGCCACTAACAGCACTGATGTCTAATATTACGTAATTTTTGTTTAAAGGTTCTATATTACACAAAGTTAACTCTTGTGAGCTTTAAGTTGTGTTTTAAAGCTGTTACCTCATCCAAAACAAACCCGGAGTTGTGTTTTGTTTCATTCAACCCTTTATTATTAATCTTTCGTACATCCTAAGAACTCAGAATGTGTCATAAAGTGGTAGTTTCCAAGTTAATAGCTACATTTTTACCTTTAGTTCAGTCGAGATTGACAATTCCAGGTCTGAAATCATCCAAATGATTCTAGTGAAAGTGTAAAACTTTAAAGACAGTCCCAGCACTTCCTATATTACCACATGACATCACAAGGTGGAACAGTGTTTTCTGTCTGAACTTAAATATGCAGGGTTTGTGTGTTAAACATGTGAATGAACTGCTACTACACTGTGCAAATGGCGTTTGAATAGTTGCATCTACTGTTCCTAGTTATGTTTTTTAGCATTTTTTTGGCGCAAACTAGCAACTTTCTGGTCAAAAACGTCTAAATCTAAGTGTGTGCTGCCTTCAGTGAAATTCCAAGTGCCATGTGACATCACGAAAGACTTTCCTGTGAGCGGCAGAATGTGAAGTATGTGTTAAACCAATCGCAGTACTTCTCATACCCCATAGATCCTGCCCCGTTACTCTTATTGTTTTCTTTAGCCCTCCACAAATACTGCGTCTACATCACAAAACCACGTGACCTGGTGTTTATGCCGTCATACTGGAGGTCAAACTATCCATCTGGACCAACGTGTAGTATTTGTGTGTGATAAAATCTGAATTGAATAACAATGGTTTTGACCTGCGTTGCTATTGGATGTTCTGCCCGGAGTCAATCTGCTAAAGAAGGAGGCCAAAATATCTTTCTATCGGATCCCGGCTGATAAAGATCGCAGACAAAGGTGGAGAGCGAACATAAAAAGAGAGGGATGGAGTCCACGGAGTACAATCGTCTGTGCAGTTAACATTTCATTTCTGGTGAGGGACCAGCTCCACACAAACGAAGAAGGGATTTACAGTAAATGAAATGATATATACCCAAAGTATTTTTAATTTTTTGTCTCATAGGTATGAAGAATGATAACACACTTTCACCAGATTACGTCCCGTCATTATTCACGTTCACCCCATTGCCGATGAAAGACAAAGCAAAATGTTCGCTTATTTCCTATGAAAGAAAATCTAACATGAAAAAACAGATACTGGAGGTTGGGCACAGAGCGAGAGTTGATTAAACTAACAAAGGCAATCCTCAAAAGTTCATGGCCAATTACTTTTTGGCAAAGAATAACACATCTTCATCTTGTATTTTGTATTTTATAAAAAATATATTTATTTGAAGTATTTATATATAGTCTTGGTTTTAGTTCTGGTTAAAATCTGGCTTAGTCCTGGTTTAGTCCTGGTTTTAGTCCTGGTTTAGACCTGGTTTTAGTCCTGGTTTTAGTCCTGGATTTAGTCCTGGTTTTAGTTCTGGTTTAGTCCTGGTTTTAGTTCTGGTCTGGAGGCGCAGAAAACATGAAACATGAGGCGCAGCCCAGGCTTTCACAATTTATATTTATATTTAAATAATTATATGACATATTCACATTTTCGTCACCTGACAAACTTGAGATCAAACAGTGACAGTCGCACGCACAGAGTTCTGTAGTGCAGTTAAGGACAACAAAATGACTAGCGTTAAAGTACAAAAACTAGACAGACAGCGCCGAGTTTTCAAAGAACAGTGGACGATTACTTTTTTGTTCAGTGTAAGGACCGTGCAGTTTGAAAAATCCGCCACACATTCTTTATAATCTGCGTCGTCAGGGTCGTACAATTCTGTTATACGGCCGACCCGTCCTCGGCCCCCATCACAGTCAGGAGCCCCCAGAGAAACAAGTTTGGTGACCCCTGAGCTCTGCCCAGTGCCGAGTCCATAAGCCTACGTCACCCATGCGCCCACGTGACAATCCCTATGCAAAAACATGACTGACATGAGTTGTTACGGACAACAACTTGACAAACCTGAGGCTGTACAGTAGTTTAATTAGCGGGATGCTCATTGTGTTGTAATCGCGCTCTGAAGGGGGAGTGACTTGGCACAGAGAGCAAAGGGAGGGGAGAAAAAAACTAAAATGAAACTTATAAAACTGGTTAATTCATTGTTTTTGTCAAATTTAGCATTTTCCAAACAGTAAAAGGCAATACTGTGATCTAAATATGACTTAGCAGTTAATATCCTATAAGTAAAATAACCTCTTTAAAGGACTATAAATGTATTTTAGAATTACCTGCTGAACAAATGTGAGCCTTTATATCAAACCATTTTTCTGGTGACAGGGGACAGCCCGCAGTCACCATAAGAAGTCATAATTAATTGTTTACATGGAACATTTGTCATTTTAATGAGCATCTGTAAAGGTAGAAGTCTTCTGTATCTCCAGGGCGACGATGCACTACCGACACAAACAAAGCTAATTACAGAAATGCCTCATGACCCAGCTCTTCCCGTCATAATGAATGTGTTTCCATGTGAGCATAAAATATGATTAATGACGAAACATGTTCAATTAAAAAGTGGGTTTGGTCTGTGGAAATGGGAGTTCGTGTGAGTAGGACTATACATTACCAGGTTACATACAGTGCTGGTCAATCTGCAACAAAAAAAAAAAAGTTTTCTGTTGTATTGCACGGCTTGATTTTCTTTTTGAATAATGGCTGGATGGCATAATTGTGTTTTTCAGATCCACTCAGCTACAATATAAACAGTAATAAGAACAAAACATTATACAAATCTTCATGTGTATTTTGATATAACTGGACAAAGTGGGATTTTCAAAACACATTTATAAGTAATTCGTGTATCATTCGTCCATTCGTTTTTCAATATAAAACCAAAAATAAGAAAACGAGAAAACAACTATTTTCTTCAGTTTTCGATTTTGTGTTTAAATGAAGAATGGAAAAAACGGATACCGGCCGTTTCTCGTTTACGTGACTTCAGTGACTGAACCAGGACTGATCCAGGTCCGGGACCAGACCGGGACTAGACCGGGACCAGACCGGGACTGAGACCAAGACCAGTCCAGGACCAGGCCGGGACCAAACCGAGTGTGGTCCCGGACCTGGATCAGTCCTGGTTCATTCCATATGCAGCTCAAAAGTCCAGCATCGCAGTCACAGAAGTCACGTAAACGTGATTTTCCATTCTTCATTTAAACACAAAATAGAAAACTGAAAAAAACAAATTGTTATCCTTTTTTTCCATTTTAGTTTTGAAGTCAAATAAAGAAGAAAATAGTTGTTTTTTTCGTTTTCTTATTTTTGGTTTTATATTGAAAAACGAATGAATGAATGATACACAGATTATAAGTTAAGGCTTGTGGCTTTACCCTCTTGACGTTTTATCTGGAGTGATTTGTGCAAGTTTGAGCAATCTTTAATCACCTTTTTTCAAGACACCCATTTTTACCTCCACCGGCACACGTCCACTGCTCTCTGTATATAGAAGATGCCGACTGCTGCGTGGCTCTTTGTCGTGATGACATTAACAGCGATGTCAGCTCTCACTGGGCACTGCAGTTTTCTAACATGGAATTCAGCAAACTAGTTTCTTTTATTAAGTTGAATATGGTGATTTTAAATGTACAAATGATAACAAAATGATCTGTGGTTGTTGTAGTATGTGTATTATAACTATATATACTTGGCCAAAAAAGAAACGCAAGTTCTATTTGTATAGCATTTTAATATATATAATTATAATAACAATGTTGAAAAATGGCGGAAAAATGTTCAGTAGCGTGCATGACCGCCCCTAGCTGTGATACAAGCCAGGAATCTTCTTCTCATGGACTGTACCAGGCGTCGAATACGGAATTGTGGCATCCTTCTTCATTATTCCATGGCGTGGTCTGCCACTATGCGGACGTTCTGCTGTACTTCCTGTATCCGTGTACCGAGTCCTTAGAGTCCTCTCGTGCACATGGAGAGCTGCAGCCACTTCTTGGATACGCATCCCCGCATCCAGCCTACAGGTAGTACGACCCCTCTCCAGATCAAACAACCATGACATGACGTCACCGTGGATTCTGAGCTCTAAAACGTTGGTTTTCTGATGCACTAAGAATGATTCCTGACAACTTTTGTGTGCAGTATTGTTGTCCGATTCACAGTAGAGCTGAGCTGTCTGGAAAACTAAAGCCAGCCATTACATCTCTACCGATGTTCAGAGATCGTGTTCCTTCTTTGATTACAGTAATAGGCCCAACATGTACTGTTAGGGGCAATTTTAAATCACCACAATAATAACAAAAACTTGTGTTTCTTTTTTGGCCAAGTATAGCAGGCTCAAGCACAATGTGGTGTTTAAAGGCTCTGTACCAAGCCCCGGGTTTCAAAATGGCCGCCCATTCAA
The DNA here is from genome assembly GCF_026225935.1 of Boleophthalmus pectinirostris. NCBI lineage: Eukaryota > Metazoa > Chordata > Actinopteri > Gobiiformes > Gobiidae > Boleophthalmus > Boleophthalmus pectinirostris. The sequence goes on along the minus strand of NW_026570970.1, from coordinate 8,963,202 downwards.
GTCAATGGGCCAAGCTCAATGACACATGATTCCGGATTCGCCTTTAGCCCGGCGAGATACTTCCGGTGGCTTTGGGCCGATTGAGCATGTGCAGTATTGTCTTTTCTCCCGCAGGCACACGCGAACGCATGCAAGCGCACACACTGAACGCGGCCTTGTGTATCATGTGATCGCTTTGACCAGTCAGAGTGAGAAGAGCAGAGCGGAGCCAGAGCTAATGATTATAAAGCGTTTTTTAAGACAACTGAAGGAAAAAAAGTAGGAGAAAAAGTTTATGATTTTAAAATGGGTAAAAATCGCCACAAAATCCAACATTTTTGAAAGTTGTAGGTGCCCTGTCAGCTGAACACGAGCATTTTGTGATACATTGTGCTCTATGAGAAAAATCCTCTCTCAGCCCATGGGATTTTTCTGCTGAAGTACCAGTGAGTGTCAACTGGAGACAGCTACAAACAGCAACACACTATCCAGCCCTGTACCTGATTTTTTAATTTTTTTTTTTCTCCCCAGTATTTGAGTTTTGAGTGGAGTGTTGCGCCAGTACAGACAAATTATTTAAGCATCTCTTAAGTTCAAAATAAAGTGTGTCCACTGTATGCATCTAATTATAAAGTGTTTTACTGTCTGATAATCAGGATGTGATTCACGTTTTATGACAGTAAAATATTTGATGCCAAACTTAGATTTGATGTTAACACCGGCTTCATTTAAAAAAAGACACAGCAGAGAATTTATGTGCTGCACAAACCCCGGTCTTTTAATGTCAGTGACAGGATCGTCAGAGTTCTGCTCCGGTATTGATAGTCTGCTCACTTTTATCTCGTGGTTGGGTTGCGTCTGTGTGAAAGAAGAAAAGAACGGCATGAACAACATTGTCAAAGTCTGTTCTAAAATAATTGGTGCCCAGAGATTTGACGTCACATCGTCGGGTTACGAAACGGCGCCATTAAGTCCAACGTGGAAATCAAAAGCCATTTGAAAGAACACCAAGGTTTAAAAACAAGACGTGAGCTGTGTACAAGTTTTCCACCTGATCTGCTGCTGATGTCTTTAAGAGAATCACGCCTCTTGAGCTAAGTGTGTCTAGTTGATTTTATTTATGTGTTTTAGCGCGTGTGAATGAAACAAAACACGACTCCAGGTCTGTTTTTGATGAAGAACCATTGTAACACAGATTAAAAAAATGTCTAATATGGGCCTTTTTAAGAAAGAATCACACCTGTCGAGCTAAGTGTGTCTGGCTGATTTTATTTTTAAAACTATTTCATTTTGGATGAACTTAAAACTGAAATATAAAGCTTCCATTTTCCATTTTTTCAGACAAGACAAAACATTCCATCAAAAAGAGAGTCTGAGGATTATGGACATGAAAACAGAAACCTTTTGCGCTTCACCACTCGTCATCAACCGCAGTGTCCCTGTTGGGGATCAAATGTGGGAACTGAAAAACTTGGTGGAATTCTGATTAACTCCACATTTCATTTCACTCCAGACTCGGTGTTACTGGCAATGAAAAATGCATGACCCCAAAGCAGCAGCTACTTACTGTTTTTAACTGCGCCCCAAGAACCATTTTATTAAACATGATCCAGCCCTAATTCAGAAGTTTGGACCTCCAACTGAGTCTTGGATCTGATTTGAGACTGAAGATTCATTTTTCAAAAAAGCGGTTTACGATGTCAACAACTTCAAAAACGCCCTTCACACCACCCCAACAAGGCATCCGCTCGTGTGTGTTTTCATTCATTTTATTAATTTTACAGTAAATGTTTGAGGTTGCAAAACCGGCAAAGTATAAAGCCTGCAACTTTAAAGTACCAAAATTTCTTCCACAGACAACAAAATACCCTGTTTTATTCTGCACAAAAACTGTAATCCTGGTGGAAATGAGCTACCTCTACCCAATTCATTTAAATGAGTGAATAATGGTGATTCTATAGTTTGAGCATTATTCGATGGCTAAACTGGCCTGTCGATATGTACTCCCTTTAGCCAGAGCCCTATTTGAGTAGAACACGACTGTCGAAATGAACTATCTGCGCATATTCATATAAATGAGTTGAAAGTGTACATAACAAGGTATAAAGTCTGATCACCGAGCGCAAACAGCATCAAACTGGCTGTCTTTAATCCAAAGAAATATGTTATAAAACTGGGGAGGTTGGCTTTATTGGATCTATACAACTGTACATGGAAAAACATATAGTATGGCATTTTAAGATGTCATTGTCGATTTTGGCTCATATCGACGGGGCAGCCCATTTCGACAGAACACCGGAAGACGTTTGGAAACATGCAGTTGATGACTTCCTGCGGGTTCTGTTGGCAATAATATCTCTTACAAAATCTGAGAAAATGGCCTGGTTTTCGTCATCTAGATTATCTTTTTTCCATTTATAAATCATTCCCTATTACATTGTGTATTATAAATGTTCTAACTTAGGCTACGTTTATATGATGACGGTCTGAACCGAAGACGCAAAAGTGGTGTCGCACCTTCACTTTTTATTACCCTTTTAGACGAGTATTTTCGGGAGGAAATCTGCGTGCATCTGGCGACGCAAAAATGTGTGGAATCCAATTGGGTATGCATGTACTTAAAGCAACAAGAGCATCTTTGGACACATGGAAGTTTTCACACCACGCATTTTCATCAGCTACTCCTTCCACAAAGTCGTCCCACCATCGACTGGTTCTCCAGATCTTGTCTATATTCGTCTGGCTCGCCTGCGATGAACTGGTGCATCCAGAATTTGACAGAGGTGATTTCAGATCCTTCTCTGTTCACTAATAGTATCTATGCAGATTCTGTACATTTGTTGGGAGCCTCCTGTAAGTTTATTAAAGCTGCCAGAGCAACTTGAAGGTCTGATGCATGGAAATGATCTGTTTGTTTCTGTATACTGTATGTATGTGATGTGAGCAGATCTGACCAGAGTTTTGTGTCTTGGGCAGTAGATGGAAACACTATGGTGGAGCGTATTCAACTTTTCCTCTCTGGAGGGTGGTTTCAGAATTTTGCTTTTTTAAGCCCCAAAAATGCCGTCACCGTCTAAACAAAAGGCAATTCCGATAAAATAGTTTGTTGTTTTCACCCATAAACGTTCTCATGTAAACAGGCCCTTAAAAAAAGAAATACAAACATGTCATTGTAGCATTCCATTATGTTCAGCAGATCAACAGTTACAACCAGCTGCCTGTAAGTGACATCGAAGACACAATCAGAGCCACGTCCCCCATGGAAAACTTTGGCAGGTTGTGAAGACGCTGCTGCTGAATCCACGGTTTATCACATGCCCAGTATCGTAACTAGACGGGAAGTCGTCATCCGCGTGTTTCCCGACGTCTTCCGGTAATCGTGAATAAGGCCTACCTCTTTCAGAACTTCCAGACGACGGTGTCACTTTGAAAGTCATATTTGCTGATAATTAAATTTCCACCTGATCTGTCGCACGATGTGATGTCCTTGAAGGAGTCACACCTATCGAGCCAAGTCTGTCTGGATGATTTTATTTCCAAAAAGTATTTCACTTTGAATGAACTTGATGCTGAAACACAAAGCTTCCATTTCCCATTTCTCTCACAAGACTAAACATTCCATTAACGTACAAAATGGGAGCCTTGGAGGTACTGGACATGAACATATGAGGGACTGTGCCACTTGAAAACTACTCAGTCACTGCTGGACACTTATACTAGTACTTTCCAAGTCCAAGTCTTGCCAAGTACTTGTATAAACTCCACGGTATAGTCCAATCCTTACCGTATTCCTAACTTGCTAAGGATCGGAAGGAGATTTACACAAAATGGAAGACTGCTGGTTGTTTCTGAATACACATTTTGACAAACTATTCTGTTAGTTACTCTTTCATTTGGTGGTATTCAGAATAGTTATTTTCCTTTTAAATGTACTCTTTAATATTTACTGTATTTACTTTTTAATTTACTGTATATTGCAGTACTTGATCACACAATTTAGACTTCAAACTGCACAAAATAGTGAGAAAAATATGAAATGAAGTTTGAGCATATGTGAGATCTTTTATTTTATTTTTTTTCCTTCTCTAGGTAGTTATTATATTACCGTGAAACAAGTGATTTTATGTTGCATCTTTTTTAAAATTTAAACTCAATGTGAAAGTATTATGTGTATTCAGAATACAATATTGTGATTGGAGTGTTCTTCCCATTCTTAATACACTGGCAACAACAAAAGTATGTGACAATTCCGAAAAACATTATGAGATGAGAACAAAAAAAAACAAAAAAACTACAGGTGGTCACTGAGTGTCTCAAGTATTTTACCAACAATGTCCATAAACATACATTTCCTTATGAACTTAAAATTGCTGTGAGCTGCTAAGCAAGAAATTGTCAGGACATATGTGGTTATGGAGGGAGCACTACTACAATGTCTTCTGGTGGTCCCTGTTCTCTTATTGACTTGACTGGGTCATGGTTTCTGTCTGATTTCAGTCATCTCCTTAAATAAAATTTTTAAATGATATTAAAAAATAAATTGTTTTTTTTTTATATAAAATGTTCATAGTCTCATGTTTTTTCCCATAATTGACAAAGAACTAACATTTGTGGATGTAACATTAAGGATTAAGTGTGGATTAAGACGAGTAATGATGAAAACAAGTGCTGATGTCAGTATGGGTTGGCTGCACAGTAAAGCAATTTAAGCACAAAAAATGTCTCTTCATGGGTTTTCACATCAATATTGTTTTTATTCTGGGTGCATGACGCTTAACGACTGCCAGGAGGGGACAGTAATGTTATCCTTAATCATTGGAATTGATTTTTGTGTGTGAGCGCGCATATGTGTGTGTGTGTGTGTATGTGTGTATTAGACTGCGCAAAAATGCCTTCTAACTTTTTAGCTAATTGTGATGTAAAAATTTTGTACTATTTCTGTGTAATAACTAAATGTGTGATATTAGTGCACATCACATGAGCTGTGTGATCCTCTGTGTCTTTTATTTTTATGTTTTTTACCTTTTATCTATTGGCATTTTTGCTCTTATTTGATTTTACCAGTTTTATCTGTTTCATGCTGCCATTCGGACATACCATTTCCATTTTTTATCAAACATCCCTGCGCTCTGACATTTTTTTTTTTTCTTGATCGGAGTGGTGCACTTTAGCTTTTTTTTTTTTTTTCAACATTCTGCCATTCTGACACACAAGTCTTTTTGGGACAATATTTTCCCAGACTGGCAGCATATGAGGCATGGTGTGCACGCTGTAAGGGAGGAGACATGGTCCGCACGGCATGGTTTAGTCCTGGTTAAATCCTGGTTTAGTACTGATTTAAACCTGGTTTACACCTGCTTTAGACCTGGTTTTAGTCCTTGTTTAGACCTGATTTTAGTCCTGTTTTTTTATTACGTATTTATTCATTTGATTGGGACAGAGCATGTTAATGAACAAACATGACACAACATCAATGTAAACACTGATTTGTTGCCTAAGCCATTTTCCATCTGTTGTCCCAAAAGGCTGGAATCACAGGGGGTTTCGGTTCTGGTTTAGAAGGACTAGTAATGATAATAATAATAATTTATGGGTTAAATAGAGCTTTATTTATATATGGTAAATGGCCACATTTTTCTCTAGCGCTTTTCCCCCGTCAAGGCACTCAAAGCACTTTACAACAAGGAAACACTCACCTATTCACACACATTCACACTCCAGGGTACGCACACACTGAGGGAGAGGTGGGTGAAGTGTCTTGCCCAAGGACACAACGACAGCATTCATCTGAACCGCCCACCTTCAGATCTGTGGATGAACGCTCTGCCAACTGAGCTACTGCCGCCCATTATAATTCCCATTTCCCATTTTTTTATGAGAAGTGCCATATGAAGTGAATTTGATTGGAAAATTGCATTGGATCAATTTTTGGCTACTTTTTTTTAGTTTTTGGTTTACTTTGCATCATTTAGTTCATTCAATCAGCAAAGTAACTGTCAGGGAATTCTACCCTAAGACATCAAATTACATTAAATAAAGACACACCAGAAAGAGACGGTTAAAAATTTATACTTGCGCAGGAGAGTCGTGCACACTGTCTGTCAGCTCCCTGACCGACTCTGCTCAACAACTCTCCAAGTCACACTTTATTGAAAATCATGTCACAGATAAGCATACTTGATGACATCAAATACATTTCACATGTTATCTTATAACTAACAATTGTCAACTGAACCACCCTCCCATTTCACATTTGATTACATATCCCAAAAGATAGACAATTTAGTAGTTCCCAAGGCTTTAGTTTTAACATAAGATGGGACAAACCCAGAATTGTTGCGCCCATAGTAGATTAGCTTAATCTGTCAGTTGACATGTCATTCATATCTGTGCTGGTATCATGTCCTGTACTTCCTGAACCAAAAACAGACCCAAAGCAATGTTGATTACACCATGATATATTTAAATGATTCACCCTTTAAATGATTAATACTTTATGAAAGAATTACATATATAAATGAGTAACACTTTAATGAGACTTTAATCAAAGAAATACATTTATATCATAGAATTCTCTAACAGTAACTCAGTCGTACATCATGAAAATCAGTATGTGGACTTTAAAAACACAGAGAAAATCAAAGGCCTTACCAGTTTATATATATACAGTTATATACAGTATATATATACAGTTTACACCACCAGTCACAAATCAGAACCACATTTTAATGCAAAAACTAATCCATGCAACACATTTACAGCTACTATTCCCACCCTCTTTGAACAACATTTACACAGCTCCAATCCACGCACAATAGTCAAGCTTTTCTGTCGTCAACTGACAGAAGACTCTCTCCTCCATTCTCCTTCTTTCCTTCATCTCTTTCTGCTTTTCTTTTCTTGCTGAGACAAGCGTAACGCGCGCAACACGTGAAGCCACCGAGCGCACACAAAAAGGTAATCCCCCATTAGCATTAGACGACAGAAGCGCACAAACCCGTACGTTATAATGAACCGGCTGTTTCGCTCTCCCCTCCCTCTCCCCTCCGCACCGTCTCCATTGCACTTTGCGTACATTTCCTTGTACTTTGCAGTAGTTTGCCTATTAGCTGAAGTAACCCCTAACCCCCACGCCCTAGCTCCGTGTTGACAAAACAAGATTTATTCGCAGCGGCATGCATTTCACTAATGTTTACTACCAGGAGGCCAATTATGGGGAAAGAGTGAATTTGAAGCCGGTGTCGCGCATTGGCATGTGCTCACGGATGACATTTTGACGTCTTAATACAGCGCTTGCCATTAACATTTACAGAGAGGTTATAGTTATTCTGCGGGTCAGGATAGGTTTGCTCTAGCATCGATTCAGCGTGCAGCAGTGGTAATGTAAGCCTAATGATTTATTTAATGGTATGGTATGTATAAAAGCAAGTCCACTTTCTGCTCATTAAATCGTATCCTGTGCGCGCTGAGTTTTATCAATAAAAGATGGCGGAGTTGTGCCTGTATGAATGCAGAGTGTGTAAAGGCACTCCAATCAAGAGGCCTAATGAAACGAGATTAGAGGTCAAAGCAAACGGTAGATGAGATGTATACACACATTAAGATGGAAATTGCTTTGATAAATCATTATAGTCAGTGGAAAAACAAATGCTTTGAGGGTCGGGACTGGATTTTTTTTGTGTGTTTGAGCAAGATTTGTCTTTGCCTCGACACAGATATGCATTGTTGGGAAGGTTACTTTTACAATGTATTCCCCTACAGGTTACAGATTACATACCCCAAAATGTAGTTTGTAACGTAATCCATTAAATTATTTAAAGTGAGTAACGTAATCTGAATATTTTGGATTACTTGATATTGTCATGCTTTTTAAAACTACATGAACGTAGCAACCACACACTGAAAATTCTTGTTTGTTCTCTTCAAATTGGTTGAGCCCAAGTCTCCATGAAAAGACATTTGTTTGCTGTAAAGTAGCAAAGACTAGAATATCTGAGCATAAGAAGTTTTGTCTGATAAAAGACAATAAAAATACCAGTCTTTCCTTAAGCATATTAAAAAATATTATTGATAGAGAAATTATTTCTATATGAGATCACTGCTGCCTTAAATTATGTCCAACCTACTGTTAAGTGTCATATTGTTTAGACCTGCTTTAGACCTGGTTTAGTCCTGGTTTAGTCCTGGGTTTAGTCCTGGTTTAGTCCCGGTTTTAGTCCTGGTTTTAGTTCTAGTTTAGTCCTGCTTTTAGATCTGTTTGTCCTGCTTTTAGATCTGGTTTAGTCCTGGTTTAGTCCTCGTTTTAGTTCTAGTTTAGTCCTGGTTTTTTTTTAGTTCTAGTTTAGTCCTGCTTTTAGTCCTGGTTTTTGTCCTGCTTTTAGTCCTGGTTTTAGTTCTGGTTTAGTCCTGGTTTTAGTTCTGGTTTAGTCCTGGTTTAGTTCTGGTTTTAGTCCTGATTTTAGTTCTAGTTTAGTCCTGGGTTTAGTCCCTGGTTTAGTCCTGGTTTAGTCCTGCTTTTAGATCTGTTTTAGTCCTGGTTTAGCCCAAAATGTGAAAGCATGAAAATACCACCATGTAATCCATATATTTCAACAAAGTAATTGTAATCCAATTACCACTCATTGAAGCAGTAACTGTAACTGAATACATTTACTCAAAATTTGTACTCTGATTACGTAACCCTGGTACGTGTAATCTGTTACTCCCCAACACTGAAGATATGTCATTTAAGCAGCTCTTAAGGTCAAAATGTGTAAGTGTTTTATTGTTAGAGAATCAGGAATGGCTCAGTTAGCATGGTAGTTTTTGTAAGCAGTACTGCAACAGCAACTGAAAATTGTCAAGGTGAATAATTAATATTCTTTGTAAAATAACTAACTCAGTAGCTTAGTAGGTTAGGTTGCTTTATTCGTACCCGTAGATAAATTTGTTTTGCAGATTTGAGAGGCTGGTCCCACATTTCACATTTCATTCATCCACATTATGCAAAATAAACACGTATAAAAACACAATTATAAAATAAAGCGTTACAGAGCTCCAGTGCAGAATGATTTGTTTCATAAACTATTAAATTCATCCATGATCCTTGGCTAAGATCACAATAAATATTAAATGTATAAAAAAAACACACGATTTTTCCAAGACAAAAAAAATGTATGGGCCTTTGTTGATGTATATAAATGGACATGACCAGTGAGCCGCTGCGTTTCAAATAGGAAGTGAGCATGAGGGTGTTTCTGGCTCCACCGACTTTGGGTCCAATTCACGTTCTATTGAAAAACTGTCATCTCACACTCTGTACCTGTTCTGTAACGTTTTGGTTTCTATGGCTCCGTTCAGACTGCAGGACTTAATGCTCAATTTGTTTTTTTTGAGAAATTCAATGTGTTTGCGAGGTCATTCATATTTCCAATTAAATGTGACTTGTGTGTGATCTCCAGTGTGAACTTTAAACACCCCGAAAGTGTCCCACATGCACATTGGAGGACACGACGACGTCACACACAGCGAGCGTGCACAGTGTTTATGGAAGTCGCCGAAACATTGGGCTTGTCTCCCAAAATACTGTCCAGTTCTTCATAAAATGGACAGGTTACACCTCCACGGCTGCTTAGTTTGTTTGAGTCTTTATGCTCCTTGTATTTGTCTCGCAGGTTGTTTATTTTTTGTTGACATTGGAGCCAGGACCACCTGTAGCTGCGCTCGGCCATTTCTTTGGCAATCATTTCACAAACTGCCCGGTTCCAACAAGACCCGTCCAGTTTGGACTGAATACAGCAAATATTAATAAACTTGCTAACCTCGCTTTCCCTCCATTGATGAGAATCATGCGACCTGGCCGTTCAGACTGAAGTCGCATGTCAAAAGATATGTATTGGGTTTAGGAGCACATATCCAAGTGGCCTGGGTTGCATCTGAAAAAATCGGGTCTGTGTCATTCAGACTGTCATTAAAAGATCAGATACAGGTCACATAGGGGCGAAAAAATCTGATTTGGGTCACTTCAGGCTGCAGTCTGAATTAGCCTATGTTACTTCTGGTCTTAATTCCAAATATGAACTCTTGAGTGGAAAACACCATGGACACAAGAAGTAAGCAATCTATTATGCATGTGTGATTAAGTTATGCTATTCTTTAGGAATGGAAGTCCTCTGCGTTTGACTCAATGTTCCGTGCTGCTAGGGCAACTTTTCAAGGAGTTGTATACGGAACCTTCTTGCTGTGAGATGAGAATCCTAGCCTCATGCAACAACAATACTGTAACAATTTGTATGTAACTATTAGGCGTGTAACGATATCCAAGCCTCACAATACAATATCGTCTCGATATGAACCTCACTTACGATATTTATTATGATATCGAGGGAAAGCTCACAATATGGTGGGGAGGCTCATGATTAGGGATGTAACAATATCCAAATCTCTCAGTACGATATTTTCATGATATACATCTTACGGTACGATATTTTGTGGAGACTAACAAAACTGTTAATATGCTACTTTTTACTTTTAAAATGCCTTGACAAGACTTAATCCAAAGAACTAAGACTTTAAAGTGCTTAGAACTGTTATTTCTTCATGTAGTTTACACTGAAATGGTGCAAAGGATCATGGTCTATGTAGTTCCCTCTGTTTTTTTTAGCTATTGCTGCACCATAACTCTTAATTTAAGCAAAGACAGTTATATTTTGATATATTGTGATGGTCCACGATATTATTGCGTGAACTTTCACAATAGAATATCACAATATTTCGGTTATTCTTGCATCCCTAGTAGCTCTAACAGATTTGTATAAAGAGCTTGAGTTTAGAGAAGGTCAGCATTTCTTTCCAAATCAACTGGTTTTAATGTACTAAAATCTGTCTGTAGACCAGATAGCTCTAAATTGAAAACATGCTGCAAATACAAGCGATGTTTTTCACAATTTGATGAAAAGTGAAAAAAATCATCTGCATATGTATTTTTAAACCAGATTTTGAACCTAAATCTAAGGAACATCTGACCTGAAGAGTCCTGTTATGTTGTCTGCGAACACAGCAAATAACCATATGCTACAAAATCTCCCTTCAGTATCTCTCTATCTGATCTCATACGGGCTCCCATCCAGAACTCATCTCCTGGCAGACCAAACCGTACCGTCCCATTCCGTAAATCAATCCCACACAACATCCGGCAATACTCCCTCAACTCTCCTCTCTCTCTCTTCACCTCCTCTCTCCATTCTTCTTATGTGGAACTCATTCGCTCCAAAGGGGGGGGATAGCATTTCCTGCGATCATGTTCGAAGATCTCCCCAGCCCTCCTTAAAAGCATCTTTGAGCTTCTGATGTCTTTCCACTAGATTTTCAGATTACCACGACTCCCATTGGCACAGCGCGTTCCCGGGACAGAAACAGCTGGTCAAGACTAGATCAATGACAATGGCTTTTGGACCGCCATGCTTTCTTACTTAAAAAACGTCACGCGGATTTTACATGTTTGATCCGGAACATGAAGCAGGATAGACCGGCTTTAAGATCTGTGTTCTGTTTGTCCTATGGTATGTTCAGTTCAAAGCCCCATAGCGTTAAGAGGTACAACGGTGGTAAAACGTTATTTATTAGTTTTCAATTGAATTCGCCACGGTGACAGACCTCGGGGTGTAGCAGTTGTTTTAATACATAGTTATACAAGTCACATTTGTTTTCTTTATGACTGGTTTTAGGATTAGTTTTGCAATACCGTGTGCATTAAAGGTCTACCACGGGGGCTATTCAGCAGAGCAATTTATATGGTTGCTATTTTAACTTGACAGATGGAGTTCTAGCTCAGTCATATACACTTGCAGGTATTCTCAACAAAAAGTATTACAAAAAAGTCTTGGCTCCATGTAGATGTTACAAATTTGCCTCGAATGTTCCACAGTACAGTATTAAAATGATAAGTCTTGCATTTATGTAATTACAGTGTTTTTTTGACTAGAAGTCGCACTTTTTTACATGGTTTGGGTGTTTCCTGCGACTTGTATTCCGGTGCGACTTAAAATGTTCACACTGACAGCCTCGAGAGGGCGCTCTAGGCTTATGTGTCAGTATCTGCTGCTCCTGTTACTCCTGTACCACTGTCACTTCACTCTACTGCGCATGTCTCCTGCAGAAAGAGCCTCTCTCCTGTCATTCGATCGCACCATCACTTCTGTATCGCTGAAAATTTTACCTAACTTATGAAGACAAATAAGAAGACTGAACACAAATGCCCTCAAAAAGAAAATCATGTTTTGCAGATTACAAGCTGCAAGTAGTAAAATATGCAGCCGAAAGAAAAAAGTTTGGAGTGAGCGAGAAACTTGTGAGACCAGGAGTGTGCACTATGCAACTTTCCTGGAAGTCACTGGATGGATCAACAAAACCTGGACTTCAGTGACAACTGAAACCATCCTGTCGTGATTCAGAAAGGCTGCAATAATTCTAACTGGAACTGATGCTGAGTCTGACGACAGCTACGCAGAAGAGGAAGCGGAGCTCCATTTATCTCTGGAGGTCACAGAGTTGCTCAGAAGTGACACCGAGGATGAAGAATTGAGTGGATTTAGTGATTTGGAGTGAGATGGAGAGTTTGGTAAACTTGTTCTGTTTTGTTCTTTATGCTTTGGTTATCTAAAGAACTGTTTATGCTTTACATTAACAGCCTGTTGTTCTCCGTTCTATTGTTATTACTATAATTTGCCTTTCAAGATGAAATGTCAGTTCTTGGTCTCTGATTTTATAAAATGAATTTTTGTGTTTGGTGAGACTGGTATATATTTTTTCTTCTTCTTCTTTCTTCTCATATTTTTTGGCTGCTGCGACTTATACTCCGGAGCGACTTATAGTGTGAAAAATACAGTACTTTTATTTTTTTTCCCCCATTGTCAGGCATTCTCACATAGAGGAAAATTGTAACTGCCATTTCTAATACTTAATCCAAATTTTACAATGTTTTTTATGTTTTGAAGGTTAAAAAAATCTAAAAGGTGCAGTATGTAACTGAGAGAATAACAATGACATCTCCATGGTGATGAAGTAGAATAGTTAAGTGCACCTTTTAAGAAAATGCTGGTGTTGAGTTTTCTGTCAACTAAATGTTATGGATCTCATGAGGAGTGAAAGTAGGACAATGTAGAACCCAACAACAAAAATAGAACGATGTTTAATTTCATCTATAGTTTTCAGTTTAAATAAAACAATTCATCTTTTTCCCTAACCCGTCTTAATACACAAATTGAACCTTTTCCTTTCAGTTCATTTTCTTAACCATGTTCACAAGAGCGCAAATCCACAAAAGCCCAAACACCTCATAGATTTTCTCCTCAACTTTGTAATTAAACTAAACCTCGACTTCCTGAATTTAATGTGCGTGTCGTCAGTGTTTGGAAAGGCCACAGTTGAGTTGGTGGGACCTCGACTCTCAGACATTAGGATTATTTATTGTGGCTGGGTTGTGAGGGTGTAATTGGAGGGGCAGCAGGGGGCGCCGCTCAATTAACCTGCGCCAAGTTTGTGTGGCAAAGAATTAGTGACGAGACAAGACGCTCTGATCACATCTCATCAGGCGGGAGACGCGCAGAGGAGCCGGGCCGGGACACAACAGTCAACAACACTTAACCTGTAAAGAGTGTGGTGGTTCGGAGAAATAGGCCCCCTGATTCTCAAAGCAAATTTCCCAAATCTCCCATGGATGAAAAATCTGTTTTTGAAACTGTAAAGGTCATATATTACAGAAAACAGACCCCAGTGAGCATTTAGCCATGTGAAAATGTTGTTACCTCATCAAAAACACATGTGGAGTTTTCTTTCATTCGCACATGTTTGAGTAATCCTTTTATTATCTTTTTACATCCCCAAAGCTCAAAATGCTCTGTTCCACCTTGTGATGTACCTTTTACCTTTTAGTTCAATAGAGGCAGGTAGTTACAGAGCTGAAATGATCAAAAATCATTCTAGTAAAGGTGTGAGTTTAAAAATACAGTGGAGCAATTCCTGTATTACCACATGACATCACAAGGTGGAACAGAGTGTTTTCTATCTAAGAAGAACTCTAGAAGCCTAAATATGCAGGGTGTGATAAACGTGTGAATGAAAAAAAAACAAACAACACCAGGTATGTTTTTTTTTTTTTTTTTTTTTTTGAGGAAACGGCATTAGAACAGATCAGAAAATCAAGTAAAATGGGCTCTTTTAAAAACAAGTTCTTACAATATTTACCATATTTTTCAGACTATAAGGTGCATTGAATTATAAAATGCATTAAGCGAAACAAAAGGACGACACTTGAGACTGATCACTTAGCCCAGGAGTTCACGATCCATTGGCAGATCGTGGCGTAATTGGTGAATGTGCATTATGAATGTGAATGTGGGTGGATAATTTAAGTTTGTTTTTTTTAATTTCCTGCGAGGACGACTCAAATATACATTGAGTAATAATGTGTTTAATGCAGCTTTGTGCACATCTTGATTTGCATAAACTATAAGCGCCAAAAAACAGCTCGCTCCTTGTGCGTGATGCAGTCACCTTCAGTCAGACTAAAGGACACAACTCAGTGGATTATGTGTTCTTTCTGTGACAGAGGATGTGCTGCTGATGGTGAGTCTGTTCTGTGCTTCTATCACGTTGGAGATGGTTCATGTGAAACTTTTCAGAGATTATATATCTGCAGGTCATATGTATAGACCATATATAGCAATGAATATATTCTCTGTAGCATTTCATTGACGCCAACACAGAACTATACTTCGCCCTTAACTCTGCGAGGCTCCTGACGACAGTAGCCGTAATGCTCCAACAATCCATCAAGCGGTGCGGCTTCATAGCTTACCACATTCGTACTAAAACATTGACAGATTTTTGAGCGCCGTGTACCACATAAAATCGTTTCAAGGTCAGTAAGCACAACCAGAATTAAGACATAAGGCGCACTATCGATTTTTGAGAAAATTAAAGAATTTCAAGTGTGTCTTATATTCCAAAAAATACAGAAGTTGAATATTATGTTTTAAATGTGCTTTTTGGACTTCAAAGAAAAATGTTATGAATAAAAGTTACCACGTAGTTGGTTAGGCTCCACAATGCCTTTTAAACTTGAAATATTTGAATCGTCCGAAAGTTCAGTCATTAAAAAAAATAAAAAAGGTAAATCTACTTCTGGAATCAGGAACCAGAGCAAAAACCATTTCAGGATTATGGACTTGGCCAACGGTTTGCAGCTCTGTTGACAACACAAAGGGTGGCTACTTTGAAGAATTTAAATATAAATAAAAGATATATATCCAGTATTTAGTTGAGTTAGCTGAGTCATTTTTATTAATTCCCCAAGCCTTAGAATTGAGAAAGGGGTTAGCAAAGAAAAAACATTGAACGAGGTGTGTCCAAACTTTTGACAGCTGGTGTATTATAAATGTAGTTTTATGCAACGCTGTCCTTTCCCAACCTCCCTCTATTTTTATTCCTGTTTCAAAAAAAAAAAAAGCACATGGATAAACCGCATTCAGAGCACACTAACGGACTATAGAGACATTAACAGCGGTCCAAACTGTAGCAGTCGACAAAGGGCATTACAAATATAGACGTAGCTGAAATGTCAAGGAGAATCCGGGACAGTTTTATCCTCTCCAACGGATGTGAGCTGCATTGTAACCAAGCAAACAAACTTTTAGCAGCAAAACAAATGGATGTAGCCAGTAAAGGCCTCAGGATGCTATAAAAGCGATTAAATGGCGGTATTTCTCCAGCGCAGAGTGGCTATAAAAGAGGATTCATCTTAAAAGTGGCACACAGTTGGTGTTTATAGGAGGTTTCCGCTTTACGTACAGTTCCAGTTGGGTTTTTATGTTATTTACGTGTGCACTATTGGGATGGTTTTATACCGTCATAGAGATAAAAGCTTCAGGACCGAGCAAGAGGCAAAGGCAATTATTGGTTTATCACAATTTATGAGAATACGTTTGATTGAATTTTGGGCAGTGCTAAGGACTTCAGAACGTAGAGTGCTTTCGAGTGATGGGGGATACAAATAATGTCTGTTTCATCAAATGTAGTTGCTTAAAAAGGGGGTATTTTACTTCTGTGGGGTATTAACTGCTAAAACAGAACATATTTAGATCATCATGTTACCTTTTATTGTTTTGAAAATGCTGTATTTGCCAAAAAAATGTAATAATATGTTTCATAGGTTTCACTTTTGTTTTTTGACCCTCTGAGTGAAAAGTCACTCCCCCTCAGAGCGCTATCACATTATAATCTGTGTAAATGAAACTACCGCACACTGCATCAGATTTGTAAAGCTGTAGTGTGTTGTTTTGTATCATGCTTTTGTGTATTTATGGAGAATTGTCGTGTGGGAGCAAGGCTTGTGGGCTGAGCATTGCACAGAATCTAACCACAAGGAGGTTTTCAATCAGGCAAGGGAGAGATCGCAGAATGCAGAATCTCTCTTGTGGTAATCAAATGACAACTGTGCGTAAGCTAATGATGTAGGTACATCATTGTAACATCGTTAAAATCTCATAAAAGTTCATTTCATATGACACGTCTTAGGTAGACTGTGTTCATAATAAGCCTGAAAATAAATGCCTTTTATATCATCGCAATGGCAGGTGAATAATTCCAGTGCTTTTCTATGCTGGAGATCTAAACAAGCAAGATGGGCCTTGCTATCCAGACTGCCGCCACCTACTGCCTCCGCTCAATTTAATTTCTTTCCAGTGACTAGGTCAGGAATTGAAATACACCAGAAGGTTTGCAAAATCCTCGGAAGTTGTAGACCGCACACAGGCCAGTCAGCGAAGAGCTGTGAAGCTATGATGTCAACCTCAAGCGCCTGTCTGGGTCCCTTTTGTGGTTCAGCACGACAGTAAACAAAGCGGTCAAGATGGATGTAGACGAAGACATACATTCTGTGTTGGCAACGATGCCTGAGATCGAAGATTTAAAGAGGGAACAAAGAGAATGTTTGGTGAATTTAATCAAGAGGAAAGACGTTATTGCCCTTCTTCCTATGGGATTTGGTGCATTACATACGTCACGACCAAATAGAAGCGATTGGTTAAATTTAAAAAAGTACCCGCCTACCGTCAAGCGAACGAATCCTAATGCTGCGAGGTCAGACGGTTTCCACGAAGAGCTTTTAACCATGTTATGTTTTCCCTTCTCATTCCCCCTCTCGTTTTTGAAGTGATTTGTGCATGTTGGAGCGACCTTTAATTAATCACTTATTTTCAAGACACCATTGCCGATCAGTTCCCATTTTTACCACCACTATTCTGTACATATTTGTTCTCCTATTTTATTTCTCAATAGGTGATATGTGTAGGATTCTGTAGAGTTGCATAGCAATTTTGGTACAAATGGAAACAAAACAAAAATCTGCTTCTTGCCTGTGTGATGTGCAGCTATCCATTGAAGGTGCCGACTCTTTGTTGTGATGACTTTAATGCTCCCATTGGACACTGCAGATTTCTAACAGAAGTGAGCAGCCTTGTTTCTTTTATTAAGTGGTTTTAAGATTAATATTGTGATTTAAAATGTACAAACATAACATAATAATCCACGAGTGTCGTAGATTATAACTATACAGGCGGCTCAAGCTCCATATGTGTTCTTTAAGAGTCGTCATGCCATCCTTACTCTAGCCGTGTTTGCCCTGCCGCTGAACTCTGCCATCCGTCATCGCCCAAAGGTTTCATGAACTGTAAATTTATCCATCAACTTCCCTTTAGACCAGGAAATGTTTGAAAGATGCTGTCAAAATCTTTCCACCGAAATATTGAAACGTTAAATTGGTCAATATAGGGCGGATGAAAGACGTGTATATTTTTCATCTAACAGCCTCCGAGTCGAGTAAAGGAAATCTGCATAATGGTACAATACTTAACGTGATTGATGAAACGCTGTATAATTTGGTTTACAAAGTGCTGAAATAACTGTTGAGCTCTTAAGCACATTTAATCTTTGGTTACATCTGCAGTTCTACTTATGTTTTGTGGAAATGAGATGTTGTATGATCCATAAGCTGCGCAGTGACAAGAGAACTGTGAGTGAAACGTGTTCAACAGCTTAAATCATCTTTAATCGAATTGACAAAAGCAAAAATGTTAAAACAGTAAGAGGCGGGCAGAGTAGACAAACATTGTACTCGAGTAAGAGTAACGTTACTTCAGAATAATATTACTCAAGAATAGGAACAAAGTAGTGTGGGCCAAGAAATTATTCATTTAACCCTCTCAGGCTCAAATTAAATTTTAGTAACAGGAAAAAATCTGATATTTGGGGAAAATGATCATATGGGGTAGTAATATACAATCCTGACTTTTTTTTTGAGAGAGACCTTCACATCCAGTGTGTCTGGGATGTTGCAGTTTTGCAGCATTGGTCCGGTGTGGTAAATTAACACTGAAGACTAAAAATGATATGAACGCTATCTTTAAGTGTAAACCACTTTTCATGACAATGAAAACATAAAGCAGAGTGTCACAGTGTTTTACAGTGACAGAACAACATCACTTTTTCGTGTGGTGCTCCAAGAAACAATTTTTATCCTTTGTAAACAACAAAAGTACTTTGCACTTCTGGCAGGTCGTTTGTGTGTAGTCATTCTTACACAATCTGCATCGTACACGTTTATCAGCATGGATGTGAAAAAAAGGCTCCTGAGTAAAAAAAGCTCATAAAATATAGATTTGGAGTAAGTAGGTAATTGGCATTTAGCTGTTGCAAATCTGCAACGCCTGCCTGGAGAGAGTTAAGAGCAAAAAAGGTACTGGGGAAAAGGGATTACTCGACTAAGTAAGAGTAACTGATCTGATTTTTCTAATTTACAGTTAAAGTAATTTGAAGGACATAACAGTAAATACTAGGGGTGTGCAAAAATATTGAAATATCGATATACTGTATTGTTTAATGTGATGATACAGTATCGATATCATGGGCTGCTGAATCAATATATCTCTTGCCAAGAGTATTTTTTGATATATTTTTACTAAATTTTATTTTGTCACAGTGTTAGTACAGTTTTGTTGTTTATTATAGAGGAAGGAAACTCGTTTATGCGACACATTTGACATTTTCACTGAGTAAAATGTTTGTGTTTCATATGAACTTTGCACAAGAAGTGGTTTAACAAAGACGTTTAGTTTTACAGTCATAATTTAGCCTTTATTTTTTATTGAATCGAATCGATTTGAAATATATCGTATCTATTCGAAAGTGCACTGTATCGAGATATGTATCTTATCTTGGCCTGTGTATCGTATCGGCAAATTCTTAATGATACCCAGATTAAATAATGAAAAATTCTGCTCTTTTCAGAAAGACACAAAAATGAGAGAAAGAAAACCGACATAATCTTTAAAGGAGCGAAGCCAGAAACACAAATGTTCAACTAATATTGTCAACATAAAGCCACTTGGCCCTACAAAGGCAAAGGAGCTTAACTCTCCAGAGTGTGAAACTGAGAAAAATGACTTCAAAGTTTGTTTTGTCCAGACAAATGTATAATAGGTAGGGCTCCCAAAATTTAACAACTAGTTGCTATAATGAAGAAATATTTGTATGTGAAAAATACTGAGCTCAAAATTGACCGTTGACCCTTATTTGTCAGTTTCTTTACTCCAGTGTTTCCCAAACTTTTTTTTTTTTTTTTTTCTGGGGACCCATATTTTAAAAGTCACAAACCTTCACGGCCCAAGTCAATAGACATTATTCGTAAATCACAAAATGTGGATTTGACCATTATTGAACATTAATGTGGGTATTTTATTGCGTGATCGTGTCAGTTACACCATTAGTATTACTCAAGTTTTAAACAATGAAAAACAGTCATTGAAGCAGTAATAAAATAATCCATAAGTCGACCATTTGGACATTAAATGTAGCCCATTTCTTTTTCTTTTCAACATTCAATTTAACCAGCAATACAGGAACAATCATCAATAAAATAATTACAAAAACGATTAAAAATTATACAAAACATTTCAACATGTCTAACAAGATAGGTGGGCCTGTCTGCATTTTTGTAGCACGTTCCAGTCCGGGGTGCAGAAGACGTATAGTAGGCGACCCCCAAAAAAAGTCTCTTGTGACCCAGTCTTCGGGAAACACTGCTGTACTCTGCCTTTGCCTCATGAGCCAAAGACAAAAGACAAAACTGACATGATCATTACCTGATCATGACCTGATTTTCCCCAGACTTCCATCCAATATAAGAACCTCACCAAGGTCGAGTCATCATGGAGTTTGTTTGAAATGGTATAGAAGAACTTTAGATTTCCTGTTTAGTGCTGATCAGGATCATGCGGTGACACTTACACAGTTAAACAGTTTGACAGACAAGTTACTTTGCAGTATAGTGTTTACCATATGAATATATACACAAAATACTTTTTATGATCTAAATGACAAGAAAACATACACAGATACTGCCTTTTGCCTTTGCACGACTCCTTATTTTTGGCTCATGATACGAAGTCAGAGTACAGGAACTGACAAATACGGGTCAAAGGTCAATTTTGAGCTCAATATTTTTCACAATTATTTTATTCACATGATAAAGGAGGTCTCAAATACAAACAAAATGACATGAACTCCATATGTTTCCTGATTGTCTCTCAAATGATCAATGCTTTTTGTTGCATTTTCTCCTGATGATTGCAAGAAAAATGATCACGATCAACTGGCTGAAACCTGAAACACCGACCACTGATCAGTGGATATCAAAAATCAGGCGAGTTTATAAATGGAACTGTTAACGGCTCAGCTACAAGCTCAGGGTGCCAACTTTTGAAAAGAGGTGGGGTCCGATTATTGACTTTTTCAGATAAGACATTTATGCCCTAACTTTTTTTTTTTTTTTTTCAGTTTTTCTTCTAGGAAAAAAAAAAAGTAAATGTATAAATTTGTGAGGGCCCGGTCTCAGGTAGCCAGCCACCCACCTAGTGCCTCCGCTCAATTTCATTTCTCTCCAGCTACTAGGTCAGGAATCAAAATACAATAGGGCTCCAGCCAATCAGCGAAGAGGGATACATTCTTTGTTGGCAATGATTCCTGAGATTGAGGATTTAAAGCTGGAACAAAGAGAATGTTTGGTAAATTTCATCAAGGGGAAAGACGTTATTGTCCTTCTTCCTACAGGATTTGGGAAAAGCTTAATACACCAGTTAGCCCCGTTTGCGGTGCATTACATATGTCACGACCAAATAGCAGCGACTGGTTAAATGATAAAAAGTACCCGCCTGCCGTTGAGCAAATGAAATCTAAGGCTGCGAGGTCAGACGGTTTGTACAAATTGAAACGAAGTAAAACCGGCTGATGAATCAGGCTAGGTCTCAGGACACTGTTGACGTGAATTGATTTGTGGCAATAAAAGTGGAAAAAAAAAAAGTTTGATCTAAGATGTTTTTTGTGATAGACCTAAACTATTTCTGTATTTTATAGAATGTTTTTTTTTTTTATGTAAAATATCTAAACTGTTTTCCTGTTTTAGAGAAGACTGAACTCACTGGGTGTCCTCACTTTGGGACCTTCCATTCATTGAAGAGGTGTATGGGCACCTGGGCTGGCAACCATTTTGGGTACTGTGGTCCAAAGCAAAAAAAAAAAAAATCTGATGAATGCTTTTTTTTTTTTGCTGAAACATTATTTTGAAAATAAAAAAGTTTTTGGACATTGGCCATCTGAGTCTGCTATGCATTTTTTCACTTTTATCTGGCTACTCCTTGCATTTTCACCTCTACAAGAATTTTGGTGTGCATTTTCTATCTCTTTAAAAAAAAAAAAAAAAAAAAAAACATGACACGAACGCAATTTTGACCAAACATGATATTACAGTGTTCTGCATTTGTAGGGCAGTACTCCGAGTGGGAAAAAAGTTACTCAAGTAAATCTAAGTGTGCACAAAAAATAAAAAAAAATTAAAAAAAAAGTTGAATGAGATGGTGTCTACAAACTTTTGATTTGTAGTGTATAAAAAATGTAAATGACAATGTGCCGCTTGTTACAGTGAACTATAGCAGTTTTGATTAGTATTGTTTATCATATCACAGCTCTTTTTGAGTTTTTTAAGGCTTCATAAGGCTTCAATCCATCAGACTTTATTTATAGAGTGCTTTTCATACAAAAAATGCAACACAAAGCACATTCATACATAAGACAAGAGTCAATATATGTAAAGAATAAGGTTCCCAGACATTCTGTAGAGCGCAACAGAATCCAACTCTGTCATATTCCCCAAGAACTTTGTCTGGATATGATTTTCAGATTATATTTTTACAGTGAACAATGGACCTTTTGAAGTCGTACAGAAGTGTTTTTCCTTTGACATGTCCACAGCTGCAGAGGTGACTGTCTTGCGAGCTCATCTTTCCACGGCCATCCATGCACGTGCGAATCCCCCCACTCCGCGTATTAGCAGGTCTCCCCTTTCATAAGCCCCTCCGCTGTCCAAAGTTCCACACATGGGTTTCTCATCGACTTCGGGCTCCGCAGACAAAGCGCCGTACAACCTCTTTTGTACCATCTGCTGCGCAATGGCACGGACGGACGCTGACGGACGCTGTTTTTCATCAAGTCTTCATTTTGTCATAAAGGAATAACAGAAAGGGAGACTATTAGAGAGGGGAGAGTAGGAAAGCTCAAAATCCCCCAAGGTTTCTGCTGGTAACACTTTGTCAGATTTGAGGTAGCATATGTTGTTCATTGCACGTATTTTGTACCTTTCGTTTTGCCTTGACTTCAGGTTTCTGTTATCAGTACAACTGTGGCCAAATTTACAGCTATATACACTGTACAATGTATACACATAAAATATACACATATATACAGATACAATATACAGTGAGAATGCATGACCCCATTCCCAAACAAACATAAAGGCTCCAGCCCAATAAAAATCAGTAATATTAGATTTTTATTTTATTTTTTTTTTCTGAAAATGATGCAGAATCGTGTTATTAACATTTACACCGTTTATAATCATCTACAGAACATAAATCATAGACTACAACACATGAACTAGACTGAACCAGGACTCAACCAGGTCTAAAACAGGACTAAAACAGGTTAAATCAGGACTGAACCAGGACTAAAATTGGACTGAACCAGGACTGAACCAGGACTGAAGCAGATCTAAACCAGGACTGAACCAGAACTGAACCAGAAATGAATCAGGACTAAATCAGGACTAAACCGGGTCTAAACCAGGTCTAAACCAGGACTAAACCAGGACTAAACCAGGACTGAACCAGAACTGAACCAGGTCTCAACCAGGTCTAAACCAGGACTGAACCAGAACTGAACCAGGACTAAACCAGATCTGAACCAGGTCTAAACCAGGTCTAAACCAGGACTGAACCAGAACTGAACCAGGACTAAACCAGGACTAAACCAGGTCTAAACCAGGTCTAAACCAGGACTGAACCAGGTCTAAACCAGGTCTAAACCAGGACTGAACCAGGTCTAAACCAGGTCTAAACCAGGACTGAACCAGAATTGAACCAGAACTGAACCAGAACTAAACCAGGACTAAACCAGGACTGAACCAGGACTAAAAAGGTCTGAACCAGGACTGAACCAGCAACTAACAACTAGCATGCCAACAGACACTTCATTATTACAGATGATATGCAACCGATTTAACACGCACATATTTTAAAAGATAAATTTTTGTATGTACTTATTCTTTTTTTGACTTGTTTTTGCCAAGTTTCTTTGAGAAGTGGAAGTGGTTGTAGTAGTAGAAGTAGTAGTAGTAGGTACGGTAAGTTTATTTGTACAGCACAATTTGTACACAAAGTAATTCAAAGTGCTTTACAGAATAAGAAATACATTAACATCGCAACAAAGAAATCAAAACACAAATAATCATCATGAAATTAAAAAGAGAGAGACATTAAATTAGAGAGAAGAGTACGGAATGAAAACCTTTCACTCATATGCAGCTAAACAGAACTGTTTTGAACCTGGGCAGCAGCAGCAAAGTGTGTTGTGGAGAATTGGCAGATTTTTTCATTAGATGCCTTTCATTTTATGAAGTTGCTGCAAAAAGTGATATCTAGGTAAAATCAAATGACTCGAATTAAGAAGATTTAACTTGATTTCAGTAAATTTGACTTGACAAATAATATTATCTACCACTGGAATCAGTTGCTTTTTTTAAATTCAGCAAAATAAGGTTTAGTTTCTTATTTTAAAGGTCCCATCTCATGCAAAATAACTCTTTTCATGTTGTATCTTCTGCACATAAACAAGCACAATTTGGGTTTTGAAATATCCATTACACAATAGTTATGAAATCTTACTGATTTCTTGGAGACAGTCACAGACCAGGAACTATGAAAGGCCGACTATCGCTCATCCCCCGGCCGTCCTGAGAAAGCACAGGCTCCGCCCTCCAAACGTGACGTAGGCTCTGAGTGAGCCGCCCTTCCTCCGCCCATCTCAGGGAGGGAGGGGGAGACAGGCCTGCACTCTGATAGCGGTAGGAATAAACTTGTATTCATCATGGCGATACAGCGCGTTCAGCCGCATGTGTTGGACCCGGAATCGGACGAGGACTTTGAGGTGCACGAAGCTCAAGCACCGCGTCAACATCAGCTGAACATTACTGATTGGTAAAGTATTATAAACACTAGTAGATAAACGTATTATATCGTGTACACTGCAGTGCCGATGCAGGGTGGAGGTGGGGCGGAGGCGGTGGAGCGGGGGACGGGGGCGAGTGCGAAGCGCTTTCTGCTACGTCAAACTCGTCATAGGTGTAGCTGCCGCGTCATCGTTGTAGCAGCTTTAGTTCGTTGTCACATGGGAAGGTGGCAGAAATATGTTGCAGTTTGTTAAAAAAAATGCCGAATCAATCTAAAAACCACTTTGGCAACATATACAAGGCCCACACATCACTCTTAGAAGGCAGAAAGCTCTGAAAAGTTGATTTTGCATGAGATGGGCCCTTTAAGCACAAAGAGTTGTTATTTTCCTAATCTTTTGTGTAAAAATATTGGATTGGATGGATCCATTGGTAGATAATGTAACTTGTCGTATGAAATTTACTCAAATGAAGACTCAAAGATTTTTTAAATTTTTTTTGCAGTGTAGCAATCATAGCCTGTACATATAAACGGACATACTTAATGCACTAGCGGCGCATTCCAAATAGGAAGTTTGCAGGTGGCTCTTCCGGCTCCTTCTGATCCTGGCTCCCATTGACTTACATTGGGATCTTGTGGCCCCTCTCTCTGTACCTGCTTTGTGCCTCATCATTTTGGTCTTAAAATGTTTGTATTAACCCGCTCTGTATGATCCTGGTGTTTCTATTTCGCGATTGTGTCCTTTAAAAAAAAATTTAAAATCCTATTCATAATATACTAGACCCTGGCTCCAAATTCACCCCACTCATTAGCATCACAACATTCATTCTGAACGCAGTAGGTGACATCACACTCACTTAGACTGCAGCCTGAAGTGACCCAAATCTGATTTTTTTTTTTTTTCTTCACCCCTATGTGACCTGTATCTGTATCTGATCTTTTAATGACGGTGTGAACAACACAGATCCGATTTTTGCAAATGCGACCCAGGCCACTTGGATATGTGCTCCTAAAACTGATACATATCCGATCTTTTGACATGCGACTTCAGTCTGAACGGTCAGGTCGCATTCGTCCCACCTACACATCAGGCTCGGAGTCTAGTCATTGGAGGGAAAGCGAGGTTAGCAAGTTTATTAATAGTTGGATGCATCGTTGTATTCAGGCCAAATTGGAGGGGTCTTATCGGGATCGTTACAGGTTCCAATGTCAACGAAAAATAAAGAGCCTGCGAGCCAAATACAAGGAGACTAAAAACTCAAACAAACCAAGCGGCCGTGGACGTGTAACCTGTCCATTTTATGAAGAACTCGACCGTATTTTCGGAGACAAGCCCAGCATTTAAGCGACTTCCGTAAACACTGAGCACACTCGCTGCGTGTGACGTCATCGTGTCCTCCAATGCTCATGCGGGACACTTTTGTGGTGTTTAAAGTTCACACTGGAGATCACGAACAAGTGACATTTAACTGGAAATGTGAACAACCTCGCAAAAAAATCGAATTTCACAAAAAAATCTGAATTGAGCATTAAGCCCTGCAGTCTGATGGTAGCAATGTGGGTCAAGTGTAGACACAACAACACAATGTATGCATGCTTATGGTGAAATCTGATCCCAATTCCTTGCGGTCAGAGGTCTAATGCTTACCCACTACACCGCTGATGATGATTTTTATTATTATTACATTATTGATCCCTAATTGCTTTTACTTCAAGACACTTTTCACCTGCCCACTCTGCACCCACACGCCCTTCATTAAACCCACGCACGGAAAAATAAAACACGGAAAATCAATTGGAATTCAGCGTATAGAGAACCCTCCCTTGCATCTGGAAGTACGACTACCACAATGGTGCACATATGTTCGGCGTTAGGCCTGGATGCGTCTGGCAGCTGACTGTAAACGGATGGAAGCCTTGTCAGGAGCCATTACAGCCGAGTATGACTTGATGCAGGCGCGCCGTGGGACCGCCTGTGCAATTGCTAAGGCCAAAAGTGGGTTCAGGAGGTTGCCTTAAAACCTAATTTGTCACAGCCTACCTGGTTAATCTGCAATCTGATATAGCATAATGTGCGGGGAACTTTTCTGGTACTCCAAGGTCTAAGAAAATATGGATTAGAAAGGAAGATTGAGTTTCTGAAGTAGTAGTAGTAGTGGGACGAATATTACGTTTCATACAGTAAGGAAAATCACAAATCAAGTATTGTGATATAGATTTAATTACAGTATCAATACTAATATAATAATGAGTTTTGTATTAAAATTAATTGAAACTTCTCTACAATAACTAATGTTACCATAGCATAATCATGGGAATCCCTGTATCGTTTGTTCAGTCGTTTTTCAAAATAAAACCAAAAATAAGAAAATCATTATTTGTCTCCAAAACAAAAATGAAAAAATGGATAATGATTTGGTTTTTCAGTTGTTGATTTTGTGTTTAAATGAATAATAGAAAAAGCGGATATTGGCCGTTTCCGTGACTTAAAGTGAGATGCTGAACTTTTGCGTCGCATATGGACTGAACTACGACTAAAACAGGACTAAAACAGGTCTAAACCAGGTCTAAACCAAATCTAAACCAGGTCTAAACCAGGACTAAACCAACCTGCGTAGACTGTCGGGTGATCAGGACCCAGACCGGGGCTGAGACTGGGACCAGACCGGGACTGAGATCAGAACCAGACCAGAACTGAGACCGGGACCAGGACTGAGACTGGGACTAGAAAGGGACTGAGATCAGGACCGGGACCAGGACTGAGACCGGGACCAGGACTGAGACTAGGACCAGACAGGGACTGAGATCAGAACCAGACCAGGACTGAGACTGGGACTGGGACTGAGACCAGGACTGAGATCAGGACTAGGATCAGTCCTGGTTCAGTCCATATGTGGCGTAAAAATTTGACATCACAGTTTAAGTCACATAAACGGGAAACGGCCATTTTCCTTTTTTTTCCATTATTCATCTACACACAAAAACAAAAATTTAAATTATTCATTATTCATTATATCATTATTCATTTGTTTCATTTTGGTTTTGGAGACAAATAATGAAGAAAATATTTGTTTTTTTCATTTTCTTATTCTTGGGTTTATTTTGAAAATCAAATGAACAAATGATACATGGATTCATGGGTCTTCCTCTAATATACAACATCTGGAGGACAAAAGAGACAATATTTTATTTTTTTTGTTAATCGCTCTGGCAACTGTCCTACTTTATTTATTTTTATCATTCTGAAACCCATTTTTACTCTAGCTACAGCTTGAACTGATACAAAACCTAATTCGTCACAGCCTACCTGATTAATCTGCAATCCGATATAGTGTAATGTGCGAGGAACTTTTCTGGTACTTCAAGGTCTAAGAAAATATTGATTAGACGGGAAGATTGGGTTTCCGATGTAGTAGTAGTAGTAGTGGGACGAATATTGCATTTCATACAGTAAGGAAAAACACAAGTCCAAACCAATACCAAGCAATACATGGCAAGTATTGAGATATTGATCCAATTCCGATACCAATACCAAAATAACAATATAATAATGAGTTTTGTATTAAAATGCTTTGAAACTCCTCTACTATAAAGAATATTAAGTTAGAACGGGGTCATCAAACTAACCCTGGCCTTCCATGCCCCTTTGTCCGGCTCCCCAGCCCCATTTTTTAAATATTTATATGAAGTATTTATATTTATATTAAAATAATTATACGTATTTACATTTACCGCCAAATTTGCCTCTGTATTTTCGTCACCTCACAAGCTCAAGAACAGTGACAGTCAATGCACGTGCAGAGTTCTGTAGTGCAGTAAAGGACAGCAAAATGACGAGTGTTAAAGTATGAAAAGTTGACAGAGAGTGCCGAGTTTTCAAAGAACAATGGACGACTGATTAATTTTTTTTTTGTTCAATGTAAGGACCATACAGTTTGTCTGATATGTAAAGAAAGTGTGGAGGTTTTCAAACAATATAATCTGCGTCATCAGCGAAAAATGTGGCCCTCAGAGTGAAATGTGGTGCGAAAATGTGGCCCTCAGAGAAAAATTTGGTGACCTCTACGTTTGCATATTCTTGGGTTTCAGGTTCATATAATATGCAACATTTGGAGGACGACTTTCCCCATCCAAATGATACAATGTTTTATTTTTAAATGTTGATCGCCATGACAAATGTCCTAATTTATCATTCTGAAACCCATGGACAGAGGTAATTGTTATTTTTGATTCAATGAAAGACCATGGACTGAACTAAAAATGAAATATGTGTGCAAAAAATGTTAATTGTCGTTTCACAATAACGTTTTTTAATAAACTTTCCTTTTTTAGAAAATTCAAGTATCAGTAATTTTGCGCAGTACCATGCAATATTGAAAAAGCTACATCGATATCTTTTCAGTATTGGTATTTTGGTTTTGGCGTGCTCATCACGACTAATAATATAATTTATGGAGTCTTTGGGGGCTTGGAACAGTCCCATTTCCCACTAAGTTTTTCAGTAAATCGAGGTAATCCATCATAGTCCAATTCTATATGATTATACTGGCCCAGTGTGGAGTCGTTGTGGTGTCTTCAACCTGATTGGCAATGCAATTACAGGGATCCTACATGCTCGAACCAATAAAAGTTTGTACAGTCCGGGGCAGTTTTAAGATGTCAAAATGTTCAGTGGAAACAGCACTTTCCGTTCAGTGATGTCAAACTCTGAAGCTCGTAAAAGACAGTAGTAAAGATGTTGTGGATTAGAGCAAGAGATTTGGAGAGGTCCTTTCACTCTTAAAGCTGCAGCTGTATAATGTGAATTCTATATATATATGTGTACGGAGTCTCATGGGTGTTCATCACCATCTATGAACTTCTGGCACGTCAAAGAGAGTTCAAAGTTTGTGTGTGTTATAAATGGATTCCAGACCAAACCTTAAGAAAAGTTTGAGAAGAGTGTAGAGTTTGTGAATAATGTAATATTTAAGGGTTTGCAATTAATCGAATTTTGATCGCGGTTTTGATTTGTGTGTCAAACGATCTCTAAACTCATATACCATATTTTTCAGACTATAAGTCACACTGTTTTTCATGGTTTGGGTGATCCTGTGACTTATACTCCGGTGTGACTTATATAATAAAATTTCCACACTGACAGCTGCGAGAGGTTCTAGTCTTGTGTGCCGGTATCTGCTGCTCTAAAAAAAAAAGCTCTAAAACAGAGGTCACCAAACTTTTTTTCCTCTGGGGGCCACACTGTCACTCCTGACTTTGATGGGAGCCGGGGTTGGCCTGATTTATCAGCCAGTTTCACTTCGTGGAAACCGTCTAACCTCGCAGCATTAGAATTCGTTTGCTCAACGGTAGGTGGGTACTTTTTTATTTAAACAATCGCTGCTATTTGGTACTATGCAATATGCACATAGGTAATGCACCGCTAACTGGTATATGAAGCTTTTCCCAATCCCGTAGGAAGAAGGCCAATAACATCTTTCCCTTGATAAAATTTACCAAACATTCTCTTTGTTCCGGCTTTAAATCCTTCGATCTTGGGAAATAGTTGCCAACACAGAATGTATGGCTCTTCGCTGATTGGCTGATGCCCAAAGTCACTCTTCCGGGGTTCTTGCAAACCATCTAGTGTATTCTGATTTATGAGTGGAGAGAAATGAAACTGAGCGGAGGCACTAGATGCCGCTAACCTGGCTAGGGGTCGGGTCGGTGCCGTATAACAGAACTGTATGACCCTGGCGACGCAGATTATATTCTTTGAAAACCGGCACCCTTTCTTTACATCATCACACAAACTGCACGGTCCTTAACACTCAACATAAAAATAATCGTCCACTGTTCTAACTAACTTGAGCCATTTTGCCATCTTTAAGTGCACGACAGAACTCTGCACATGCGCTGACTGTCACTGTTTGACTTCGAGCTTCTCAGGTGATGAAAATTCGGTGGCAAATGTCATATAAAAGTCATATAATTGTTTAAATATAAGTATAAATATTTTATATAAATGAATTTTTAATTGAAAAAAAAAAAAAATCCACAAAATACACGATGTAGACATGTTATTATTTGCCAATAACTAATAAAAAAAAAAGGCCATGACAACTTTTGAGGATTTCCTCATAGGGCCAGTTCAAGTGGTGGGGGCAGAGGGGCTGAGGGGTCAGTCAAAGGGGCGTGGAGGGCCAAAGTTGACCCGCGGGCCTTAGTTTGATGACCCCTTCTCTAAAAAGACTTTGCATAATAATTCTGCTTTAAAACAGAACTAGTTCATTTTGAAAGTTTTCAGCTGTCCCAAGTTATTCATCAGCACGATGAGTTTATAAGCACTTTCACAACTCTCGGAGACCAGTATGGTTTTTGCCATCACAGTAATGCCAACATAAATTATCATGCTAACAGTGCACTTCCTTTTCTTTGAAGGATAAGCCACTTTATAATTAGATGCAGACAGTGTTGTAGTCTCTTTTTTTTTTTTTTACCCTAATAGCTGCTTTTACAATATATCTGTCCAGGGATTAAACAAATTTCGCTCAACTACAAAGATAAAACTGGTGTCCTTTAGAGCTTAACTTCAATCATATATCCTCATTATCAAAGCGTCACTTTCATATGCGATGAATTTACCAAGCCCTGCGGGTAGTCTGAAAAATGTCTGCACTGAACCGGCCTAATAGTGTTATCATTTGTTTTTCTCCTAACTCACCCGCAGAATCACATATCTAAACACTCTTTATGCTTCTCTGCTCATGCATTCGCCGTTTCCTTGCTGCAGCGCGGTCGAAACTGTGATTTGGTTCTATCTGCGCTATCGTCCGCCATTACATATGTATGAGGATAAGGTTTTCCAATCACCTCTGTGTGTCTTTTAAATTACTTGCGTGTTATCGCGGGGGATTACAACCCTGCTCCTCGCACTAAGTACATTGTAGAATGAATTGAATTTTGCGCCGCTCCTGATATTACCTGGCTATTGTAAAGAGGATGGTGCCGGGCCTCGGGTTCATGCTCGTTCACCAAAGCGACAGCAAACGGAATGTGTACAAAATGTATTCTGCTGGTATTAAGACCGATACCGCCTATAGGGTAAACAAAGCAAATTTGAAAAAGCAAAGCATATATTTTCTTGCTGGGGGTAGGTTGCGTATCATTAGTTAAGGCCGTGTTTCAGACTCAAGTTACCACCCACGTAGCAACTCGACCAGTAAGAAGATTTTAGAACTTTAGAGCCATTCCCATACACTGTAGAAAGAATACTCAGAGCATTCAGCTCCAGCCAAATAAAGCTCATCGAGGCTGGCAGGTATAGGGGCAAATTTGGAGCAGAGTTTTAAATTGGGAATTCCGAACATGAAGATCATAGTAGAGTGCTTCCCAAACTTTTTTTTTTCTAGGGACCCGTATTTTAAGAGTGTCAAACCTTCGCGACCCAAGTCAAAATACATTATTTGTAAATCACAAAATAAAGGTGGATTTAAGGATTATTGAACATTAATGAGGATATTTTATTGTTGACTCAGTGATCGTGTCTCTGAATAATTAGTATTACTCAAGTTTTAAACAATGAAAAACAGTAAAATAGAAAAATGATGGCAGAGGCACTCTGATTTGCGGTGAATTTATTAAAAGTCTCTGATTTGCGGTGAATTTATTAAAAGTATGAAAAAATTAAAATGAATGAAAAACAGCAATTGAACCAGCAATGAAAGGATCCATAAGTCGCCTATTTGGACTTTAAATGTAGCCCATTTCTTTTTCTTTTCAAACATTCAGTTGAACCAGCAATATTGGAACAAAATGGTCAATAAAATAATTACAAAAAGGTTAGAAATTATACAAAACCTGTCTTAACATTTCAACCTATATGCAGATCGTGACAAGGCGACCCAAAAAAAATCTTTTGCGACCCACCTGAGAGTCACGACCCAGTCTTTGGGAAACAAGGTCATAGTAACATGGAGTGAGGCTGTTGAAGGTAGCGCTTAATATGACTCAAGAGGGTGTTGCCTGGTACCAGCCCATGGACCACATTTAGAGAAGGTCAAGCCTCATTAAAAGTCATTGTTGAGTGCCTAAACTGTTTGGTGTTTTATTTTGGTTCATAATTAGCGTGTAACTTTCAGCAGACCTTTTTCGCAACGGCCGAAAGTGCCACGATGTAGGGTAAACGTCACTTCCGGTTAATGGCTTTTCTATGGCAAAATATCTGTGGAAATGTCTCGTGTATGTTCCACCAGCTTCATAAATCTGTCCCATCACCAAATCTTCATCCAACAAGGTCGACAAAGGACATATTCTGTTCATGAAGAATTTATCCACAACTATATCAAGGTAAGAAAGACGAAAACGTAAAGGCGAACAACGACGAGCATTAGTGAACTACTTCTGAGCAAAACTAACCTTATTAAAGAATGACTTATTACTTATGTTTTATTCATGACCATAAGTAACTTGTTAACTCAAACTGATTCTAGAATTTCATGATGTAGAAATTAGCATAAACAGAGATTTCTACAGTTCGTATGCTACAGATGTTCATGGATCACATGTCTCGCATTTAAACTGCACTAATCTCTGTCTATGCTTATACTGACATCATGAAATCGATTTTTACTCTCAATTCTAGGATCAGTCTGAGTTAACAAGTTATGTTTTATTCATGACCGTCACGTTAGTTTTGCTCAGGAGTAATTCACTTATGCGTCGTTACGTTTTTATCTTTCTTACCTTGATAGTTGTGGATAAATTCTTCATGGACAGAATGTTCTTTGTCGACCTTGTTGGATGAAGATTTGGTGATGGGGCAGATTTATGAAGCTGGTGGAAAATACGCGAGACATTTCCACAGATGTTTTGCCATAGAAAAGCTTCAACCGGGAGTTACTGTACGTTTATCCTACATCGCGGCATTTCCTGTCGATGTGAAAAAGGTCTATTTGAGATTTCCAAATTTCTGTGGTTCTGGTGAGCATCTAGTGACTAATAAACCTCCTCTTTTACATGTTACTGAGGACACCAGATAAATGACATAAATATTATAAAATAAACATGGAACATTTTGATTTTGAAGTAACTCCAGACATCATTGGCCAAGTGATCGAGCTGTAGCAACGGACACGGACTGAAAGCATCTATAATTATCTATGACCTCCACACATGGCATTACAACATTCTAGACGGCCAAAACTGAGATGGAGGCCAGATCAGAACTCTGACTAACAAGCAAATACAGGCTTATTACTTCCTTACAGAGGTAAAAATAGCAAGACATTTTAATTAAGAAATTTCTATAGACTTACAATATGTAAGTGGAATTTGGCACACGCTGCAAGACAAATTGGACCTCTGAAACTGTCCAAAAATAATACTCATTAGAGTGGCTTGTGTATGAACCCATAAATCAAGTTGTCTAAAGTAGAGGATTAAGAAAGTTTCCAAAGATCAGTACAGGGCTATAAGATGACTCACTGCACTATTGTTTAATATGTAGGACAAGTTACAGTTTTTCGTGAGATGTTTGCTATACATTGTCAAGAGAATGTCACGGATGTTTAAAAGGGTGTGTTGTTTTTACAGATAAATGATATGTCAAGCCTACAGTTTGCTTTCGTTGGAGATGAGTCATGGCACATATGGAGAAGAAATGGGTTAATCTGTTCGAGCATGGTCATTAAAGTACATGATTCATTCACCATTCATTCATAGTAAACTCTTCACTGTCCTCGTTGTTACATATCTCAGGTTTTTTGATACATGGAGGTCACGATCAGAGAAACTGCAACCTCCAATTTTTTACTCTTCATTACACTCTTCATATATACTTTACAGCAGCAAAAATGAACTGAAAAAAAAAAAAGCAGCGAACAAGTATATTTATTACTGTGCTCATAGGGTATACTTGCGTGTTTTGAATAAACTGGGTGAGCGACTAGGCGGCGGTAGTGACCATCAGAGATAGGGACTTGCAAGTCATGACTTGGGCTCGAGTCAGACTTGAGTCACTATTTTTAGGACTTGATAAAATGGGATTTGAGACTTGACTTGATAAATGGACTGGATTTGACTTGGACTTGAAGGGTAACAACTTGGGACTTGACTCGAATTTACTTGAAGACTTTAGAAGCACTTTTAAATCTGAATTCTTTCTATTCTGACTGTAATGATTTTATCTAAGATCTTGTCAAGAAGATTTAAAAAGGGGAAAAAATGCATTTCTACAACTCTTATATACTCTATAAATAGTCGTATCATAAATCTTAAAATTCATATAAATTGCAAAAAATCTAAGCTACTTTGGTTTAAAGACTTGAAATTACTTGAACCTCAAAGCAGACGACTTGGACTTGACTTGAACTTATAGGCCAGTGACTCGAGACTCGATTACAACTTTAGGGACTTGACTCGGACTTGAGACTTGCAAAACAACAACTTGGTCCCACCTCTGCTTTCATATTAGTTTAATTGACTAGTAACTTTGCCCATTAAGCTATGGCCTTGTTGTCTGACCAGCCTGAACCACATGCTTTGACAAAACTTTGGTGAATCTGGAGCCATGTTCTGTCTCCCTGATTTCAAAGGACGTGACTGACAGGCAATCGGAATACACTAGACGGTTTGCAAGAATCCCGGAAGTGCGAGTCCAGGCACCAGCCAATCAGCGAAGAGCTATACATTCTGTGTTGGCAATGATTCCCGTGATCGAGGATTTAAAGCCGGAACAAAGAGAATGTTTGGTGAATTTTATCAAGGGGAAAGACGTTATTGCCCTTCTTCCTACGGGATTTGGAGCATTACATAAGTCAGGACCAAATAGCGGCGATTGGTTAAATTAAAAAAGTACCTGCCTATTGTTGAGCAAACGAATCCTAATGCTGTGAGGTCAGACGGTTTCCACGAAGTAAAAACCGGCTGATGAATCAGGTTACCAAACATGTTTATGTATAAGAAAGAAGAAAGTTTTAAATTTGGTTCTGAATATTACCAGAATTTTGGAAAGGAGCTGTCCTCATTTGAGAGACACGCTACAAATTAGCAGCTGCATTTGGATTGTTTCAAGTTTGGACAGAAGATTTTCACCCTCTATTGTTCCCTTCTGATTTCAAACAGAATGTAAAAGGGACTGGCTGGTTACGCGAACAGAACCGCCAACCTTCTGATCAGCGGACAAACGCTCTACCAACTGAGCTACGCGGACCACCCAGGCCCACTGGCTGTCACGTTTATTTATTTTATTTCGCTGAACAGTAGTTAACTCATTCCCCTGCTGCTTTGCAACTGCCGTGCCTCCACCGTGTGTCCGTGTGAGCGGTCGCTGCCTGCTTCCCCCGTTACCTCATCTGTCATTCCATTATTTTCTCCTTTTTTCTTCACCAATTCTGCTTAGCTCAACATAACTCTCCTCATTGATCACTGACAACCTGACACATGGCCTTCTTATGTTTCTGTATCAGACGTTACAAAGCCTGCGTGGTCCCGACCGCAGATCATAATGCACTGTCGCAGTTTCTCCCGCCTACTTTGATGCGTGACAATCTAAACGGTGACAAACAGTCTCCCATAATGGCGGTGGACATGGGTAGCTCACATGTCTCCGGGGGTTGGGCGTTGCGTCTCGTGAGTTATTTTCCTAGACTGTCCGTTCCAAGTGATAAATAGTGGATATACTGATTATCTGTGGTTGAGACGTGCATTATAACGGAAGATTGATTTATGTTTGAGAATGTAGACGGGACAGCTACTTCATGGACCATGCTTGATCAGGTTTAACGACAATATGTTGGAAAATTCCCCTGATCAGAAATAAGCAAGTGGAAAGAAGGATTCTCTATGCTCCGTGGGTTTCCATATGGTTTTAAAATGCATCTGGGGCACTTGCATCACTCAAATGGGACAGGCTCGAAAGTTTGGACATTCTCTAAAAAAAAGGAAAGTAAAGAAAAGTTGGGTCGACCATCTGGACGGGTTCTCTCCTGTCCAACATTCCGCTGGGGAAGAAGGTATTTTGTGCCCCACCTGGTGTCTCTGAGTGTAGGTACAGCAATCAGTAACCCTGACAGAGTAGGTACGCTCAAGTACACTTTATTGTCCCTGTAGGGAAAGATAAGCTTGGTTATGACCTGGAGGATTTATCTGTTGTGTATGTTTTAGGTTGACGAGTGGAACTGGAATGCCTGGAGGAAACTCGCTCAGAGATGCGGAGAAACAACATAACAAATGAGGACGGCGGCCCAACATTCAAACTCAGAACCTTCTTGCTGTGAGGTGAGTGTGTTTGGCACTCGGCCATCGTGGTGCTTTGTAAAAAAGACAGTTGAATGAGTTCTTAGGGTGACCAAATGTCCGTTTTTCCCTGGACATGTCCGTTTTTCACGTCCTATCCTGGCCATCCGAGTTTTTTTTTTTTTTTATATAAAGTTATGCAAATGTCCAGGTTTTCATTATCTTTCATTGGGCCATTAAATTGAGAGGCTCTCGTAGCTCTCTGTTCTCACAAGGAGCGAGCCGACACAAACAGTCGGTCAGCCTGCAACATGCCGAAGCGCAAATGTGGATTTAACGATGACTTGTACAAGAAATTCCATCCCGGTCGGGACAAGTGGGAGGCCATGTGCACGGTGTGCAAAGCAGGCATATATGTTTCGGTGTCTAGTGGGGATGCCAGGGACGTCAAGGCTCACCAGGACAATGAAAAACATTAAAAAGCTTTGCCAGGTGAGAGTAGCTCAATGTCGATGACGAGGCCCCACCTCCCACCCCCCGTACGGTGTCCTGGGTTTTGACAAACGAAAATATGGTCACCCTATGTGTTCTACACTACTGGTCTAAAGTTTTAGAACACCACACAACTGTTTTTTACCGTTTACTGCTGACTAAAATGTATTCTAAACTTTTGATTCATCAAAGTGTCCATCTTTGGCAGATATAACAGATGAACACACTCGTGGCTCAGAAATTAAATATTCTTCAAAAAAGTTTTTTTCCCCAGAAGTTCCCATAAATGTCTCTCTTTTTCTTTATTTATTTATATAGCACTTTTCACAGACATTCTTGTCACAAAGACACTTTACAGAGCATTACATTCAGCATTATTCATTCACTCTATACCTGGTGATGGTAAGCTACTAGCTAGGTGCCCTGGGGCAGACTGACAGAACACGGCTGCCATGCCAATCGGCACCAACGGTCCCTCCGACCACCACCACACACACTCACACACACTCACACACACTCACACACACTCACACACACTCACACACACTCACTCACACACTCACACACACCACTTCATACTAGGTAATGTGGGTGAAGTGTGTAGCCACTAACACCAGTGCTAATTTCCACCTGTCATCCCTGGGCAGGTTCATTGTTTGATTGTATTTAACTTTGGGTTGACGAGGGAAACCGGAGCACCCGGAGGAAACCCATCCAGACATGGGGAGAAACATGCAAACTCCACACAGAAAGGCCCGGGCCACCTTGGGATCGAACCCGGAACCTTCTTGCCGCGAGGCATGAGTGCTAACCACTCAGCCACCGTGCAAATGTGTGGCACTTGCAGGTTGCTTCACTCTTCTGTCCAGTTCATCCCAAACCAGCTCGATGGGGTTTAAGTCTGGACACTGTGCTGGACACTCCATGTTTTCAAGTTTATCATCTTGTTCTTTTTTTCTGAGATAGATTTGGCAGAGCTTGGACTTGTGCTTTGTTATCTTTTATCTTTTATTTATTTATTTATTTTTTAAACCTCTATCTGTTCAGTTCTTACCTTTATACCATTTCAAGCTCTTCATTGGACTTGTGCGACTTGAATTGCAATAAATAACTGGAAAAATGTGGGTGTTCTAAAACTTTTAACCGGTAGTGTATATTACTCTGATAGAGTGGGTCGTCCGTAACATTGACAGTGGGTACATTACACTGACAGAGTAGGCACATTTAAGTACGGTTACATGTCTAATGGGGACATTGTATTGCTATATTACTTCCATAACCTTCACATAAACCATAACCTTAATCCATATCTGATATTTAAACCATGTGATTTACGTCAAAGGAAACAGATTTTTGTCTCCATGAGGGAGGCAGGTACGCACAGAGAGAGTGTCTATACAGATTTCCCCATAACGTGGTAACTACCCATTCACACTGACAGAGTATAGATACACTGTTAACACTGATGAAGTGGGTACTCAAATACACCAATCGACTCTGTGGAAGAAGAGATATTGTATCTCAATGGGGCCTGTCTCTCCAAATAAAAGAAATAAATGGAGTGGGCACTATGCTACGCTGACTGAATGTGTACTCTGCTCTAACACTGATGTAGTGGGTTCTGTGTTACACTAAACCAGGGGTGTCAAACATATGGCCCGGGGCCCAGATCCGGCCCTCCAAGACCTTTAATCTGGCCCTCCCTTGGCTGATTTTCTACTAAAATATTTTTATTCTATTTTAAAACCTGAAGACAGAATTAGCAATTTTTCGTACACCATTCACAGTCAAACCCTCTGATGTGCCCGCAGACATGCAACTTGAAATAATAGATTTACAGTTATTACCTTTGTGAGCAGGTTTTCTCAGTAAT
This sequence comes from Boleophthalmus pectinirostris, assembly GCF_026225935.1. Lineage (NCBI taxonomy): Eukaryota > Metazoa > Chordata > Actinopteri > Gobiiformes > Gobiidae > Boleophthalmus > Boleophthalmus pectinirostris. Next base: position 8,924,049 of record NW_026570970.1, on the reverse strand, counting down.
GAACATTAACAAAGCTGCGCTCAAAGCTAAACACACAAGCACTTGAATGACATTCTGACGATAGCAGCTACTCAGGACATGGTGCTTGTTATGGATGCACTTGTGGAGGCTAAAAGATGCCAAGTTTCAGGAGCAAAAAGAAAGCATGACTAAATTCTATGAAATGCATACAAGTTAATGTTAAAACACTGTGCTGAAATTGCATTTTTTCTAAGGTTTCAGGTTGTTGATTATATTATAATATTTTGTAGAAGAAAGAGTTCATCAATTAAAAAAAGATTTGCGTTTCCCTTTACAAATATTTGAACTTATGGCATATATACCCCAAAAATAGCAATGAGTTTTCTGATTTTCTGAGTAGGTTGGATATGGCCCCCGGACCAAAATGAGTTTGACACCCCTGCTGTAAACTAAATTGGTACATTGAGATAAACCAATCACAATACTACTGTTCATGTACCCTAATTCAGTTTTGCGCATACATTCTCCAAAAATGTAAATCCACACAGTTAAAACATAACACTGCGGTCACATTTTGCCTTACAGAACAGTAGGGGTGACTGATTTGCTTAAACCAAAACACGTTAAACACTGCCAGCCAAACGCACTGACGCAACGAGTGTGAACACTTCCTGCAGACTTCAAAAAGCATTGCACATCCACCCGGAAAAAAAAAAAAAATACAAATTTGAAAGAACAAAAACATGTTGGGGATAGAAACTGCTAAGAGCTTAAAATGGACATTCAAAACAACGAAGCTGCACACTTTAACAGGCCGGACGATGAAGTTAACCAGCACTGACAAGAGTCTGGAGAACACAAGGTCTGCAGATTCAAAAGCTAAACTCTAGAATCGTATACAGACAATATGTTCACGAAAAAAAAGACAGTCTCAAAGCAAACTGTTAAAAGTTGTAGGCTTCAGCGGGGTGTGCCAATATTGGTGATGACAAGCCAAACTGCATATGGTCAACAAGAGAAAGTAGGTGAGTGCTGAAAGGTGAATGGATTCCTTGAACCAATAAATCACAATATAATTCATACCAACTGCTGCTGTGCTGTGGTTCTGCAAACAATAAAGAGGAAAAAAAAGTCCAAGAAATAATGCAACGCAGATATGAAAATGTAAATAATAGATATGGGAAATTTCAAATAAGAGAAATGGTTATGGAATTGTTATTGTTTATCAAGATACTCGGCTTTGACAGTGATGGTTGGCTGGTAAGATTCCTACAACCTTCAAACAAAAATGTAAAAAATATATATATGAAATGATTGTGTCATAGTTGCAACCTGAAACTTACATAATCAAAGCTTTAATATAAATACCCATGTACACATTTATATAAACCTGGTTTCCCATTGAAAACTTCCTTTAAAATGCCTGTAGCCAATTTATCCATGTATTTGAGCAAAATTTGTCTCATATAAATATCTTTTATAAGCAGCTTGAGGTGAAAATAAGTCTGCTGTGTACTGTCCACAACTGATTAGAATGTGTTTTATTGTCCAGTAATGAGGAGGTGTGCGTTAGCATGCTAGTTGCTTTAATTGTAGAACTTTTACCTCAGAAAGTTTTGATCAGAATCCAAAAGTAATAATTTCAAACCATTTAAACTGAACTAGTTCTGTTTTTTGGGGTTTTTTTTTTTCACTTTTTCCAAAGAGTAAAAGTCAGTGGCTTTAACTTTTTTGTGTATTTTACTTAACTTTTTAAAATTTATTTATTTATTACGGCGCTAACCAAGATTTTGGATGAATGTCTGATGGCAGATTTTTCTGTATTGTAGTATCTGAATTGGTGTTTAACTGAAAGATTACATTGTCTGTGAAGTACAATGCTTGTGACATTGCTTAATATCATAGACTGTATATATATATATATATATATATATATATATATATATATATATATATATATAAATGGATAAAGCCAACCCACTAGCTGCCATGTTCCAAATAGGACGTATTTATGGAGGCGCTTCCAGCTCTATCAGATGTAGTGGTGTGCAAAAATATCGAAATATCAATATATAGTTTTGTTTAATGTGATGATACAGCAACCCACGACATCAATAGTGTATCAATATATCGGCAAGAGTATTTTGAGGTATATTTTACTCAATTATTTTGTTACATTAACAATGAACATGAATATTGCACAAGAAAACTTTCAGTATCACAGCATGATTTAGGCTGCCTTTATATGTATACATTTATATTCTGAATAGAAAAAGCAAAAGTGGAGTTGCGTCCTCACTTTTTATTCCGCTTAGATGAGCGTTTTGGGAGCACATGTGCATGCATACGGTGACGCAGTAGTGTGTGGAATTTGATTGTGTATACCTGTACTTAAAGCAACAAGAGCATCTTTGGAAATACAGAAGTTTTCATGCCACGCATTTTCATCAGCTACTCCTTCCACAAAGATGTCCCACCATCGACTTGTTCTCAAAAACGCCGTTAACATCTAAACAAAAGGCACTTTGGATAAAATATTTTGTCATTTTTACCCACAAGCATTCTCGAGTAAACAGCCCCATCGCCTTTATTTTTTATTAAACCGTATCGAATCGCTTTGAAATATATCATCAAATCGAAATTGCACTGTATCGTGAGATCTATCAATATTGTGGCCTGTGTATCGAGGTATGTGTCGTATCGGCAACTTCTTAATGACCCCCAGCCCTAATCAACTGTTTCCATTTGACTTTACGTTGAGAAACTGTCGCCCGTCTCTTTGTAACTGCTGCCATGAGCATCATCATTTTGGTTTTAAAATGTTCTTACTAACTTACTAACTACTTATTTTTTCGTAAATAAATTCCTGATTCTGATATGGACCTGGCTTCAAGCTGACTCTCGTAAACTCCTGGCCTCATTTGACTGGGTGACGTCACACTCCCTTAGCCCACTTCTTTATACAGTCTGAGCTTTGTATCTACCAATATTTCTCCTAACAGGGTAGTTTTTCTCTCCAGTCAAGTTCAGTATATTTTTATTTTGGTAGCCTGCACATTTGAGTTTAAATCTTGACTTTTCATTTCGTGTGGTCTACAAACCTTCATAACATTCACATTCATAAAGAACATAGGAAACACATTTCCAGTATACATCATGCTCACTTGTGCTTGTAACATTTGGACTCTGTGTACTTTGAATAGTGCCTTTGTATCCCGCTCTCTGCTCTGTTTATTGAGCAGTCCTTTTCACTGGAGCTCTGACTGTTTGAACTTTTAGAATGGAGAATATTAAAACCTTTCAGTGTTAGTTCTTTAAGGGGGGTACCGTCACATCCATACTTAAAGACGATATCATGCTTTTCAAACCATGTTATAATCTTTCCTCATCGAAAAACGTGTTATTGTAAGCATGCAGATGAAATGAATGTGGGTCAAGATTAAGAAGTGCCAAACTCTGCTAAACAAAAGGTTAAAAGTAGCTGTTGATTTAAACTCCCGCTTCATGGCATCACAAGGTCGAACAGAGCATTTTGAGCTTTGGAGATCTGAAACAGCCCATTATAAAAAGTTACTCAAACATGCGTAAATAAAACAAAAGACAACTCACAACATTATAGCATTATAACGTGGTTTGAAGCCCATAAGAATCAGTTTTGTGTAATATAGGACCTTTAATTGTGCACTATGTACCGTATTTTTCGGACTATAAGTCGCATTGGGGTTATACAAGTTATAGTGATAACAATAGAACAGAGAACAACAGACTGTTAACGTCACATATGAACAGTTCTTCAGGTAACTATAGCATAAAAAAACAGAACAGAACAAGTTTAACAGACTCCCCATCTCACTGCAAATCACTAAATCCACTGAAATCTTCATCCACGGTGTCACTTCTGAGTAACTCCGTGACCTCCGGAGGTAAACGGAGCGCCACCTCCTCTTCTGTGTCGCTGTCGTCAGACTCGGCATCAGCTCCAGTTAGAATTATTCCAGCCTTTCTGAATCCCAACGGGACAGTTTCGGTTGCCACTAAAGTCCAGGCTTTGTCCATCCATCCAGTGACTTCCAGGAAAGTTGCATGGCGCACCCTCCCGTTGTCACAAGTTTCTTGCTCACGTCAAACTTCCTTTTTGCTGTTCGATTACCATTTTCAGCTGCATATTTCGCTACTTGCAGCTTGTCATCTGCAAAATATGATTTTCTTTTCACCAAATCATAAAAAAGTGCAACTTATATTCCAAAAAATATGGAAACTCCCTTTGTTAGATTCTCTATGGAGAATCTATGGAGATGTTATTCGTGTCTTGCAGTCATTTTAATTATTTTTTTCAAGGCCCAAAACAAAAACAAAACAAAAAAAAGATGGTAAAAATTTTAAATACACTCTTACTGTTGATGTAGTTGCCTTTCCACAGATCTCACCTGTAACTTGACTTGATGGCATCAGCTTGTCTCCACGAGTATAGATTTGTTTTAAAGGGACAGAGTCAGAGCCAGAGTTTTGGAGACGGGTTTGGGTGTTTTGTGGAGTGGGTAAGACTGTTTTAAGTTTCAGTTTTGACATGCTCTAGCACCAGCGACCTCTGCAAATACAAGAACTGGACGGAATATTTTAAAAAGTGTCTCCACACGTCTCCAACACTCTGGCTCACTAGGAAATGAGGTCCTACGTCCAAAATTCCAGACTGTCCCTTTAATACCATACCATACTTCACCTTTACACTATTATTACTTTCATACATTTCAATTTTAATATGAAACGCCAATCCAAAGTTCCCACGGTATAACATGATATGAGACCAATCTGCACACCCACCAATCTGCACCCATAAGAAAAAAAAAAATCATTGAGGTAATATGGAACAGCTTTAATAGATTAAATGCATTTAATAACCATCAGGGCCTGCCAAAGTCCCCAGCACAACGGGGTCATCTTTCAAAAGGCCCTGAGACCGGAGGGAAGCCGGAGAGGGCAGTTTCTCCTTCCAGATTAATTTCATTGAATCCTGGGTCTACTCATCAATTAGGCATACAGACTCAGGGCTAAGGCATACAACATTTATCTAACAAGGGCCAGCTTTTAATATCAAGTAGGAGCATTAGACGTAGTGTGTGCAGTGCTCCCATAGAGTACAGTTCGGGGGAGACTAATCGAGTAAAGGGAAAATGCTACAAATCTGATGTCGGCGATTACAAATTAAGAAAGAAAACCCATTGCAGAAACATTACTCATTTGGAAAGGTCCTATATTGCGCGAAAAACTTGTGAGCCTTAAGCCATGTTAGAACCTTGTTACATCCTCAAAAACAAACCTGGATCTGTGTTTTGTTTCTTTAATACATATTTGAGAAATCCTTGATTATTAATCTTCAAAGATAAAAATGCTCTGTTCCATCTTCTAACATCATGAAGCGATAGTTTTCAAGTTCAGCTCCTTTTATCTTTTTGTTCAGTAGAGATGGGAGATTCCAGAGCAGAAATTAACCAAATGATCCTAATAAAGGTGTGTGGTGTTTAAGAAGTGTTTTCTATTTGAGAGAAGAACTATAACTAAAAAATATGCAGGATTTGTGTGTTAAACATGTGGGAATGAATCAAAACACAGCTCCAAGTATGTTTTTAATGCAGAAACCACATTGTGATGGATAAAAAAACAGTCTAATATGGGCCCTTTTTAAAATAAACAGATAACAGATTAATATTAAAGGCGGCAAGAATGTATAATGGTTAAGAAACCAGGCCAAAAATACTAGTATAATGGTGGTGGTTACCTAAGTGAAGTTATGTAATGAGGGGTCTATCAGCAAGTGTTTTTCAGCATTTTATGTTCCTAAAAGTCAGTCTATATGAACTTTAAATTATATTTTAGTTAGGAACACTTTCAGCTTGATCTAGTGGCACAATGTGTAGTTAGCACTTCCGCCTCAGAGCAAAAGGATTCGACTTCCAGGCCTTTCTGAACATTTGCATGTTTCTACCCATGTCTGGTTGAATTTCCTCTTACCCCTTAAACCTAAAACATTCACAATAAGCAAATTCCTCCAGCTAAAGCATTTCTCTCCAGCGACTAGGTCAGAAATCGAAATACACCAGACGGTTTACAAGAACCCTGGAAGTTGTAGACCACGTAACGCAAATCAGCAAAGAGCTGAACCAACCCGATACCACACTGCATGCTCTATCTTCCTTTGAACTTCCTTTGTCAAATTTTTTATTGCACCTTTAATTCGCAAGTTCATCTCACAGAAACAACAGTGATCGTTGACAGACATGTTCACTCTCTGCTTTGTTTGCTGTTGTTTTGGCAATTACTTGGACACCACTGAGCGTTCTGGCACGTTACAAACATCACGACCAAATAGCTGTGATTGGTTAAATTTTTGAAAAAAAGTACCCGCCTACCATCGAGCGAACGAATCCTAATGCTGCGAGGTCAGATGGTTTCCACGAAGTGAAACCGGCTGATGAATCAGGCTAGTCCTGACCAAGACTAGCTCAAGATCATTAGATGGGTCCCCAGGTGCTGTTCCCACGGCGCCCAGTGCTCTTCTGTGTACCTCACCCATCTTTTGAAATCCCCTGATGGTGAAAATAAAGTGTATTTTCTGGCTGTACCGGATTTTGTAGTTGAGAAAAATTTGTCTTGTTTCGGTAGGATGATCAGAATAAATAAAGTACAGTGAGGTATAACTTTGCACCACTGCGAACGGTATAAAATTAACTGGTTTTGTTTTTCTGTTTTTAAGACAATAAAAAACTAGTAAAGCACCTTTAACCTTCTGACTTGTGTTGAGGATACAAGTCAGGAAGTGACTAAATCTGTAAACAAATTAGTGGATTATAAAAAGTAAAAACAAAACTTTGGAAATCTCTAAACGTGTCAGCTCTAGTCTTTTACATAAAGCCATTATTGTTATTCTTCAGAGGCACAACACAAGAAAAGTCTGAGAAAAAATGGCCGTCCAAGAACTAACACTTGTGACTCTAGCTGCACTTTTGCCTTTTATTTTTGGGTTGCCTCCATCAGGTGCATTTACTACTGAGTTATTTATAAAAAAAAAAAAAAAATGTCATTCTTACAAATATCATAAAGCAACATACAAGGTGCTAAGACGCAATATGGCTTCACTGTCGCTATATTAAAACCTACATCTTCTCACGGACATGTTAAAAATGAGGGTTTTCACACATGGGGCTTTTAGAGTTGGACCCATCCCCGTATACTTTTACTGTTCTCTTTGTTTATAGTGAGAAGTGTATTTATATTTATGATCGCTTTCAGACAGGTGTGATTTTCTCACCTAAAGACGCATGTGCCGCTCCGAAAGCGAGGAGAAAAAAATGAGCCACTCCTTCGTTCCAGCTTTTTGCACGTAAGAAGCTTTCGTAAATGTGTTTTATAATTGTGAGTAAACTGTGAAAGTTGCCAAGTTTCTCCAATGTTTTGAAGGATGGGTCGAGCAAAGGACGTTTTTCCATATTCATCCACTTTCTTTTGTGTTATCCGGGGCTGGGTTGAGAAGGCGGCAGTCTGAGCAGGTACTTTCAGACTTCCTTTTCCAAACATACTTCCTCCAGATCTTCCAGGGCGATCCTAAGACGTTTGGGGTCTTCACCGGGGCCATTCTGAGGGCTTGCAGTTTTATCTTTTTTGTAATTTTTCAAAGCTCATGATGACAAGTTAAGCTAGAAACATAAATTGAGCAGTAAATCGAGAGCTTTTGCCATCCTCCCCTCAGTCATGACCAAGACCCCGAGATACTTTACTTAAATCCAGGCTCAAAACGGTTCTGTTTCACTGTGCATATGACTGAAATTTAATTATGTAATTTATGTAATTAATGTCTCTCTCTCTTTTTTAATTTTAATCTTTAATTTTGTGACAATTATTTATGATTTGATTTGTTTTTATTGTGATTTTAATGTATTTCTTATTCTGTAAAGCACTTTGAATTACTTTGTGTACGAATTGTGCTATACAAATAAACTTGCCTTACCTTTAGCTCCTCCTCTTAAGGCAGGGACTCCCCACTCACCCGGAGTGGACAAGCCACCTTTCTCCAGTCGAGAACCATGGCCTCGGATTTGGAGGAGCTGATCTTCATCCCAGCCGCTTCACACGCGGCTGCAAACCGCCCCAGTGCTGCAGGTCCTGGTCCGATTAAACCATCAGGGCAACATCATCTGCGAATATCAGAAACTAGATCTTGTAGTCCCCAAACTGGACCCCCTCCGGCCCCTGACTGCACCTAGAAATTCTGTCCATAATTACAATGAACAGAACCGGTGACAAAGGGCAGCCCTGGCGGAGTCCAACATGCTCTTGGAACAGGTCTGACTTAATGCCGGCGATGCGAAGACAGCTCCTGCTCCGGTCATACAGGGACCAGAGAGCTCTTAGCAAAGAACCCTGGACCCCATACTCCCAGAGCGCCCCCCACAGGACACCACGAGGGACACGGGTGAACGCCTTCTCCAAATCTACAAAGCACATGTGGACTGGTTGGGCAAACTCTCATGAACTCTCGTGCGCCCCATGGAGAGTGTAGAGCTGGTCCAGCGTTTCACGGCCGGGACGAAAACCACACTGCTCCTCCTGGATCCGAGGTTCGACTATCGGCCGGATTCTCCTCTCCTGTACCCTGGAATAGACCTTACCGGGGAAGCTGAGGAGTGTGATTCCCCCTGTCCCCTGCAATTACTTTTCATTTGATTAAAAATGGTCAATTAAACTTAGGTCGTTCAAAATTCACTGTAATACAAATGTAAAATGTGTGTTTTTATGTGAACTGCCTTTATTTGAAAGTCTCACTGTACTGACCACCAGCTCTCCACTACGAATATGTTTCTGTATGTGGCCCTCTGTGAAAAAAGGTTTCCACTATAAATAAAATCCCAACTCTTTAAGGTTTGGGCGAGGTTGAGGGTTATGGATTTTCAAAAACATAAAATGAGAAAACAACATAAGTGCCCTTTTAGATGCAATTTTAACTATAGCTCTACTAACACGTGAACTCTCCATCAAATTTACTAACTGGGGTTTTTGATATAGTGGTTTGGAATACAAAGGACTTGAGTGTGGTCTTGAAGCATGGTTTTAGTTAATTGGAGGGAGCGAGGTTGAAGCCCTTTAGTTTATTTAGAGGGTGAGTAAACACTTCACCGGAGCGGCCCTGGGCTACACAAAAGAGAGAGGGACCATAATGACAAGAATAGTGTTCTGCATTGGCAAAATACTCCATGTTATTTCAATATACTTTACCTTGGTAATTCATGGGATATTACACTGCCAAAAGAGTGTGTGCCAGTTTGTTTCAATGCAAACCCACACAAGATACTTTATACTTCTTACTTTAAACGGCCCTTATTACGCGATTCTCTGATCTGTGTTATAATGCTGTTTCCTCATCACAAACAGACCAGGAGTTGTTGTTGTTTAACACCAGTGTTGGGAAGGTTATTTTTAAAATGTATTCCCCTACAGATTACATACCTCAAAATGTAGTTTGTAACGTAATCCATGAAGTTACTTAAAGTGACTAACGTAATCTGAATACTTTGGATGACTTGATATTGTCATGCTTTTTAAAACTACATGAACGTAGCAACCACATCCTGAAAATTCTTGTTTGTTCTCCTCAAATTGGTTGAGCCCAAGTCTCCATGAACAGACATTTGTTTGCTGTAAAGTAGCAAAGTCTAGGAAATCTGAACATAAGAAGTTTTGTCTGATAAAAGAAAATAAACAGCCCAGTCTTTCCTTAATCATATTAAAAATATTATTGATAGAGAAATATGCTTTCTATATGAGATCACTGCTGCCTTAAATTATGTCCAACCTACTGTTAAGTGTCATATTGTTTAGACCTGGTTTAGTCCTAGTTTAGACCTGGTTTAGACCTGGTTTAGTCCTGGTTTAGTCCTGGTTTAGTCCTGGTTTAGTGCTTTTAGATCTGGTTTAGTCTTGTTTTTAGACCTGGTTTAGACCTGATTTAGACCTGGTTTAGTCCTGGTTTAGTCCTGGTTTAGTGCTTTTAGATCTGGTTTAGTCTTGTTTTTAGACCTGGTTTAGACCTGGTTTAGTCCTAGTTTAGTCCTGGTTTAGTCCTGGTTTTAGTCCTGGTTTTAGACCTGGTTTAGACCTGGTTTAGACCTGGTTTAGTCCTGGTTTAGTCCTGGTTTAGTGCTTTTAGATCTGGTTTAGTCTTGTTTTTAGACCTGGTATAGACCTGGTTTAGACCTGGTTTAGTCCTAGTTTAGTCCTAGTTTAGACCTGGTTTTAGACCTGGTTTAGACCTGGTTTAGACCTGGTTTAGTCCTGGTTTAGTGCTTTTAGATCTGGTTTAGTCTTGTTTTTAGATCTGGTTTAGACCTGGTTTAGTCCTAGTTTAGTCCTGGTTTAGTCCTGGTTTTAGTCCTGGTTTAGCCCAAAATATGAAAACAGGAAAATACTGCCATGTAATCCATTTATTTCAACAAAGTAACTGTAATTCAGTTATCACTCATGGAAACAATAACTGTAACTGAATACAGTTACTCATAATTTGTACTTTGATTTCGTAACGCCGGTACATGTAATCTGTTACTCCCTAACAATGTTTAACACACAAACTCTCTCATATTTAGGCTGAGTTTTTTTTGACAAATCGAAAACACACTGTTCCACCTACAGTATTTTGTCATGGGTTTGTCCAAAATAAATAAACAGTAAACATATGTAAAGAGTAAAAAATTTAAATAGTAAAAAATGATGGCTCAGTCAGAAAAAACTTCACTTCAAGTGCATTTTTTATTCACATCACAGCCCAACGTGCAAATGCAATATTTAGAGTAAAAATGGCAAAGCAGAGTCCAAAAAAAGAAGTATTTACAACAGTATTTACAGCAGCACTCAAAGCAAGCCAGCACCCACATACTCAGGTCAAGGACAGACTCCCCCTTGGTTTAACCAATTAAACAAAACATAGGGTTTTAAGGATGACTTAAATTATTACGAATAAATCAGGACAACTCAAAACATGTGTGAATGAAAAAACACAACTCCAGGTATGTTTCTGATCGGGTAAAATGGCTTAAAGCTCACAAGGGTCAACTTTGTGTCGAACCTTCAAGCTAAAAATGTTCCTGTAACGCGTCAGAAATCTGTGAAAATATTCTATGTCACATTTGCAATTACATTTCATTTGATCAAAACTGGTCAAAACTGGTTGTTGTTGAAAATTCTAGTCATTTAAAGCAAGGTTAGCAGAGCGGTATGGCTGTGTTGCAAGGTCTCAAAACTATTCAGTACATTCTTTCATATGGCCGTGCATCTGGTTCAAACCGCACTCGCAAGACACGATAATAAGCATGCATAAAGAAAAGAAGCCCACTGGGTTATATAAACTCATGAGGCGCAGTCAAATCTCCAGTTCTTGCCTTTTATACTTTCTGTTGTGATCCATGCAAACCCTTATAATACTAATAAAATGAAAATGAATGGTTAATAAAAAAAAAATATATTGATAAACTAATGCTCCTTTTTATTTAGATTAATTTGTACCTGACAGTGTTTCTCTTTTTTTCTAGGGACCCATATTTTAAAAATCACAAACCTTCGTGACTCAAGTCAGCAGACATTATTTGTACATCACAAAATAAAGTTGGATTTGACCATTATTGAGCATTAATGAGGATATTTTATTGTTGACTGAGTGATCGTGTCTCTCTGAGCAATTAGTATTACTCAAGTTTTAAACAATGAAAAACAGTAAATGAAGCAGAAGGATCCATAAGTCACCTAAAACTAAAACCCAGGACTAATCCGGGTCTAAACCAGGTCTAAACCAGGTCTAAAAGCGAGACTAAACCAAATCTAAAAGCACTAAACCAAGACTAAAACCAAGACTAAAACCAAGACTAAAACCAGGACTGAACCCAGGACTAAAACCCAGGACTAAAACCCAGGTCTAAACCAGGTCTAAACCAGGTCTAAACTAGGTCTAAAAGCAAGACTAAACCAAATCTAAAAGCACTAAACCAAGACTAAAACCAAGACTAAAACCAAGACTAAAACCAGGACTAAAATCAAGACTAAAACCCAGGACTAAAACCCAGGACTAAAACCCAGGTCTAAACCAGGTCTAAAAGCAAGACTAAACCAGATCTAAAAGCACTCAACCAGTACTAAACCAGGACTAAAACCCAGGACTAAAACCAGGACTAAACTAGGACTAAACCAGGTTTAAACCAGGTCTAAACCAGGTCTAAACCAGGTCTAAAAGCAAGACTAAACCAGATCTAAAAGCACTAAACCAGGACTAAACCAGGTCTAAACTAGGACTAAACCAGGTCTAAATGAAGCCCTTTTTTTTCCCATTTCAACATTTAATTGAACCAAGACAAAATAGTCTGAGGAACCTGCAGACCTACATGCAGATCGTAACAAGGCGACCCAAAAAATTTTTTTCTTACGACTCACCTAAGAGTCGCGACCCAGTCTTTGGAAAACAATGCAAGATGTTAACTATGATAAACATTTGAAAGATGGTTATTTGACCAAAGATGACTATTATAAAGGTCCGATATTACTCAAAATGGATCCTTGGGTACTTTAAGCCATGTTAGAATGTTGTTATCTCCTCAAAAACATACCCGAAGTTGTGTTTTGTTTCATTTACACAAGTTTGAGTAACCCTCATGTAGTGGCAGTTTTCAAGTTAACAACTAACTTATGCCTTTGGTCCAGAAGAGACTGGCAATTCTGGGTTTAAAAACAAAGTAGAACGTTTTCTGTATTACCACGACATCACAAGGTGGAACAGAACTCAGCCTAAATATGCAGGGTTTGTGTCTTAAAGTGTGAATGGAAAAAACTAAACAAAACACAACTCCAGGTCTGTTTTTCTGAGGAAACATTATAAAATAGATCAGAACATAGTGTAACATGGGCCCTTTAAACTGATAAGTGCAAATATGAGCCTGGTGTATTGGCTTTACTGTGCATCGCTCACATATCCTTTTGTAGTTGCATTAAACAGACATCATTGAAGTGATCAGATTGGTTAGACATTATTGAAGTGATCAAAAAGAAAAATCTGCTTGCTTAACAGCGACTTGCATTGTTTTAAATATAAATCTTATGTCTTTTTATGGCTCAGTACAAAGACCGAACAGAGAAAGAATCAAAGGCAAAAAGATGAAAGATTCTCTGCATTGATTTAAATGTAACAAGAAATCGATGCGTCCCTCCGACTCCGCTTGCGACTGCTGTGAAACCCGCTCTTCGTTTCGGCTAACAAGGACCGAGCAGCTCCACCATCTCATCCTCGACTCGGTGTCCTCAAAATCTGAAAATTCATTCTCTGGAGTTTGCACAAATGTTTGTACAAACTCAAAATATAGTCTGGGCAGGTAATAAGGAAAACAATCTTTGAACAACATAATAACCAGCAGAGTGGAGGTTTTTCTTTTAGCAGTAAGAGACATGGATAATTAAAAATGTGAACATAAAAATAGATTATGTTGTGATTAGTCAGTGTTGTCACTTTACTACTACCGTATTTTTTCGGAATATAAGTCGCTCTGAAGTATAAGTTACACCAGCCAAAAAAAGCGTAATGAAGAAGAAAAAACATATAAGTCACGACGAACTATAAGTTGTACTATTTGGGGGACATCTATTTTATAAAATCGGAGACCAGGAACCAACAGTTCATCATAAAAGGGAAGTTATAGCAATAGGCTGTTAAAGTAACATCTCACCAAACTCTCGATCTCACTCCAAATCACTAAATCGACTGAATCCTTCATCCTCGTCGGCGTCACTTCTGAGCAACTCCACGACCTCTGGAGGGAAACGGAGCACCACTTCCTCTTTGGCGTAGCTGGTATTAGACTCAGCATCAGTTCCAGTTAGAATTATTTTGGCGTTTCTGAATCCCGACAGGATGGTTTCGGTGTCACTGAAGTCCAGGCTTTGTCCATCCATCCAGGAAAGTTGCACGGTGCATCCTCCTGGTGTCACAAGTTTCTCACTCACTCCAACCTTTCTTTTTGCTGCTTAATTAACTTTTTCAGATGCATACTTTGTTACTTGCAGCTTGTAATCTGCAAAAATACGAGTTTTCTTTTTGGGGGCATTTGTGTTCAGTCTTCTCAGTCGTCTTTATAAGTTTGTTTGAATTTAAAATATTCAGTGGTGCGGAAGTAATGGTGCGATCGACTGACGTGATACAGACAGGACAGAGGCTCTTTCTGCAGGAGACATGAGCAGTAGAGCCAAGTGACAGTGGTACAGGAGTAAGACGAGCAGCAGATACTGACACAAGACTACAGCCTCTCGAGGTCTCAGTCGCACCAGAGTAAAGGTCGCAGGATCAAGAAAAAGCGTGACTTATAGTCCAAAAAATACGGTATACAGGCTGGGCATTTAATAAGGAAAATAGAATAACCCAGCAGAGTGGAGGTTTTTTGTGGATTATTAAAAATGTGAATATAAAACTTGATTAGACAATGTCCCACTGTTGACAAGTCTGAGTTACTTGAATACAATACTGTTTTTGCTTTATTACAATACTCCATTACAAACCTGACAGATTAACTATATTATCTATCTGGAATATTCTCTCTACTGCTCACAAGATTAATTTTCATAACTCAAAAAATGCCAAATTAGAATATCATGAAAAAGTTCTAAATTTTTTGTCTCTCATAAGCCATAATCATCAAAATGTCAAGAATGAAATGCTTTAAAGCTTCACTCTGTGTCATGTGTCTTTATAATATATGGGTTTGGTTTGCTTTCTGAAACGATTGAGAAAAAAAATTTGAACTTTTTCATGATATTCTAATTTTTTGAGATGGACTAGTACATGTGACAATCAAGCTTGTAGTAAAATGTGAAGTTTTAGTGATAGAAGCCGTGTCAAATGATCTGAAGAGAAGAGATGCAAACCTGCAGATGCATATAGTGAGGACAACGTGAGTTCATTCCCCCTTGTAGTTTTAAGTTTACTCAAAATACAAAATATAACGTGGAGCTGATCGTCACATCACCGGGCCAACGCAGACTGACCCTCACATTTGTCTTTGAGCTCTGCCACTGGGGGGAAAAAGAAACAGAAACATGCAGGATTCCCACTCTTTCTCAATGACAAAATTTCTAAACTTTTCCATAACTTTTTCATGACCTAAAGTGAATTTTTCATGACTGCGGCACCCGACATGTGTAGAACTGAGCATATTTTTAGGGCTTTCCACTCACCTTATGGTTTGGTATTATAGTTTTTTTCATTCAAAATATTGTCAGTACATTTATTGTCATCTCATTAAAAAAAAACAAAAAAAATACTTTCATTTTTTTTAATCATTTGGCTATTATGATTCATGCAAGTACAGCGTCCTGTTAAAGAGATTCTAAAATTCCATGACTTTTCCAAAAACTTTCATTGAATTTACACAATTCCATGACTTTTCCAGGCCTGGAAAATGACATTTTAAATTTCTATGACTTTTCCAGCATTTCCATGACTGTGGGAACCTTGAAGATGGATAGATGGATACATGGGACAAAATCTCCAAAAGGGATGGGACAAAATTGCCAAAATTATCTCTTCACATTTTTCCACATGTAAACATTTGGTTTGGACAAATAATGGATTAAGTTACTGTTAAATTCTAGAGTTAAATTAAGAGTTAAATTCTCAAGAGAGGCTGTAGTTCCAAAAAATTGTACACAGAACCTCACTTTAAACTAAAACCACACTTAAAGGTGCGTTGTGTAACTTTTCTGGCGGAGGGTCTGTCAATTGCTTTTCTCCGTAGAGATGTTATTGCTTTGTTTGCAGTGTTTCAAACTATGCAATTAAACCTTTCTATTCCCATGAATACCAAACCAGCAGTGTTGGGGAGTAACAGATTACATGTGCTGGTGTTGCGTAATCAGAGTACAAATTATGAGTATTCAGTTACAGTTAATGTTTCAGTGAGTGGTAATTGGATTACAGTTACTTTATTGAAATAAATGGATTACGCGATGGTATTTTCCTGTTTTCACATTTTGGGCTAAACCGGAACTAAAATCAGGACTAAAACCAGGACCAAACCAGGACTAAACTAGAACTAAACCCGGGACTAAACCCAGGACTAAACCAGGACTAAAACCAGGACAAAACCAGGACTAAACTAG
This sequence comes from Boleophthalmus pectinirostris, assembly GCF_026225935.1. Lineage (NCBI taxonomy): Eukaryota > Metazoa > Chordata > Actinopteri > Gobiiformes > Gobiidae > Boleophthalmus > Boleophthalmus pectinirostris. The sequence goes on along the minus strand of NW_026570970.1, from coordinate 8,907,915 downwards.
AACTAAAACCAAGACTAAACCAGGACTAAAACTAGAACTAAAAACCAGGACTAAACTAGAACTAAAACCAGGACTAAAACCAGGACTAAACTAGAACTAAACCCGGGACTAAACCCAGGACTAAACCAGGACTAAAACCAGGACTAAACCAGGACTAAACTAGAAACTAAACCAGGACTAAAACCAGGACTAAACTAGAACTAAAACCAGGACTAAAACCAGGACTAAACCAGGACTAAACTAGAACTAAAACCAGGACTAAAACCAGGACTAAACTAGAACTAAAACCAGGACTAAAACCAGGACTAAACCAGATCTAAAAGCAGGACTAAAGCAGGTCTAAACAATATGACACTTAACAGTAGTGTGGACATAATTTAAGGCAGCAGTGATCTCATATTGAAATCATTTCTCTATCAATAATATTTTTAATATGCTTAAGGAAAGACTGGGCTGTTTATTGTCTTTTATCAGACAAAACTTCTTATGTTCAGATATTCTAGTCTTTGCTACTTTACAGCAAACAAATGCCAGTTCATGGAGACTTGGGCTCAGCCAATTTGAAGAGAACAAACAAGAATTTTCAGGATGTGGTTGCTACGTTCGTGTAGTTTTAAAAAGCATGACAATATCAAGTAATCCAAAGTATTCAGATTACGTTACTCGCCTTGAGTAACTTAATGGATTATGTTACAAACTACATTTTGGGGTATGTAATCTGTAGGGGAATTCATTTTAAAAGTAACCTTCCCAACACTGCAAACCAGACACAGTTACAGGCCAAATCTGTGGAGAGGCGACCCCGCTCAGTCAGAACATCTGTTTTTCTCGGTATTTTTAGCTACAAAACCAGCTGTAATTGAATAGATATAAACTAGAGCTGTTTAATGTCATACTGTGGAACATTCCAGGCAGAGCAATGACATATCCATGGAAACAAGCAGGTGACAGACCCCCATTACCCCAGGCCAAAAAGTTACACAGTGTACCTTTAATAATAAAAGGCTAAAATTGTGTCTTGTCTCATTTTTGTGGACTCAATTTTGTGTTTCTTCTTGTCTGGTGGAAATTCTGTCTCGTCCCATCCCTAAAGAAAAGTAATATTCCTGGTTCATTCCGAAGGCACTCCATCTGCAAGTAAACAACTTTATTTTTCAACTTTTGGAGTGTCTATGTAATAAATCTGTAATTCATATCAGATAGGGAGCTCCCCGTCTGCATCCTCAGAAGTGTCAAAAATAAATATGATCCGTGCAGCCAACTTCTTAACATTTCTCAGAATTGTCTAGAACTAATGAAACTCGTAGACCGCAGGAGAGAAACAGTGTATTTTCATAACGTATCATTTGCATACTCCCAAAGAGATTTGCAGTGTCAGAAACAGAACTGGATTTTTAAGTAGTCAAGTCATGTTGTAATGCTCTGAAACAGTTCCATTTTTCGGTCATGATGGTTGCACATTCACACATGCTTGGCCCAGAAGCATTGGAGGATTGACTATACGGATCAAGTGCAGTACCTATTTATTTATTTTTTGTTTAGGTATAAATCCACTAGCACAAAATCGTCCATTCTTTCCTATGCGCTTTATTACTGTTGAGAGGAACAGTAACTCAATCTTATCCTGGGTTATAAAACACTCTTTATTATTGCCATGTGTTAAAAGCTCCTGTTTAAAGTAAGATGATTGTTTCGTAGATGTTGAAATAGTTAGATTTTTTTTTTTTCCAGGATTGTTGCGTCACAGGTAAAGCATTTCTGTCGTCACATGCGTTCATTACGACTGCGTGTTTACTTTAAAGCAGGCCTATTATGCAAAAGTGTCTTTTAATCATGTTACAGTTGTTTCCTCTTCTCATTTCCTGTCAAAGTTGTATTTAGCACAAGTGATGCGTGTTGAGGTAATCTTTTATCGTCCTGTATTTCAGACGTCATTGCTCTGTTTAACTCCTGTTTTCACCGCCACCAGTACACGCCTACTGCTCTGTACTGTTCAGTTTTATTTTCTTAATCATTGATAAACGTAGAATTTGGCAGTGCTGTGTTGCCATGTTGGTGCAAATGTAAAAAAAAAATGCTGCTTGCAAACATGATCTGCTAGTTTGATTCAGCAGCCGGTTTCATTTCATGGAAACCATCTGACCTCGCAGCATTAGGGCTCATCACTCGACGGTAGGCAGGTACTATTTTTTTATTTAACCAATCGCTGCTTTTTGGTCGTGAGGTATGGAATGCGCCAAATCCCGTAGGAAGAAAGGCAATAACGTCTTTCCCCTTGATAAAATCTCTTTGGTCCAGCTTTAAATTCTCGATCTCGGGAATCATTGCCAACACAGAATGTCTGTCTTCGTCTACATCCATCTTGACCGTTTTGTTTACTGTTGTGCTGTTCCACAAAAGGGACACAGACAGGCGCTTGAGTTTGACATCATGGCTTCACAGCTCTTCGCTGATTGGCCGGTGCACAGTCTACAACTTCCGGGGTTCTTGCAGACTGTCAAGTGTATTCCGATTCCTGACCTAGTCGCTGGAGAGAAATTAAATTGAGCTGAGGCGCTAGGTGGCACCAGCCTGGGTAATGATCTGCAGCTATCCATAGGAAGTGCCGACCCTTTGCGATGCTGCCACCCATTGGCTTCCAAATTTTCAGCTGACTTGTTTTTTGTTAACTTGTTTAGATCAATGTTGTGAGCAGCTCTGAATCGGCAGCTCTGACACTCACACGAGGACTGAATTGCTATACAGTTGTCGTTACAGTGTCATAGATTATAACTATAGGCAAGTTTCATTGTTGACAAAAGCGCGCGTTGCATGCTGGGAATTACTGTGGTCGGCAGCAATAAACACTAATTCAACATGACAGACGGAGTGAGAAAGCACGTAAAGGGTATTGATCCCGGTTATTTATCCACTCTAACGGCAGAGGACCCAAGACCATTTGACCAGAAATTGGTCATAAGCATCGATGGAGCCAAATCACCCTTTTCAACCCCGACAAAAGGTGGACCAAACCAAATTTCTGGTCAGAATCGCCAACTACCTGGACAAATATTCACTTCGGAGATATCCACAATGACTTAGTGGAAACTCCTGGGCCATTCACAGCAGAAAAGATGAAAGCCTCCAAGAGTCTCGATGTGTTGTTGAACTTGTTGGAGTCCATGGTTTGTTAGGATCTTCTACGTTTGCTCAGCGAATGTTTGAAAGCCGTTTAATTCGCCGTTAGCGGTTCTTTTCACTCGGAATACGAAAAAGACATTTTCCTTCTTCCGTGCTTCTATTTGTGCATCCGATAATGCAGCAGGAATTTACCATTATCGGGGATAAATACACGAGGTTACGCACTGTGTTTGACCGCTACCGTGTTTCTCGCCTCCGACCAAAATATTTCCTAGCATGCAATGCGGGCTTTTAATAACAATGACGTCAGCTGAAACTCGCCTATAGAGCAGACAAAACCTCAGGATAGTCTTCTTATGTCTTCTTTAACATGTCTGAACAGGTCACTTATCAGTTTTTTTTTGTTGTTTTGTTTTGTTTTTTGCTTTTTTTAGACTATGGTAATTTCCTACATCTGCATTATAAACATATTGTTCAAGTACAGAATTTCCAACCGGGTTTTGTCAAGTACTAAAACAAGTGCCTGGCCTTGAGGATTGTCTTGTTTATTTTGGACTTGGCTGGCTCCTGTCGCTTAATCCCATCACACGAGAGCCGACCGTGTAAAATTCACTCTCCGTCAAACCACACGCGTCAATGCAAAGTCTATTAGTTCTATTAGAGGGAGGTGTGACTGCCAACAAGAGCCCAAACCTCATTCTGCTGTAATCATTGGTGACCAGTGGAGGTCTACGTCTTCATTAGGAGCCGGTGTCTGCGCTGGGAGACGTCTGATCAGTATTGAGTGGTTTTCACTGTGGCCGGGTGATTGATGGACAGACGATGCAACCTATAATAATGTTAACTCAATAACCTGGTATCATGGCTGGAAGGGAATGATATTGTTAATGTTCAGAACAATTGCTCAGATTTACCTGTTTTCATCGCCAATACACACCAACTATTGTATACTTACTTCAATCTCTAAGGCTGCACGTATATGATGACGGTCTGAACAGAAGAAAAGTGGCGTTGCGTCTTCACTTTTTATTCCGCGTTTAGATAAGCATTTTTGGGAGGAAATCTGTGTGCATACGGTGATGAAAAAGTGTGTGGAATTCAACTGGATATGCGTGCCAGGTGGCTAGATGGTGACACTAGGTGGTGGCGTATGTGACGTAAACGCGTACACGACGTGAGCAGATCTGACCAGAGTTTTGCGTCTTGGGCAGTGTAGACGGAAACGCTGCGGCAGAACGTATTCAACTTTTCCACTCTGGAGGGTGGTTTCAGATTTTTGTGTTTAAGCCCCCAAAATGCCATCAACGCCTAAACGAAAGGTACTTCCGGTAAAATGTTTTGTCGTTTTTACCTGCAAGCGTTCTCGTGGAAACATTCTGTAATTTTGAATTTGACAGCATTCTTTGTGCAACCGCTATTTATCGAATACTCAATGCGGCCCAGCCTCACTCAGACTGTATCTAATGTGGCCCCCAGGTAATTTGAGTTTGAGACCCCAGCACTAGATGGTTCGCAGAAACCCCGGAAGTGTGAATTCAGGCACCAGCCACTCAGTGAACAGCCATACATTCTGTGTTGGCCTCGATTCCCAAGATCGAGGATTTAAAGCCGGAATAAAGAGAATGTTTGGTGAATTTTATCAAGGGGAAAGACGTTATTGTCCTTCTTCCCACGGGATTTGGGAAAAGCTTAATATTCCAGTTAGCCCTGTTAGCGTCACATTACATACATCAAGACCAAATAGCAGCGATTGGTTAAATTTTAAAAAAGTACCCGCCTACCAGTGACCAAATAGTAACACTGTGAGGTCAGACGGTTTCCACAAAGTGAAACCGGCTGACGAATCAGACTAGCCAGTTGACAAATAAAAAATTGACAAAATGTGTTAATATCTTGGCAGTTTATAATGTTTCAGAGACATATTTGATAGAAAATTATAGATCTTGTGCTCATTAGTTAACAAATAGCTGATTCGGAAAGTCTGTGAGAAAAATTAATGGGAGTTTCGCTTACATTGGAATCTCTTGCAAATATTTTTGTCCCCCAGGCATGGTTATTTATAATTTTCCAAAAGCAAATTACATCAGTTAAGTAGAATTAATTATTATTACCGTTTCTCTTTTGTTATTATAATATATCGTCCAAGTAATTTCCCTTGTGGATCAGTAGTTTGTCTAAGTCTAATGTTATGTACCACACTGGATGTACATTTTACCTCAACAATTTCTTCTAATTATTATTATTATTTTTTTTACATATTTCTAAATGCTACTTGTGGAATACAGACATACCTTTTGTTGTCCGCTTTCTCCTGTTTGAGAGCCCCTTCTGTGCCGTTCCGAGCTGACCACTTGAGTTAAGCTTGAGTTAAACATTGCCTACCTAACAGCTTTCCGAAAATAAACCGACGGAGCGCTGCTGTTTAGTTTGAGATACGGCTCTACTCAACTTCCTGTCTGCATTTAGGGCTGCAGTGATGTCAGCGCCGAGTGAAAGATCATCCATCTCATCAGGTAATTAGCCCAAGTCAAAGCTGTTTTCGGACCAAAAAAACCCAAGAAAACATCGAGATAAGACTGTCTGGGAGTCAAAACTAGCAAACAATTAGAACAGCAACAAGTCAATGGGAAAAAACTCCGAAGTCATTAGTGAAGAATTTGTGGAACAATGGGGTCCGGGTGATGGGAAAGTCAATAGAAAAAGGCAATAGTGTTTAAATGTGTCCGGGCAGGATATGCACCCACAATGAGCTGAGGTCAGTTGCTTATTAGAAGAAGTTTTATCACAAACAATATGGAGGCTACTGCTACAATGGCCCAGGACACTGCATTCACGGAGGTTTGGGCCCAAAGTTTTAATTTGGAATGTGTCTAGTGACTTTGCCAACTTCTGCTTAAAAGTTAGAGGTGATGATCATGCAACCATTGTTAGTATTTATCTTTTTTTTTTTGTAATTTTAGTGTCACAAGCAGGTTTATTTGTTTTATATGCATTTTACATTATGTAACTTTTAAGATGGAGTGTCCACCATTTTTCTGTCTTTCTCCATGGAGATACTATTGCTTTGTCTGGAATGTTCCACAGTATGGCATTAAAATGATCTACTACAGTAGTACCTTCATGGAGACAAGCAGGTAGCACCACCATCCGAAATTAAGGCTGGTTTATAGGTCTGAGGCCCTGTTTACACCTACACGGGTATTTTTAAAAACTGAGACATTTCCCTTTGTTTGTACCCATCTTTTACACGCAAACGGTGAATTTGCCTCTGAAATCTCTGAATCTTTCTAAAAACTACAGCTAGAGTGGAGATTCTGGAAAACTACAGTTTGGCGTTTGCATGTAAAGTGAGATAAACTGAGTTTTAGGAGCTGATGCGACAAAAGTGCGACTAGTGTTTACCTTTTGCTCTGATGATGATGATGATGGAGCATCAGAGCTGCAGTCGCATTTCTTCTGGTGCAAACATTTTTCATGTGTTTGCATTTGCACTCAGCTGATGTTTCATATCCATGACCAGAGACGAATGAGGTCTGCAATTTTGCCACTTCTTTAACAGATCTGTGGAGCGGCGATGCACGTTTTTCAAGGTATTTTTGAGTAATACTTACAACTGTAATGAAATAAATGCTACAGGTTTGAATGTAATCCTGGTGCCGCCCAGAGGCTTGGTGTAGTTATGACTACGCTCGATGTCATATTTATGTGGGTTGATGTGAACAAAACTTTTTTTTTGGAAAACGATGCTATGTGCACGATATTATTTTGGAAGATGAAGGGACAGAAATATTCGTTTCTCACCATACCCGGCTGTGTGAAAACGTAGCTTAAGGCCGGTTTATAGGTCTGAGTCACGGCCTGAAACAGACCCGAACTTATAAAAGCTTCTGCGGAGCTCATCAGCGTCCAGTCACGTTGTGGGAATCCAAACGATTTCTTTTCAGATTTGTTTTTATTTACTGCGACAATAAACAATCACAATCTGAGATGTTTTTGATGAGTTGTCAATATAGTTTTTGTGGATCGACTAATCAGAGCCCTTGAGTTTGGCAGAAAGTCGACGCCTCGTAACTTTTTGGCCGATGTGGATGTCACGGCAAAGCAAACAAACACCACAAGCGCTCTGATTGGCTTTCACGGGTGTCGGTGAGCTGTGCGGCACTTCCATGTAGATTTGACGCAGAACTAAATCAGCCTTTAAAGATCAGATCACTGGAGAAGCAAGCCCTCTCACAATACACACACGTTTTTCCTATAATTAAATAAAAGATTGGCAAGTTTTATTTTTAAGTATTGCATTAAATATTATGAATTAAGGCTTTTGTTAGTAAAGGCAAAATGCTGACAACACACCGCTTAAAATATATGTAGCTTTCTGCAGATTAATTGAACTGATTTAACCTTTCTTGTGTTATCTTTATATCACTATACCATCTGGACACCTGCAAGGCGACGCTGATTTAAACAGCCACAATTTAAAGAGTTGTAAGACACATTGTTGAAAGTTGGTGACTACTACAACTTGCTAATAGCTTCTAGCCAACTCTAAGACAATATAAAGTTAGGCAATAAACATTTAAAAGCAACAAAGAGTGTAGAGCTCCTGTGTGTTGGGCCCTGGGCTGTTTGATTATACGTGTTGTATCCGGTGAGGTTTTTAGAGTTCTAGCCAAAGGGAATCAGCAGATGTTAGAGGAGAAGGCAGTTTCAAAGTGGAGAGTTGCTTTTGAACGGAACAAGGAAGGATCAAAATACCAAATTCAAGAGTTAGAATAACAGTAAAATCCTGCACATGCAATTTATGTATTTATCTACTACTGTGTGGCGACTGAAATTAAAACTCAAATGTGAAGCAACGGGTTTGGGTTTTGTTTTTTTTTGTTCACTCTGCAAATGCTTTTTCAAATGTTACACGATCAAAGTCAAAAAATCATTACCCTTTTACTAATCAATACCAAGTTCCACTAATGTTGAAACTAAATGCAGAATTGAACGTCCATTGATGCAGGAATAAAAGATTTTCAATGTGCTGAGTAGTTATTTTATCAGAACTACAAAATTCCGGACTATAAGCTGCTACTTTTTTCTCACACTTTGAAACCAACGGCTAATAAAACGATACGGCGAATATATGGACGGATTCTTTGTTTGGCACATTGTCCATTCATATATACGGTCTGTGGTTTGGCAACACAGTGGATACGCATGCAGTCTGATTCATCAGCCGGTTTCGCTTCGTAGAAACCGTCTGACCTCACAGTGTTAGAATTCGTTCGCTCAACGGTGGGTACTTTTTTAAGTTTAACTAATCGCTGCTATTTTGTAGTCACGTATGTATTGCGCTGCTAACGGGGCTAATTGTTAGATTAAGCTTTTCCCAAATCCCATAGGAAGAAGGGCAATAACGTCTTTCCCCTTGATAAATTCACCAAACATTCTCTTTGTTCTGGCTTTAAATCCTCGATCTCGGGAATTGTTGCCAACACAGAATGTATGGCTCCTCACTGATCGGCTGGTGCCCAAACTTGCACTTCTGGGGTTTTTGTGTAACCGTTTATTGTATTTTGATTCCAGCTCTAGTCTCTGGAGAGAAATGAAATTGAGCAGAGGCACTAGGTGGAGCCAGCCTGGCTAGATACGCGCAGCCTGAGTGCAGAAAACGCCGCTGTCTGTGCGGTTAACACGTGGATCTGGGGTTCACATGAAGTTGCTACACTAGCACTAGCACACTCAAATAGTTTATTGCTGTGTGATAAAATAAGTTCTGATGCTAAATGAACATTAGTGAGGGGGATACGTCTTACCCTTATGCGTAAATGACGAATAGAAATGTCTTCAGTACCCGGACATCCACTCAAACCAAAACTAGCCCCTGCTGAAATCCTCCAAGACACTGACATGATACAGACAGGACAGAGGCTCTTTCTGTAGGAGACATGTGCAGTAGACTGCGGGAAGAGACGGGGTGATGCGCCGAGGATGATGCTCATTTTTGTGTTTTGAACAGTTATTGTGCTTATGCACACACCCTCCTCAAGAAAAAAAAAAAAAGAAAAAATGCATATGATGCAGCTTTTAAGTTAATGTCGATTGATGTGGCTGTGGAAGAAGTAAACAGAGCTGCTGCACGTGAGCTCAGCATCAGTGAATCGATATTGAGACATTCACGATGGCAGCGTGATGAACTGACTCAATGTAAAAAGACGACAAAAGCTTCAGAGGCGATAAAAGCAGACAGCCCGAACTTGAAAACATTCCTGAAGACATGGACACCTGTATTATATTCAGGTGCGGCCTATATATGTACACTTTTAAAACTTTGTTAAAATTTTGTTGAAGCGGCTTATATTCAGGTGCACTCAATAGTCTGGAAAATACGGTAATATGAAGCCACAAACTAAGTAAGTGTTATAATTTTGTGTTAATGCCATTCTAATTATGGACCTGGTATTGAGTATCAGACCTTTTCCTTGAAGTCTTTGTACTGTAACACTACTACAAACTGAAATAAAAGGAGATACAATTACAATTCTTTATAACTTTGTAGAGAAAAATTGCATTTTATCACCGAAAAGATTGTGAATGCAGAAAGTTGATCCAACACAAACACAAAAAGACCTCGCTTAGTCTGGGAAGTAAACTTTTGGAGCTCTAAACTTCAGTACCACAATATTTGGTTACCGTATGATTGTGTTTAGACTTTTGTCCTGGTTTGATCCTGGTTCCGTTCTATTTGTAGACTTGGTTTGGTTCAGTTCTAGTCCAGATCAAATCCTAGCTCTTCGTTTAGTCGTTTTGTCTGCAAGTGTGAATCTTGTACTTACTTCCATACACTGCAGTCTGGTTATGACCTCATGTGCTCTCCATAAAACACTTAAGCCTGTACAGTCTCCCTCCCCAGTTGGGTGGCTGGTCTGGGTCAGTGGTCCGGACTAAATGCGTCCCTTGGCCCCTTCCTCCACCTCCTCCTTCCTCCTCTTCGCTGCTTCTCCTCTTTCACCAGGAGAGCTCTCCATCACCCAGTCACGCTCACCCGACCCGGCCCCGTAACTGCCTGCTTCCCCCTGCAACACCTCCAGCTCCCCTCCCCTCTGACCTCGGCGAGTACGGTAAAGCTAACAGGCCTGTTCTTTGATATGAAAAACGAGTACTTGAAGGGAAAATGGATTTGTGCATTTGTCTGTTAGGGAATGCTTTGTAGAGGTTAAATGGTACAGAGACATATTTAAAGAAACTGTAGCCTGTGCGCTTAATGGTTTAAAAAGGTTTCACGATAAATGTGCATGTTTTTCTCAGTATATGGACAGACTGTGCCTCATGTGAAAGCTCAGAACCTCACTGAGCTACAGCTGCATTAACACAGATTCATGATTGGCTGCCATTTCCCAATTAAAAGGTTACAAGTAAGGCGGGTGTGCTGTCAGCATTCTAGTTGTTGTTAACATTACCATGATACCCAAACTCTGCTCTAGCACTTATGAAATTGCAGTAGAATTAAGATAGATAGAATTTATTTGCACATATATTTAAAAACATCATTTCAAACAGGTAGACACAAAATAAAATGACTGTGCAGGAGAGAATGAGAAGACCTTTTCAGTCTTATAAGATCACCTCCCCGATAAACATGATTTTATCACAGCAGTCATGAATGGGCAAGTTGACTTTCAGTCCAAATATTAAATATCATTACAAATCAATGTTTGTTTTAATTGTCTTTTAAAATAGTCCAGTGAGGAAATTGATTTGAGAGTCTGGGCGAGAAGGTCGGCCCTCTGAACTAGAGTGTTCTTTGATTTGTGGGAGTTCTGCACAAGAGAAGATGAAAAATCTCTGCAGTTTCTCATCTGTACAGGTGTGAACATCTGAAGAGTATGTGAAAAAGTTGTCAAAAGATCGGAGTAAAGCATTTGACAAATGCACATATTTATACATGAACAGACAAGGATAATATATGTTTACATTAAATATTGTTAGAATATTGTATTTTCTGAACAGAGGAGCAGGAGGACGATCTGTGTAGATAATTCATAATTCTTAAAAATGTCTTTTGTATGAATTAAAATCTTGTTGAGATATGTCTTACACGTAGAACCCCAAATCATGTTACAATACATGATGTAAGGAGAGATTAAACGATGATGTAATGTCATCATGCATCAAACAATTATACAGGAGCGAACATCACTCAAAATACCAATAATTTCATCATTTTTCTACAAATATGTTGGGTATAATATTTCCAGGTTAGTTTTTGATCAACAGTCACTCCTAAAAACGTGACACCATCAACAGACAGGGTCACATCTTGACTACATGTATTATTTTTTGTACTGAAAACCATAACATTTGTCTTGGATGCCTGGAATACATTAGTAAAGGGATTTGCACATACATGCTTTTGTCGATTAAAGTGATCAAATTCAGTAGATGTGAGGACAGTGTCAATGCACAGAGCCCCTGTGCTTGAGATCAAGGCATTACACTTTGCAACCACAGAAAACCACATTTCCTTCTTTTCCCTGACTTTGCGTTGGACCCAGGCTCAAACTTTGCTGCCATCTGTGTCTCTTGACGTTTGATAAAGGTCCCCAGTGCTGGAGCTTCAACTGTTGGAGAAGATGTGACTAAGAAGAAAGAAACATTAAACTACAGTACAGTCTCTATGTAGTGCATTCAGTCCTCTCCTTCACATCAGTCACTCTGTTCTTTAACTGGGTGTCACTAAGAAAACCCCCTTCTGAGCACCACTCCATTTACAGTAACCTGTTTGAAAACCAGAAGGTAACAGGAGGTATTAAAGAGGACTTATCTTTAACGGCATCACTTCACTTTGAGAAAGAAGTTTGAGCTTTTTCTTGGAACACTGAGAGAAAGTGTTTCATGCTAAGCAGCCTGGAGCTCTGGACAGTGTTTAGTGTTGTTTTTGAGGTAAGGCCCAGTATTTGCAGTTTACATCCACGCAGAGAAAGGTGCAGTTTGTGACCTTTTGTTGGACTTACATGTACTTCATGTTACATCCATGTTAAGTGCACAGAGGAGGAGTCCATGCCGGCACACTGCCAGCTCAAGCCCCTCTTCATCCAGCCTCCTGGCAGACACTTTGGAGACAGAGAAGTTATGATTTTCTGCAGTACATATTCAGGTTGGCAATAGAACATGTTTGGTCTTGTTCTGAACATACTGTAGTTGGTTATGACACCATCATCTAAAGAGAATAAAGGAACAATAATATTAATTGAAAACATTTTTTAATTCATATCGCAACAATGGAGAGATGGCAAAAGAAGAAATTTAATTTGTCAACTGGACAAAAGTTTATTTTCAAATCCAAATCCACTTTATTTCAATAGCACATTTTACCAACAAAGCAGTTTCCAAAGTGCTGCACAGAGATGAAATGAAGACCAAAAAAAGGTAAATTGCTACAATTTGGTCATACCAGCAAAAAAACAAAACAAAAACAAAAAAAAGCAGTAAATTGTAAAATAAATAAAAGACACAAGACCAGAGAACTCACGCGGTTTTAAAAGCCAGAGAATACAATGAGACTAAAAACACTCCACTGTGGGAGGATGTTGGGACGTGGGGGGGGCAGAGAGTTTCAGAGTTTGGGGCCGGCCAGAGAGAAGGCTCTGTCCCCCCATTTTGGTCAAATACGTTTTGCAGCTGCTTCTTCAGAACTAGACTTTTGTCTATTTGACAAATCAAATTTCCTCTACCTGGATGAGGGATTGGACACACATTTGAGAGATGTTTATGAATTACTTCTACCTCGCTGTGTTCTTAAATTGGCAATGCATGCTGTTTCCATGAACAGAAACTGCATTTCCATGTCAAACTCAGACATGTCAAACTGGGGAGCCAAATTTGGTCCGCGATATAATTATATTTGGCCCACGAGATCATATCAAATGTATTAGAGCTGCCCGCCGGCTACAGATAGACTATAGAGACATTATTTATTTATATTTTTGTTATTATTTTATATTGTGCTTGTTCTGGATTCAGTGTTTAAGCAAAACTATTATTAAACATTTATTTTAATAAGAAAAGGTTTAACATTACATATCTCGAAGGACGAGAAAACATGCAGATGTTGAAATTTTTCAATAAATATTTAGTTTGGCCCACGACTTAGTCCCAGTTTTTAATTTTGGCTCTCTGTGAATTTGAGCTTGACACCCCTGTTCTAGCTCTTTTAAAATGGATTACAAAAACATGATCTGAATGTAATTATCAGTACAATACAGTAGTTTGGACTGAAGTGCTGTTTCTGACACATCTGCTGGTTTTGTGCGTCGCTGTTCCTTGTTAACCATCACCACCATGTCACACAATAAGAGCAGTGCTAGTGTCTTGTTGCTACGATGGGAATCATATGTTTTCCGGAGTTTGCAGCTGCGCGTTAAAGCCCGTTTTGTTGCTTTTGTATTTGTACTCTTCACAATCCGACCCCCATTTAGCCACATTAGCACTTCCTTTCTACTCAGATCCATTTCCTCAGTGCAGCGCTCCCTTTGTCGGCACACACCATACGCCATCTGTGATCCCGCCTTTTCCTCTGCTAAGGTTTGTATCAATGAACTGTACAAACAAAGATATGCAGTAACTGGATCTAGTGCGTCATTTTAACATTGAGAAGAAACACAAGCATTTACAATTTCGGTTCTGCTTCTCTTGGCCAAATTTGAGCTTTTTGTTATGCACTAAAATAATACACAGGATCTGAGGCGCAGTGATTACAGAGATTTATTTGTATGATGAGGATTAATGCTAAATTATTGCCAGAAATAATGTTAGTAAGTATACAAATAATAGAACTAATTCACTTTGACTTCCAATTATATTTTTGCATCATTTTTTGTTGATGACAAATAAATATATTTCATTATTAGCTACAAACAGTGCACAGCGGTCTCAAACTGTCATAAAGTGCTGATTTGGCAGTGCACCCAGGGTAAAAAACACAAAATGTACTCATTTACAAAAAAAAGTTGGTTAGCACTGACAGCAAGAAGGTTCCGGGTTTGAATCCCAAGTCTCCCAGGCCTTTCTGTGGGGAGTCTGCATGTTCTCCCTGTGTCTGGGTGCGTTTCCTCTGGGCACATAGATTTCCAATCGACCCAAAACCCGTAGACTAAATATATAAATGAACATGGCCACTGCGGTCCAACAGGAAGTGACCATGGGAACACTTCTGGCTCCACTAGACTTTACATTGAAAAATTGTCACTCCTGTATCTATAACTACAACTGTGACGTTCGTCGTGTTGGTCTTAAAATGTTCATATTAACCTGCTCTACTTGATCTTGGTGTTTTTATTTCACAATTTTGTTTGTTTTAATATGGAACTTGCCTACAAATTCGCCCCCTATAACTGCTGGCATCGGCAGCCTCATTTGACTGGAGCTGAATGGTCACACTCCCTTAGTCCACTTATTTATTCATATAGACCATGGTCCTGACCAAGACTAGCAACAAGATCACGGAGATGGATCCTCGAGTACTGGGCTGTTCACTGCTCCTTATGAATTGGCTCAATGGCATTGAGAAACAGATCAAATGCAGAGGACAAATTTCTCTACCTACCAAGAGGCTACAAAATCATAAGAATATCATACAGTTAATATGAGATTGGGTCCCAAGTTAGTTCTTCCAGAAAAGTCGGGCCCTAAGATCAATAAGGTAAAAAAAAAAACACTGGACTAGTGGAAGTGTGGCTGCCAGTCTGGGCCCCTCTGTCCACCACTAATCACTAGTGTTGTTGTACTCGAGACCGGTCTTGAGACAGTTTTATACAGTCTTGGTCTCGTCTCGGACTCGAGGGCATTGGGACTCAGTCTTGTCTCGGTCTCGAAGGCATTTGGACTCGGTCTTGTCTCGACGAGTGCCATCATATTTCAAAATGGCCAGTAAATGTGCAGAGGCTAAATATATCTGCAAAATCAGTAAGACAGGGGTCTTTGACCTTTTTTCTCCAGTGAGCTCCTTTATGAAACAAAAATGTGAGAGAGCTACGGATTCCAGCAGTTGCAAAGAAACTGAGTAAATATAAGAGCCACGGCGAGCCTTAGATGGGGAACAGTTAGATGCTTATTAAACATAAACCATAACCCATTTATCAGTGCGCCAAGTTAGGCAGCAAAATGAGACATTTACAATGGTAACTGATCAAATTTGACTTATTATCCACAATACAGAGAATTCAGAAATCCCTTGGTGAGCTACTTGGAAGGAGGAGGAGAGTTACTGGTACCTCCTGAGCTACAGGTTGGAGACCCCTGCAGTAACAGCAATGCAACTGTAAATGATATGAACTTGAAAAAAACTCACTTGATTCACTTTGAAGTTGTTTTCTGTAAAGTGGGATTAAAGAAGGGCTTCTCAAACTGTGGGTTATGAGTATTCAAGTGCAGTACTTTTAGTATTTTAGCTTGTGTGGCCTGTTTTAAGCTTAAATGAACATTAGTCAGATCAAATGGAGATAGATTTATTAAAACATTACAAAAACATTGATATATATGTGCCAAATAGCTGTAACATACAAATAAATGTAGGAAATGACAAAGATGGTTTTGATTTGGTCTTGATGGGTCTTGTCTCTGTCTCGACTCTCAGGGATCTTGATCTTGTCCTGGTCTCGGGACCCTGTGGTCTCGGACTGGTCTCGATTAATGCGACTCGACTACAAAACTACAACTCATTCACTCACCACATTTGAACAGCGCGGAGGGTGACGTGTCCGCCCAGGAAATCCTCTAGCCTCTGTGCCTCTACGTCCCAAAGCACATTCAGACAGTTCCCTCATGAACGTGGATGATATTGTCAGAAGATTATTGTGGTCATTTTGTTGTTGTTGCCCCCCCCAGCAAACATGTCCAGAGATAAAGTTCTTAGTGCCTCTGTTTTTGCGTGTGAAACAAAGCAGAAAATGTCAGCGTTGGTATCTTGCCCCTTGGACCCTCGAGTTGTAACAGTGCACCCGCAGCCCATTAGCGTCCTGACGAGTGAACGGTTAGCTGCACAAACTGGAACTGGCTGCCTTTTCTACCCGCTCTTTAATCACTCCTTATCTGCAACCACAACACCGCCACTCCAACACTCTTCTTTCGCTCTCCGTTTCCTGCCTGGTTCTCCCATCCATCCAGCGGCACCCAGAGGACCCCCCCCCCCCCACAGCACCCCGCCTCAGCACGTTGTTCACGGGTGGTGCGCGGGTTTGGTCCCTAGACGTAAAGAAACATGGATTTTGAACATTTGGGAGTTTGTGTTGTTTCTAGAAATAGTCAAAATGTCAGAAATGCCAGAGAGAGAAACATGCTGAGTAAATGTGCTCCACCAGTCAAAAGTTTGGCCGTACTTTTTCCATGTATTTTTCTTATTTACATCGTTGATTCTCACTGGAAAAGTCCAAACTATGAATGGAAAGATATGCAATATAATAAACAAGAATTAAACTCAAGATAACTCAACTTGTTTTAGATTTGAAACAAAATAAATAGTCATCCTTTGCTTTGAACCCTGGTTTGCACTTTGGACATTTCTTGAGGAGCTGTGAAGTGAAAACCATTTCAGTATACTGCCTGAAAAGTACCTGAAAAGTAAAATTTCCTTAAAAAGTTACTCAAGGAAATGTAAGCGAAAACATCCTCCCTCTCAGGTACAACCGTCCATCCCGACGACCCTCTATTCACCTTTTAGGTCATCATTCTGGGAACCTACTCATAGTTTGGCACGTCACCTTTTTTGCTCTGTATACACTGCGTGGACTGCGCCTCTAAACCAGGACTAAAACCAGAACTAAACCAGAACTTCAACCAGAACTTCAACCAGGGCTAAAGCAGGACTAAAATCAGGTCTAAACCAGGACTAATCCATGACTAAAACCACATTTAAAACCAGGTCTAATCCAGGTCTAAACCACACCAGGACTAAAATCAGGACTAAAATCAGGACTAAACAAGGCCTAAACCAGATCTAAACCAGGACTAAAACCTGGTCTAAACCAGGACTAAAATCAGGACTAAAACCAGATCTAAACCAGGTCTAAACCAGGACTAAAATCAAGTCTAAACAAGGCCGAAACCAGGACTAAAACGTGGTCTAAACCAGGACTAAACTTGGACTAAACTCAGGACTAAACCAGGTCTAAACCAGGACTAAACTTGGACTAAACTCAGGACTAAACCAAGTCTAAACCAGGACTAAAATGACGACTAAAACCAGATCTAAACCAGGTCTAAACCAGGACTAAAATCAAGTCCAAACAAGGTCGAAACCAGAACTAAAACGTGGTCTAAACCAGGACTAAACTTGGACTAAACTCAGGACTAAACCAAGTCTAAACGAGGACTAAAATGAGGACTAAAACCAGATCTAAACCAGGTCTAAACCAGGACTAAATTAGGACTAAAATCAAGTCTAATCAAGGCCTAAACTAGGACTAAAACCTGGTCTAAACCAGAACTAAACTTGGACTAAACTCAGGACTAAACCAGGACTAAAATGAGGACTAAAACCAGACCTAAATCAGGAATAAACTAGGACTAAAATCAGGACTAAAATCAAGTCTAAACCAGGACTAAAACAGGATTTAACCCGGACTAAACCATGCCACACGCACCGCGCCTCCTACACCACCAGTCCGTGAAAATATAGCCTCGAAAAGAATGCCACCGCAACTTTATAATTACCTTGTGTGTCAGAATGGCGGCATGTTGGAAAAAAAAAAAAGCTCAAGTGCCGCTGCTTCGACCAAGGAAAAAAACAACAACTTGGAATCCAGGAACGTTTGATAAACAACAGAAATGCCGCCACTCCGACAATTAGACGTTAGTGTAGGAGTGGCAGCATGCGAGTGTGTCCTGGGTCTTTCAGTTTCACTTTAATATAACACATTTTCTTTGGAACTTTGCAGCCTCCACCAAAAATATTACATAGTGGACCTTTAATATTTTTTTTATGTATCTATGCAAATTAAACATTGCATTTCTCAAAACAATCAACAATTTTACTGAGAGTTTGCCATCACCGAAAACTTATATCTGCTTTACTTTGCATTAACTAAAGCCTAAAGTTCTTTGTATAAAATATTTTGTTTTCCATCGTTTTCAGCTTTTCTGGTTTTGCATTTTTAGCGAACACAATTAACGCAATTTCACTTCTCCAACAAACTCACCTGATCTTCTGTCACCGTTCCTTCTTAGATCTTCCTTTGTTTTGCTTCACTCCCAATTAAAATCTTGCGTGACGAGCTTTTGATGCCGGCCTCCCTCCGCGAAACCGTCCAGATCAATACATACATTCATCAGCGTGAATTCTCCGTGTCCGTTACCGCCGAGTCTGATTTGACTAATACGTCCGGCATGGTCACCTACCTCATTTCTTTCCAACCGTACCGTCCTTTGAACATTAAATCAATCTTCCATCATTTTTTTCCCCGTTCTTTTTTTTCCCCGGGGTAGAGATGTCACGGGTTTAATTGGCCGTCAGGTGATGAGGAGCCAGGAAAAACAGAATTAACCTTGTCAGCGTGGAAGTCCTCTCCCGCTATCCTAGGCATCAATTAAAACTAAGCCGGCGCGGCCCTAGGTTCCAGGAGGCTCACGGATATCGGAGAGGCGGCCAACGGGTAGTGCATAACGCGGAGCCGGGAGGATTTACGGAAAAGGAAGATCTGACAGGGCGGTGATCCAAGAGGAGAGAGAGAGAGGGGGAGATGGACGGAGTTGGCACGGACATACGCCGGAGCACGGATAAAGTGGGATTGAGCTGCTGCGGGATTAGAAAGGTGAGGGATGATATCAAGGTAGTGACAAGAGATACATGGAGTCCAAGAATAGCAAGATGGTCGAGTTAAAAATGCAGTGGGGGTAGCGGACTGGGCTTAAATATCGTTGAAGAGTTTGGTAGAATTCAGAGTGTAAAGTTTTATAATATACAAAATTGTCTCCTGTTGCTGCTTTGTGACTCCTTATCGCAGTGAATTAATCAAGAAATGAAACTGAGGAATAAATTTGGACTAGGGATGTAACGAAATCCAAATCTCTCGTCATCTGAGGCCCCATCCACGCTTGTACGTTTCGAGTCGTTTTCCTTGTGGATGCAGCGTTCGTCCACACTAATCCGATGGAAAACGGCTCCAGAGACGGAACGATCTGGTGCCGCCAGCTCCCACGAATTCATCTGAGTGCAGATCTGATCTGGCACCGTGTGGATGACTGAACACGTTGATACGCTGACGTAGGAGCTCTAGTTGCCGTCCTCATCGGACCACTTCGCTGTGATGTGTGCCGTTCTGATTCGCTGGGTTTGTGACATTGGTCAGGTGACGCTATTGCAGGAAAAAAAAAAAAAAAAAAACAGGACTAAACCAGGTCTAATACTGGACTAAAAGTGGACTAAACCAGGTCTAAACCAGGTCTACACCAGCTCTAAACCAAGTCTAAATCAGGTCTAAACCTATTTACTTATTGGACCATGTCACTGTGATTTGCGCCTTCCTGATTCACTGGGTTTGTGACATCGGTCATGTGATGCTTTTGCGGAAAACAGTTTCAACAAACCATAAACAAACGGGAAACAGCGGAGTCTAGAACTACTTACTACTTTCACACTTGCCATCTTCCTCAGTTCGAAATCATCTGCTGCAACTTCAGACACGGTGCTAAACTTCCTTGTTTTTATTGCCCACGTGAGGTTGTGACGACGTGGTGCCAGCCAGGTCATGTGACTAGCGTTTCAGGAGGTTTCACCCTATGAAAAGCTTTGATGCGGACACAGAAATGACATTTCCAAAGAGGTGATACGGTGATATTTTTCAATGTAAATGTAACCTCAGGGTATGATGTTTATTGCGATTTTTTATTTATTTTGTATTTTTTTGTGGAGGCAAGCAAAACTGACTTTTGTTTTTCCTTTTAAAATGCTGGACAAGACTTTGCTTCTGTTATAATACAAAGAATTCTGATTTAAAAATGTTTATAGGAGTTATTTCTTCATGTAATCTGCACTGATCATGGTCTATGTAGTTCCCTCAGTTTTTTAGCTATACTGTTGCACTATAACTATTAATTTAAGCAAAGAGAGAGTTGTAATTCGATATTTTGTGATGGCCTCCGATATTATTGTGAGACCTTTGGTGATACAATATCCTGATATGTCTGTTATTGTTACATCCCAAGTTAAAAACTAATTAGGTGGTAGAAAATGATTACATAAAAGTGAACATTTACCTTTTGAAATCTTCCTCTACTGTTTATAATAAATGTGTGTAAGTGAAATAAAACACAGCTCCAGGTATGTTCTTGGTGATGTCACAACATTATAACATAGATTAAAGCTCACAAGATTCAATTTTGTGTGTCAACTGTGTGGCCTGAGTGTGTTTCGTGTCTTGTTTTTTCGTGTCCAGAGCAAACTCACCTCCACTGCTCCGGTGTCTGACTGGAGAATGTCTTTGTGCTCACTCAGGGCCTGATAACAGCTGAGAAGTCCAGTCTGTCACAGTGCGCTCTTTGTTTGCCTCTGCAGACCTCTGACGCCAGACCACTGCACCCTCACGCCAGCACCCCACTGCACCCTCACGCCAGCACCCCACTGCACCCTCACGCCAGCACCCCACTGCACCCTCACGCCAGCACCCACTGCATCCTCACATAAGCACCTCACTGCACCCTGACACAAGCACCCTGGCTCCTTGACTTTCTCCTCGGCCTTTCCTCTCTCTTCCTCCCCCCCCTCTTTCCTCCTCTTTCCCTCTGTCCTCCCCGTTCTCCTGTTCTCTACCCTCCCTCTCCGTCCTCTCCACCACCCTCTTCTCCCTCTCTCCTCTTCTCTCACTTTCCCTTTCCTCCCCCTCTTCTCTCCTCTCTCCTCACCTTTTCTCATATCTCTCTCCCTTTCCTCCACCCTCTCCTCCCCCTCCTCCTCTCTCTCCCTTTCCTCCTCTCTACTTGTCTCTCTCTCTCCCTTTCCTCCACCCTCTCCTCCTCTCTTCTCGTCTCTTTCTCCCTTTCCTCCACCCTCTTCTCTCTCCTCCTGTCTTCTCATCTCTCCTCTCTTTCCTCCACCCTCTCCTCCTCTCTTCTCGCCTCTCTCCCTTTCCTCCACCCTCTCCTCTCTCCTCCTGTCTTCTCATCTCTCTCTCTCTTCTCTCCACCCTCTCCTCTCTCCTCCTCTCTTCTCTTCCCTCTCTTCCTTTCCTCCACCCTCTCCTCCTTTCTTCTCATCTCTCCTCTCTTTCCCCCACCCTCTCCTCCTCTCTTCTCGCCTCTCTTCCTTTCCTCCACCCTCTCCTCTCTTCTCGTCTCTCTCTCTCCCTTCTCCTCCTCCACCCTCTCCTCCCCCTCTCCTTCACTCTTCTCATCCCTCCCCCTTTCCTCCACCCTTTCCTCCCCTTCCCCTCTCCCTTTCCTCTACCCACTCCTCTCCTCCTCCCCCACCGCACCCTCTCCTCCACTCTCTCCACTTGTTCCACCCTCTCCTCTCTCCTGCCCTCTTCTCGTCGCTCTCTCCCTTTCCTCCACCCTTTCATCCCCCTCTCCTCTCTCCTTTCTCCTCGCCCTCTCCTCCGCCCGCTCTCCTCCCTCTCTCGCACTCAGCACAAAGCAGACCCGGAGCTTTTAGTGGCTCGGTTTCAGCCCTCTCACTTCTCCGGTGCCATTCTTATCACCTGGCCTTTAGTACCAGCGCTCTGTGTCGGGCTAATACAGTCACTCACGGGCTCTGCAGGTGTGCACGGTGAGCCAGGAGAGAAAGAGAGAGGAACACACTACGCCACTGTCAACCAGGATTTTAGAGACATTTTGGATTGTTCATGAAGTTATTTTATTTGATTTATGACACAAAAAAGGCAAATGGAAAAAAATATATATATAGATATGGATGGCCTAGTGGTTTGCTCGCATGAAAATTAAATTATTTTTTTTTCCCCCTATTTTGAGATCAAGAATACACACTGGGATCAAGAATAGACTTTCTCCAATACTTTACGAAAACATGAGTCTGGTCACCGGCGAATCTGACTGATGGTGGAAGGTGAATTCATCAATCAGGGACACGTGTGGTTCGTCCATTTCAAACCAAATGTGGCTGCTTACGAGGGGAAATTTTTAAAAAATTTTTTTTTAAATCAACAAACTGCACAATCAAGGAGCAAAGCATTTCTGTTAATCCAAAAATCAAATGCCCAAACCTGACCATGGAATCCTCGTATTGATCACAGGCTCCTGAAAATGTGCTGTTTAAATCTATTTTGTACTGAGAGAAATGTGAAGAAATGGAATTTTTTTCATAATTGTTCAAAAAACCAATGAGCTCTGGTTCACATGTGTCACGGGTATAAACAAATCTGACTGGACAGTTGTTTTTGAGCCTTGATCGTGGTGCTACACATCCGATCACAACCTAATTTTTCCAGTTATTTATTGCAATTCAAGTCGTGCAAGTCCAATGAATAGTTTGAAATGGTACGATGGTAATGGGTCAGACAAAGAACGGTCCAGAAGCCCCCTATGATGAGCACAACAACAAGGCCAGTTATGTTGCCCGGAATGGCATTACCGGGGCCCCACCCTGGAGCCAGGCCTGGGGTGGGTGCTCGACGGCGAGCGTCTGGTGACCGGTTCTTCCCCCATAGAGTCTGGCAGGACACAGCTCGAAGGAGCGACGTGGGGCCGCCCTTCCGTGGGCCTAACACCTGCGGGAGAATCCATACGGGGTCCGGTGCAAGGCAATCTGGGCGGCAGTTGAAGTCTGGTAGTCCCTGTTTAGACTGCTGCCCCCGCAACCTCTGATAAGCAGAAGAAAATGGATGAATGGATTGTACAAAGGTAAGAACTGAACAGACAGAGGTTCAAAATAAGATAAAACATACAAAACACAAGTCCAAGCTCTGCCAAAACTACCTCAAAAAAAAAGAACAAGATGGTAAACTTAAAAACACGGAGTGTCCAGCACAGTGTCCAGACTTAAACCCCATCGAGCTGGTTTGGGATGAACTGGACAGAAGAGTGAAGCAACCTACAAGTGTCACACATTTATGGGAAGTTCTCCAACAGACTTGGGAAGAACTTTCTGAAGAATATTTGATTTCTATTGTAAAAAAACGAGCCACGAGTGTGTTCAGCTGTTATATCTACCAAAGGTGGACACTTTCATGAATCAAATGTTTAGAATACGTTTTGGTTAACAGTAAACAGTAAAAAAATAGAAAGTATGGCATATGGAGAGAGTGGGGACCAGACTGATAAACCTTTAAAAATACCGACAGAAATAATTCAGGGCTCTCCAGGCAAAACTATGGCACCAACAATTTATTTCCTTCTTCAAAACCATTACCACTATTATGTAGAATTTCATTAAACCACATCTGCTAATTTCATGAATCCTCAGATCTCTCTATATTTTATGAAGCCGCTTTTGTCCATAAAACCATAATTTGTAAAATAGCTGCATACCAGAATGAATAATGATTAAATGAAAGATACAGACAATGAGCTCAAACTCTTCACCGTTAGGAGCTCAGAATAACGAAGTTTGCATTCATTTATTTCTAATGGCTTGTTCATGGACACGTGCATGGTCCAAATAGTTTCAACGTGAACTAAAAAGGACATGAAATAAATGATTATACATAAAATCCAATTAAACTCTGTTCACGTAAACACAGAATTTCACTGCAAGGGTCCATGAAAATACAAGAGGTCATGTAAAATGAACTGTAAATGACAAAATCACCATCTAACCAGGTAATGAACAACGTTTAAGATGGTTTTCATGTTTTATTTTGCAAATGATTGAAATAGACGATTCACTTTTGGGACATCTTTCGTTCTCAGTCCGGTGTAGTTTTCTTGTGACCAAGTGCTCCTATTTGTTATTAGTATTTAGGGAGTATTAAAGGGGTAGTTCAAATTACCTCTGCAAGGTTAATCGCAACTGAATTGAAATTGCAATTTGAATGGACACAATCGCAAAGGCTGCAATTTTTGATTTCAACAACAAAATATCCTTAAAGTACACTGCGTAACGTTTCTAGTGGAGGGTCCGTTACCTGCTTGTCTCCATGGAAGTGTTACTGTTTTGTCTAGAACATTCCACAGTATAAATTAGAGTGTGGATCAGGCCAAATTTTTCTGTCCGAGCCTGGCCCGCATCTGACAGAGCAGTGATCAAATCTGACCAGAGTCCGACCCGGCTTTAAGATATTTGTGTACAAACCCGACCGAACGCGACACAATTAAAATCACACTATTTTCATCGGCCTAATGACACATGTAGGATATTGCGTTCCTCTAACGGACACAGAGACGCCAAATACCAACTCGAGATATAGCGAAAATAATGAAAAGACTTCATTACTCGCCTTTCGTAAAGTGGTAACTTTAAAGTGCAGCATCTCATCCATATTATACATAGAAATTATCCTCCACAAGTAATGACATCCAGTCCACAAAACTGTGGTGTTTATGTGTGCCAGTGTGTGTCTGTTTACATCCAAACAGCGCACGGATCGAGGTGAAGCTGCAGATTCGCGATAGTGACTCTACTTCCTGTGGACTTCATCTCCAATCTTTTATGCTTTAAAAATCATGTATCTGAAGTATTGCACCACATTTCACAAATAATAATAACACAGTTTTGACATGTGTCTAAACTAAAAGTGCAGAGCTCTGATCTTTTGAACACTTAAGAGTCTCAAAGCGAGACCGGAAACAGCTCACAAGCTGATGTGTTCCGAGTCCGACCCGAGCCCAAACGAGGGAGACAAGGAGGTTACAGCACTTACACTACATTACAATTCAGATCTGTGGAGAGTCGCCCCTATTCACAGAAAGAATTCTTGTATTTTTGAGCAATAGAAGCACACAATGAATAAATGCTATAGATGCATCTCCAGCGACTAGGTCAGGAATCGGAATACTCTAGATCAGGGGTGTCAAACTCATTTTGGTCCGGGGGCCGTATCCAACCGACTTTGATCCCAAAGGGGCCGGATCAGAAAATCCATGTCATATAAACCCCAAATATAACAATAAGTTCAAATATTTGTGCAGAGAAACACAAAATCTATTACAGAAATCTTTTTTAATTGATGAACTCTTTCTTTTACAAAATATTATAATATTATGAAACAACCTGAAACTTAAAAAAAAATTCAATTTCAACACAAAGTTTTAACATGAACTTGTATGTAAACAGGAATAAGTCCATTTTTGTTGTAAAATCCTGCACTTGGCTCCACTTTTCTCATGTTGGACATTTTTCTGATGTGGGTGTCACGGTCAACAGTCAAAAACGATCGTCCTTTAAGAGCGTTTGGAAAGAGAAAAGTCTTCATTTGTGCTGCTCTGGTGGGAGGGGCCACGTACAGAGACACTTGAGACGCTGCTGTGATAAACACCACAGAAAATTAACAAGATTTTAATTGAAATATTTAAGTTGAAAACCAGCCAAGGGCCAGATTAAAGGTCTTGGAGGGCCGGATCTGGCCCCCGGGCCTTATGTTTGACACCTGTGCTCTAGATGGTTTGCAAGAAAACCAGAAGTGCCAGTTCGGGCACCAGCCGATCAGCAAAGAGACATACATTCTGTTTTGGCAATGATTGCCGAGATCGAGGATTTAAAGCCGGAACAAAGAGAATGTTTGGTGAATTTTATCAAGGGGAAAGACGTTATTGTCCTTCTTCCTATAGGATTTGGGGGAAAGCTTAATATACCAGTTAACCCGGTTAGTGGCTCATTACATACATCACAACCAAATAGCAGTGATTGGATAAATAAAAAAGTACTCGACTACCGTCAAGTGAATGAATCCTAATGCTTCGAGGTCAGACGGTTTTTACGAAGTGAAACCGGCTGATGAATTAGGCAGGGTAGCGGATCTCCCACCAGAAAAGTTTAAATTTGTTTCTCGTATTAGTTTCTCAGTTTATCGTCTTTTGGTCACTTCTTCTGAACACATTAAAAAAGTGAACGCTGACTAGACTCCTACTATTAAAACATAACTCGCACATCCACTTTTAAATCAGAAAAATCACAATTTCTTTTTTTTTTTTTCCCCCAAATCATTCAGTCTTAGATCAAATACATTATAATTAGTTACTAAAAATAATACAAGGGACCTCATACTCCTGCAAATAAAGCTCGCTGGGTCTATCCGTGGATCAAAACACTTTTTTTTTTTTTTTTTTACTCAAACGCTAGTTACATCACGACCGTCCCACGTCAGCTAATTACCCTAACACGCTCACAACTGTACGCGTTAGCCCAATTAGCTTGTTTAAATATGACGAGGGGACGCGGCCCACGGAGCGTTTAGTGCCACGCCGCCATATGCGCTCGCAGCGACCTCGGCAGATGATGCTAACAGCAGGGTGCACGCCAGCTAGCTCAGATACCGGTTAATTAAATAAAGACGCTAGCTGCTCCGTTAGCGATTCCCCAATTACCGACGTTTCCCGGTATGACTTCGTTTGTTTACATTTTGAAAATCCTCGCAGATGAGTTAGCGTGGGTCGATCACTGTCTTCTAAATAAGTAAAGGGTTTGTTGTTTTGAGTTTTAGGGGAATAAATGGTGCTTAGGGTATAATTTAGTCAGCACAATCGCGGTTTAGCTCCCAGCCTCGCCACTCGCTAGCACTTAACTAACTTTCGGAGCCTGATAAAAAATAATTGCTGTCCCAAGGGTGAAAGCTGGGTGGAGGAGGGATCCAAATACATTAGCGGCACAAAGAAAAGAGTTTGGATCATGTAAAGCTCTGATGTCTCTCTGCGCTTCTGCTTCTTCTGCTGTTGGAAAAAACGCTAGAGGGAGGAACTGCGGAGAACACTCAAGTCAGTTATTATTTGAACAACGCGCATTAAAAGTCCCATTGTTGTGTAAACTCGCATTTAGACGCCTGCGATCCAGAGTACACACTTCCTCAGTATTTAACGAAGACTTGAGGCTGAAGTGAACTGTCAGTAAATATCAGTAATTGTCAAAAATGCAGATTACTATGCTCTTTTGATTAAATTAAATGCATTAAAATTGCATGAGCTTGTTGATCTCAATACTGCAGTTGTCATGTTTAAGGCAGATAACAATAATCAGCTCCATCAGAGTATCCAGGATGAACTGAGAATCTGAGAGGATCGGGCGTCTTTCAGAAAACTCATCTGAGTACGAGTCTGAAAAAGTCGATGCGTCTCCATCAGAAGTGTGACTCTGTGGAACGGTCTGGATGAAACAGTAAAAGGCTCTAAAACTATTTACTCATTAAAAAAAAAAAAATGTGTAGGATCAGAATCAGAAAATATAGAGAAATACAATAAATCATATCTTACCTCATGGAACTTATTAACTACAACCCTCAATTACATGAAGTGTCTCTATGTGTGTTTATATACTAATAGGTGTGAATACAAACATGTACATGAGTCAGTGTGTGTTTTGTTTGTCATCTACGTGTATTGGATTGTGTGTCTGTATTGTGTATACGTGCATACCAAAATTATTAAGTAATTATTCTTTCCTGCATTCATAAAAGATGAGTTTTAATTTTTTTTTTTTTATTATTATTATTATTTTTTCTGTAAATAGTTCTGCTGTCTTGTATCCTGTTCTATGTTAATAGGGTTATGCAAAATAAGGGTTAAAACTTCAACCTAAACCCCTTCGGTCTGTAGAATAACTTTAGTGATATGCATAAAATGCATAATTTCTGTGTTAAATCATTGAAATATCATGTATGATTGTGTTAATTGGCCCAGGAAAATAAACTAAAACTAAAAACTACCTGAAGGTGGATTAGCCAATCAGGGACATGCATGGTCCATCCATAACGAATATGGCTGCTTAAGAGGGAAAAAAAAGAAAAAAAAAAAAAAATAAAACTTTTTTTTTTTAAACACAGGGGATTGAAAAACATCAGATTTTTGCAAAATGTAATGAGTAAAGCATTAAACTATGTATGTATGTGTATTTAAACTCTTTTCAAACTCTGTTTTTGTTTAACCTGTTTAAACTCTGTATTGAAACTGTTAATCTGGTGTGAAAAAAAAAAGTCAATTTTATTCAAAATGATAGATGACCATGAGCTCCTTCCTTTCACATGAGTCACTGAAAAAAAAAGAACACATAAGATAGCAAGGCATGGGACCAGACATCACTCTGTATAAATAATACAGACAGATACAGTGGGTACACTCTTGCTGGGTAGAAGAAGAATGGGTCAAATGCCGTAGTGACTATGTGAAGATAAGTAGTTCAGTGACTTTAAGAACATGCAGAACATTTCTGGGGGAATGCATGGAACAAGGGATGTAACATAGATGTATTTACCTACCACATCAAACACGGGACCAAACTGGAGCTCAACAAGGACTAAAACTGGACAAAACCAAGCCCACGTTAGTCAAATGGTCCCAAATCAGATCTAAAAGTGTAGGGGTGACAATTTCCCCACGTAAAGTCAACTGGAAACATCAAGCGTAGCCAGTGGAGATGAATACTTCCGGTTGACTACGTCCATTAATACATACAGTCTACGGCATTAACCCTGACTTGGACACTTGTAGACACTTGCAGATTATCGGGCTACGCTCCAGATGCCCTTTTGCTTTTTGGAATCCCTCCAGAACTCTATGATTAAAACCTCATTACTGCCTTTCTCCTAAGTCAATCCAGCCATTTGTAGTGCGGAGTCCTTCATCAAATGGGCCATTGTTGCGTTCCCACCTGACGGGGAGAGATAGGGCACTTAGGGCGAGTCTGGTGCACGTACTTAGAGCTGTTCCAAATGGAGCTGTTGAGTGAGCTTTCCCCATTGTTGGCAGCTTGTAGGATTAAATGGGGCTTAACAATTAAGTCTTGTTCTTAATGCATTGTAATTGTGGTGCATTTTGTTCAAGTGAAGTCGGCATCTACACAAGCAGTCACCAGATTTCAATGGAGGATAAAAGCAGATAGAACGTACTGAGGTTATCTTATGTCAAATCACAATATATATCCATTTTCTTTCACACATACCATAATTTAAGCGGCTCATATTACGCTATTTTCTATTTCTTCACACATGTTGAACACACAATCCAAAGCCTGCAGATTTAGGCCGAGTTCCTCTCTTAAAACGAAAACACTTGGATCATTTAAGACCTGGAATTGCCGATTCATTTTGCCAAACATCACAAGGTGGAACAGAGCATTATGAGCTTTGGAGATGTACACAGACTAATAAGGATTACTGAAATGTTGATGAGGTAATATTTTTGATGAGGTTACAGGATTATAACATGGCTTAAAGCTCACAAGAGTCAGTTTTGCATATTATAAGACCTTTAAAATGTGTGTTTTTTTTTTTTTTTTTTGTGCTGGATGGCGTTCTTGTCATAGGGAAGAAAGGTAGTAAAATAGAGAGGTAGGTGAAATTAGCACCCATGCTTGAGGACGGGTTTTGTCGTGCATGAACATCTCTAGCCAGGTTGACGCCACCTAGCGCCTCCACTCAATTTCATTTCTCTCCAACGACTAGGTCAGTCATCGGAATACACTAGACCAGGGGTGTCAAACTCATTTTGGTCCGGGGGCCGTATCCAACCTACTTTAATCCCAAAGGGGCCGGATCAGAAAACTCATGTCATATAAACCCCAAAAATAACAATAAGTTCAAATATTTGTGCAGAGAAATGCAAATCTATTACAGAAATCTTTTTTAATTGATGAACTCTTTCTTTTACAAAATATTATAATATTATGAACAACCTGAAACTTTAAGAAAATTCAATTTCAACACAATGTTTTAACATGAACTTGTATGTAAATAAGAATAAGTCCATTTATCTTGGAAAATCCTGCACTCGGCTCCACTTTTCTCATGTTGGACATTTTTCTGATGAGGGTGTCACGGTCAACAGTCAAAATGATCGTCCTTTAAGAGCGTTTGGAAAGAGACAAGTCTTCATTTGTGCTGCTCTGGTGGGAGGGGCCACGTACAGAGACGCTGGAGACGCTGCTGTGATAAACACCACAGAAAATTAACAATATTTTAATAGAAAATATAATTGAAATATTTTAGTAGAAAATCACCCAAGGGCCACATTAAAGGTCTTGGAGGGCCGGATCTGGCCCCCGGGCCTTATGTTTGACACCTGTGCACTAGACGGTTTGCAAGAACCCTGGAAGTGCGAATCCGGGCACCAGCCAATCAGAGAAGAGCTATACATTCTGTGTTGGCAACAATTCCTGAGACTGAGGATTTCAATCCGGAACAAAGAGAATGTTTGGTGAATTTTATCAAGAGGAAAGATTTTATTGCCCTTCTTCCTACGGGATATGGGAAAAGCTTAATGTTCCCGTGATGCATTACATACGTCATGACCAAATAGCAGCGATTGGTTATAAAAACAAGTACCCGCCTACCGTTGAGCGAATGAATCCTAATGCTTCGAGGTCAGACGGTTTCTATGAAGTGAAACCGGCTGATGAATTAGGCTATAATATCTCAATTGATATAATGCAAGTAATGCAATTTGATGAAGATAGAATGTCTTCCACTATAGCACGCAAAACAAAATATGACTGTATTGTAACATTTCTTCTAAATTATAAAAATGAGAAAATAGCTCCTTTCAGAGAAGTGAAGATGAAGATTGCGTAGATGCTTACCTATAGTGAATTTGAGCTTTCAGAACACAGGGGGGCACATTGATTGCATGGGTACACTGCGTTATATCGCATCTGTGGCTTTTAAACATAGATTTTTAAGGCCTGTTCAGACTGGGCACAGCGGGCTATGCACTTACCTGACTCTACACAGTGCTTTCAGCTTCATTTGTGCCATTATAGAACTCATATATTGGGCTCAAAACTCCAAAATGCACCACTTTCTACACTGTTGGATAATATGGCTTTTGCAAATGACTTTGTCTATAACATTGTAAAACTTTGTAGCTGAAAATTGAATTTCTCGGTATAAAGATACGCCATCAAAAAACAGGATTTAGTTCCGTCACTTTCTGTGTTTAGATCTGCCTCGAAAGGTCAAAGTGAGCATTGCAGAAAAGAAGAGTATTTATTGAAAGTTTAAGACGACTGCACAGACTACTTTTTAGGCTGTTGTAGTTGGAATAGTTTATAAATGGGCAAAATATGTAGTTTAATCCTTAGGCACACTCATTGTTGGTTACAGTCGCTCATTAATTTCACTCATGTGCAAGGGCTTTGAGGAAGTACAACATTAAGTTAGCAATTATATCAGCAGAACCTCCATCCATCTTATTTGTTAAAGGAGACACCTTGTTTTTATTTCCCCATATTTGGCCTATTCATAATGCTCTCAGTGATCCATCCTTGTCTTGTGTTTTTCTGTGTTCAGGGCCAGAGGTGAGGACTTGCAAGTCGGGACATGGACTCGAGTCAGACTTGAGTCACTATTTTTAGGACTTGAGACTTGACTTGAGAAAATGGACTAAGACTTGGGACTCAACTCGGACTTGAAACTCAATGACTTGGGGCTTGACTCGGACTTGAGGCCTTTTCAATTCATACGTGCGGTGCTGAATTTTACAGGAACAAACTGGAACATGTCGCTCTCCATTTGTTACGTTGGCTGTAACTGAAATACTGTGAACAGGTATCCTCAAATGTACTATAGTAATATAAAGCACAATACAGTACAATGCAGTAATATAAAGTACAATACAGTACAATACAGTAATATAAAGTGCAATACAGTAATATAAAGTACAATACAGTACAATACAGTAATATAAAGTACAATACAGTACAATACAGTAATATAAAGTGCAATACAGTAATATAAAGTACAATACAGTACAATACAGTACAATACAGTTTAATCGAGGGAACTACAAAACATGATTCTTCCATTTCAGTGCAGACTACATGACAAAATAACTGTTATTAAGCACATTTAAATCTGCATTCTTTCTGTTCTGACTGTAATGATTCACACTAAGACCTTGTCAAAATATTTAAAAAGGAAAAATTTGCATTTTTACAACTCTTATATAAATAATATAAATATTAGTACTGTCATGCGATTAAAAACATTGAGAGATTAATTAATTATGATCTGTAATTAATTAATCTAATTAATCTCATTTTAATCTCACCTAAAAATTGCTGAGAAAAAGCTTCAATTTGAGGTATTTTCATTTAAATTCATTATTACATTATTGTGGCAGATCAAAAGACTAATATAGATTTAAAAAAGTGAATTTATAAAGTCATTTATTGTTTAACAAATCTCTCCAAATTGGCTGTTGAGCCCAAGTCTCCATGAATAAGAAACTGTTTGCTGTAAAGTAGGAAAGACGAGGAAATCTGAACATAAAAACTTTTGTCTACTTAAAGACAATAAAAAGTCCAGTCTTTCCTTAACCATATTAAAAATATTATTGATAGAGAAATGCTTTATATATGAGATCACTGGTTTTAGTCCTTGTTTTAGTCCTGGTTTAGACCTGGTTTAGTCCTGCTTTAGTCCTAGTTTAGTCCTGGAATGGATTAATCCTGGTTTTAGTCCTGGTGTTAGTTCTGGTTTAGTCCTGGTTTAGACCTGGTTTAGACCTGGTTTTAGTTCTGGTTTAGACCTGGTTTAGACCTGGTTTAGTCCTGGTTTAGACCTGGTTTAGTCCTGGACTGGATAAGTCCTGGTTTTAGTCTTGGTGTTAGTTCTGGATTAGAGGAGCACAGGAGGAAGCGCGGTTTACGCAGCGTAGCGAGAAAACGCGATCCACACGCGGCTCACGGGAGCACGTCGGTGTCCGCGCAGTAACTACGGAAGAAAACGTGGTCCGCGCGTTCTCAGGTTAATGACGATGATGAAGGTGTGTGTGTGTGTTTGTGTGTGTGTTTGTGTGTATTTGTGTTTGTGTGTGTGTGTGTGTGTGTCCCCTCATGTGGCAGGTCACTATAGGACAGTAGTGCAGACATCATGAGTCTATGCAGGTTGTTTTCACCAGTGACATTTAAGTTGTAGGCGATTTTATATTTGTTATTTTCTTTTATATTTCACGTTGGGAGAATAATTTCCAAGACACGAATGCGTTTTTACCTGTGCGATGCTGCTTCTGTTCTACTGGCTCTTCCACCTCGTCCATTGTGCCTGACGCCGCCAACGTTAATATGACGTTTACGTCGCTCTTACTGCGCGCGTTTTGTGTGGGTTTCCGGCAATGAGTGGAATTACCGAAAAAAAAAAATGTATAAATGTGTTTTTTGTGTGTGTGTGTGTGTTGTTGTCCCAACAACACATAAAAAGAGAGATTAAAAATGAGATTAATGCGATTAAAAAACATAACGCGCTAAATATGACTGTAGTTAATTTATCGCAATTAACGCGATAATTTGACACCCCTAATAAATATACCATGAGTTTTTAAGTACAGACTTGAAATGACTTGAAGCTCAAAGCAGATGACTTGGACTTGACTTGGACTTATGGGTCAGTGACTCGAGACTCGACTTAAACTTGCATGTATTTGACTTGGGACTTGACTTGGACTTGAGGTCAAAGTCTTGAGACTTACTTGAGACTTGCAAAACAACAACTTGGTCCCACCTCTGATCAGGAATCTCAGCTCAGATTTTAGTTATCACTACCCCCTATCCCCGCCCACAGTTCTGACCTTATTTGCTCTGAAATCCAGTTTAAAATCTTCAGTCTCTGTGTTATATACAGATGTTATAAAAATACTGAGCAGCCATTTATCAAAATTACAACATTAGTGACTGAAAATGCACAGATTGCTACAGTGGAGCGCCACTATTCTGAGCCAGCAGCAGGAAATCAGTTCTGTCTTAAGTTTAAGGCACTGGAGACGCTTGTTATCAGACATGAAGGTTGTGACATACTGCTGTTGTGGGTGTGTCCTTTGGCAAGACACTAAATCCACTTCATCCCGTTTTTCTCATCCATTGAAGACTGATTACATTTACGAAGCTTTATTCACAAATATCAGTTTTTAAGAAACATATTACTTCAACAAAAGTCCCAATAACACAAATTTGACCTTAAAATATCCTTCTGAACCTTAAGCACTAAACACTGTCTGAAACTGCTTTTCTTTTACCAGCCCAGGAGACCAATCACAGCAGCAACCTCACCTTCAGACGAGATCTTGGCCTGTTCTTCTTCCTTCTGACCACTGCTCTGCTGAGTACACAAACCTGTCACCTCATTACTGCGATCCACAATGCTACTGCTATTTTCAAATATCTTTAACCGATCCTGGAGTCTGACCTAGGTATCGTACATTTTTCAGGCTCCCACAAATTGTTTCGCCAAAGTTCGAGAGGCGTTGGAGTGCATAGGTTTTCCAGGCAGGTCTCCAGCAAAATGGCGGATTTCGATGGAGTTTTGTGTGTGGTTTTGTAGATCCTGGCCTTCAGCGCAGTGAAAGTAATTGTGTAATTGAATGTGATAAATGTGGTGGTTGTTTGCTCCTGACACTGGAAATGCGTGTGATCCCGGTTTATCCCAGGCCTTCCCAAAGGTTTGAGGAGAATTTTTGACTTTTCCAAACACAAGGCTTCCGAATTGGTTTCCCGTCTCAAAGTGCTCCTGGCAGCTGTGGAAACGGTTTCTGGTTTCTGGTTATGATATTTTGGTCAAGCTACAGATTCTCGCTGATTTATGACAGCGCTTTTAAAAAAAAAGTTTTTTAATGTATCAAATAGACTTGCAATTGAAACTGCTAAAGACGTGTTGAAATATGTTGTGGGTGATAGTAACTAATGTTCATACAAAGATACTACTAAATAGGCATTTCCTATAAAAAATATATCATAATAAAAGTCATAATCTGCATGTACTTCCTTTCTTTTCTTTTTAAGAGTTTGATTGTAAATTCCGTAAAACATGACCTAACTTTGTCCCCAGATACTAGGTAAACATGACATCAAATATTGTTTTTATTGATTTAATATTGATTCCTTCTTAATTACAGAAACGGACATAATAACCAAGTTTTGTGTTATAATTTGGTGTTTTTGTTCTCAAGATGATTATCCAATAAGAAAGCAAAAGGAGCCTCACATGAGGATCTCATTTGTGCTGCCAGATTTAAATCCAGTTGATTTAAACATAAAAGGACTCTCTCTGATCTGAATCCTCACTACCTAAACTCCAGCACCTGCAGCTCAGAAGTTTTCAGCTATTCATTATCCATATACTAAGAATGAGAAAAACTTGTATTTTTTGGACTATAACGCGCACTTAAAATCCTTTAATCTTCTCAACAATCGACAGTGCGCCTTATGTATTAATTCTGGTTGTGCTTACTGACCTCAAACCGACTTTATGTGGTATGCAGCGCTCAAAAATCTGTCAAAATGTTTTAGTACGACTTTGGTAAACTACGAAGCCGCACCACTTGATGGATTGTCGGAGCATTATGGCTACCGTAATCAGGAGCCTCGCAAAGTCTGAGAGAAGTTGACCGCATCAGCTTACAAGGAGCGAGCAGTTTTTTTCAGTGCCATTTTATGTAAATGAGCCATACGGTTTTAAGTTTCATGTCTGTAAAATGTAAACAAATGTGCACAAAGCTGCATTAAACACATTATTACTCAATGTATATTTGAGTCCTCCTAATAGGAAATAAAAAACAAACTTAAATGATCCACCCACATTCACATTCATAATACACATTGACCAAGACTGGGATGCAACACCGGGTGAATTACGCCACGATCTGCCATTGAATCATGGATGTCTGGGCTAAGGGATCAGTCTCAAGTGTCGGTTTGTTTCACTTAATGTGCTTTATAATCTGGCACGAGTTACGTATGAAAACAGACGAGAGAATTCAACATTATTGATATTACGCCTTATAATCTGGTGCGCCTTATAGTCTGAAAAATACGGTATGTGTCCTCCATATGCAGGTTAAGGCGCTGGCAACCCAGGTTCAGATATGATACGCTTTAAAAAGATGATCTCAAAAGGCTTTATTCAGTGAATCTTAAACAAAACCTTTGGTGTCATGCAGTCATCTTTGTTGAATGGATGAAATAAGATGTGGTGGGAATGAGGTCGAAAACCCCTTGGTCTCCTTGATTAAATGTTCGCTTTGTCAAAACAACGCAATGACTCTAGAAGTGGCAGATTATAGTTATATTTTCACCAAATGTAAATCTCACATGTGATCTGTACAGAAGTGTCTCAGTGGCTGTTCGGTCTAATCACAGCGCACTCGCCACTCTGAGTAATTAGAGAGCCGCGGAGGCCGAGGTGACAGTGACCTCATTACGGCGACGTAGATCAGGATAACGACCCGTGACTGATGAAGGTCCAGCCACGTCCCAGTGAGGGAGAGGCCTGATCTGCTCGTGCACGCTCACAAACCCACGTGCACGCTCACAAACACGTGTGGGAAGATTGACAGTGATGGCGACCATAGCAGCATCACTCACAAAGCACAACAAGAACACTTTGTATCTATATATCTTTAAATGAACTGTAAAAGCCTGTCTTGCCTATTACTACTTTGGTCTACGGTGTGGCATTAAAGGACCTGTACCTGATTTTTTTCCATGTATTTGAGCAAAACTTGTCTTGTCCCAGTACAGATAGTAAAGTGAAACTCTGGTACAACACCTTTAAACTTATTTATTAACCCTTTCCCCCTTGGACATCTCCTAAGAACAGCCCGTACATATATGACTTGAGCTCCCCATAGAACATAATTGCATAAAAGAAAAGAAACTTCCAAGTGATTATAAATGATTTTCACACTCATGAACTTAATGGAAACACAGACATATTTGGTATCTCTGGAAACCTCAGATTCTGAACTCTTCATTTATGGATGGTTAAATGTGATTCAACTCATTTACAGGTTTATAACAGCTCACTGAACATGAGAGTTTATCTGGTCAGGTGCAAAATCGAAAACAATCAAAGCTACAATCGTCACTACTTTGATGACCTTCGGAAACAATCGGCGAAAACGTATCCTGGAATCCTATTGGTCAGTCTAGTATCCACCTATCGCAGCCTCTGTTTACACGTGAAAAACTGGAACTGTTTCTAATGGTCGTCAAATCACATCATTAAGGAAACAAGAGGGGGTCGTCAAATATCGTCTTCATGGGGGAAAGAGTTAAACTTGTATATCTGCAAAGACAAGCAAATGGTGGATTCTACACCTTTAAAACTTTTGCAGAGTCATGATTGATTTGTGTTTCTATCTATTAATCTTGTTTCATTTTCATCAGGAGATTAACAGATGGAGTAGCCAGGGAGTCGAGCGGTCATCAGGGTTTCCACTCTTTTTCACTGACAAAATTTCAAAACGTTTTCATGACTTTTTCATGACCTAAAGTTAATTTCCCATGGCTTTACGGCATCCTACATGTGTAGAATTGATCAGACTTTTAGGGCTAAATATGAAATGTTAACCCTTTCCACTCAGCTTATGGTTTGGTATTATAGTTTTTAACATTCAAAATACTGTCAGTGCATTTATTGTCGTTTCTTTTAAACAAAAGGCGGGTACATTTGGAAATAAGTTATCATTACTGCCCTATAAAGGCAAAAGAGCTTAATTCGCCAGAGTTTCTGTTTTGACCACACAAAAGTATATTAGGTAGGGCTCAGAAAATTCATTATAGCAACAGTTGCTATAATGGAGAAATATTTGTATGTGAAAAGGCAGTAACTGGCATGATCGTTATTTCCTTGATTTTCTCCAGACTTCCATCCATTATAAGAAAAACACCTCACCAAGGTCGAGTCATCATGGTTTTTGTTTGAAATGATATAGAAGCGCTTTGGATTTTCTGTTTAGTGCTGATCAGGATCATGCGGCGACACTTACACAGCTAAACGGTTTGACAGATGAGTGACTTTGCAGTACAGTATGAACAGTATGAATAAATACACCAAATACTTTCACATTAAAGATCATACAAAGGTACATTTATTTAACATGTTAAGACCCTGTGCCAAGGCTGCAACATAAAGGAGGAGGCGATATATTTATGAACTAAATGACAAACAAAACATATACTGTTTCTGCCTTTTGCCTTTGCACGACTCTTTATTTTTGGCTCATGATACAAAGGCAGATACAGGAACTGACTAATAAGGGTCAAAGGTAAATTTTGAGCTCAGTATTTTTCACAATATTTATCCACATGATAATGGAGGTCTTCAAATACAAACAAAATGAAATGAACTTTTTTTTTTTTTTTTTTAATACTATGAACCAGATATCATGTGTTCTTAATAAAGATTGAATTGAACTCATTTTTGACCAATCTGCCTTTGTTGGACAGATTAGGCTTTTATGATTAACACAACGCTCTAGTTGCATGACAGAGATATAAAAATTCCATGACTTTTTCCAAAGCTGGGTAATATCAAAACCAACATGGCGGTCTGTTGGTAAAAATGTTTCGTCAGACAATTAGACAAGTTTTGATTCATCACAAAATTTGTTTGAAGAATCTCAAAAACTTCAATTACAATTTTTTACATTTAAATTTAATATAATAACTAGAAAAGCCCTCAGAGAGCGCAGACCTCCGCCAAGGACTACCCCCATATTTTATATAAATTGCGATAAAATCAGTCTTCTGGATCAGATCCGGATCAGCCTTTGGAATATGAAACTGTTGGACCCATTGTCCATCCCTGAGTCAAATTTCATGGGGTTTGGTCAATAATTAACCGAGATATTGAGAAACAAAATTTTTGACCCCATTTACCACAATGTTAACTAAAATTTCAAAGTGATCCAGAATCCAGGATTTCTTCCGGATCACCCCCTTCCTTTTCACATTTCCAACAAATCCTGAAAATTTCATCAAAATCGGTCCATAACTTTTTGAGTTATGTTGCAAACAGACAAACAAACAAACAAACAAACAGACAAACGCCGGCAAAAACATAACCTCCTTGGCGGAGGTAATGATTCTTCTTGATCCTTCTCTTTACGAGTGTAACTTTTCCGAATGCTTGTCTCCGTGGTGATATTGATGCTTTGTCAAGATTGTTCCATGGATTAGCAAATTGTATTCCAACAGATGAAATCTGTGGAGAGGCGAGTTAACTTCCAATTTGCTTATTTAAAAACACAAAATTGAAATGCAAACTTGATAC
This sequence comes from Boleophthalmus pectinirostris, assembly GCF_026225935.1. NCBI lineage: Eukaryota > Metazoa > Chordata > Actinopteri > Gobiiformes > Gobiidae > Boleophthalmus > Boleophthalmus pectinirostris. Next base: position 8,868,673 of record NW_026570970.1, on the reverse strand, counting down.
TTGTAATGCCATACTGTGGAATTTTCCTGGTAAAGCAATAACATCTCCATAGAAACAAGCTGATGCCGAACCCTTCACTTGAAAAGTTAGATGAGACACCTTTAAGCTCCAGTTACCTATTTCAGAGAAGGCATGCGAGTATGAAAATCAGTGTTTTTGTGAAATGGCTCACTGAAAATATAGTTTGCCAATAAAAAAATCCACAAAGCTACATTTGCGACGCCCTAGCGATGCTGAAAGACGACTCGAAATGTCAGTGCATAGCATAAAATAAATAAATTTTACCTTGAAAATCTGGAGACACGCAGCGAGATGGGAGAAAAGTGGAGAGAGCAAGAGGAAGGACAAATCTCCGAGCTGTGGGTGTAAAAACAACCCTTCATCGCTGTCATCCTCAAATGTGGTGATGGCGGAAAATCCAGGTGGGTTAGAATGCAACATAAAGCAGACGGAAATAGCGATGCAGAAAAGGCTGGCGCTGAAAAAAAACTGAAAAACAAGCCACCGAAAGGGGATGGTTTAAGTCTGAGAAGGAGATTATTGTGTGAAGCATCCATGTGGCGTCTAAAAGCAACCAGTTTAAAGTATATTCTGCTTCTTTATGGGTCAGTTTATACCATTTTGTCCACCGTAGCCTTGGTATTTCCTTTAGGACATCTTGGAATATTTGTGAAAGTGTGTGGAGAATACATTCTGTCGTAGTCAATCAGGAAATTAAAGAAAGTTGCACCAGGGGTCTCATTTAAAGTTTATGATGTGTCTATAAGGTCAGGTATACGTCATTTGAGACATGCATGACAAATTAAAGGCGTCCATATTTACCTCAATTTGTGATTTTTGTATATTCTTGATCTAGACAATATGAATATGTGAATAAGAATGTCATTTTTGTGCTTGATGCTTTTGAGAATCTGTTCTTGAGAATTGCAGCAGTGTTCAAACTATTAATACAACGTCACCACTCACAGATATTAAAAAGACTTAAGAGAATTTTGGACATAGGACCTCGTTTCCTAGTGAGCCAGAGTGTTGGAGACGTGTGGATTCACTTTTTTAAATATTCCATCCAGTCCTTGTATTTGCAGAGGTTGCTAGTGCTAGGCTAGTGCATGTCAATGGCCATAGTTATCCTGCCACTAAAAACAGTCTTACCCACTCCACAAAACACCTGAAGCAAAACTATTATTACACCCGACTGTCGATGGAAATGTCTGTGTCAATAAAAATTGTTTTAGAAGTTAAACCAACCTTGCATTTGAAGGATCTATGTCTTGGGCAGCAGCAGCGAGTTGTACTTCCTGATAGAAAGCTCGGCAGCGGCGGACTGATATATGAGAAAATAGTCCCTCAACATGCGACGATTCATGTGATGCAAGGTTAGTTTTTTTTTTTTTAAACATTATTCTATCAACACAGACATTTACATCAACAGTCTGGTGAAATAATAGTTTTGCTTCAGGTGTTTTGTGGAGTGGGTAAGACTGTTTTTAGTGGCAGGATAACTATGGCCATTGACATGCACTAGCCTAGCACCAGTGACCTCTGCAAATACAAGGACTCGATGGAATATTTACAAAAGTGTCTCCACACGTCTCCAACACTCTGGCTCACTAGAAAATGAGGTCCTGTGTCCAAAATTCCGGACTGTCCCTTTAAAAGTTGAGCAGGAACTCATGGATTAGGTTGGCTCTGGCTGAAGAAAATATATATATATTGATTTATTTATTGTGGATGCTTTCTACGATATTGAATTTGTAGAATTAATCAGACTTATATTTTTTATTTTGATTTGTCATTTCAAGTATTCTGAGGAGAATGACTACAATGCTGTCTTACATAACCTACTATAGTATTTAGTAAGTGTTGCTATGCGGATTTACAGAATAGTAACAATACAGGAGTCTTCTATCCAAGTACTAACCAGGCCCAGACCGGCTAGATTCTGAGATCAGACATAATCAAGCTTTGACAAGGAGGTTTAGCCATGAAAAGCACATGAATTAACAACCTTTTATCTACAATATTGAGAATACAACCTTTGGGGACTTGTGGCTGGCTGACTGGCACATTGAGCAACTTTTTTAATTTCACCAGGCTCCCCTTGGACGTTCCTGTCATGTTGCCAAACACAGAGGACACAGAAGAAAGACACTTTTGTCCCGAGGGTTGTTACTCACCTCAAACAGCTCTAACATTGGATCTGATCCTTTTGAGACTTTTGTTTGAGCCTTCTAGTATTATTATGTTTTACTGCTCAATGCTCTAACCCTAATTGCTCTTTGGGGACAAATAAAGTGATGTTGATTGATTTTAATGTGTAAAATTTAATTTGCTTTTGGAAAAGACAGCTGACAACTTAGAGAAATACAATGGCAAAAATGGTTTAGGCCATAAAGGGGGATAGGTGAACAGTGGGCAACTTTGAGCTTATAAACTTATCATAAAGGTGCTCCCTTATCATTAGCACACATTTAACCAATTGCTGCTTATTGGTCGTGATGTATGTAATGCGCCGCTAACGGGGCTAACTGTTATATTAAGCTTTTCCCAAATCCTGTAGGAAGAAGGACAATAACGTCTTTCCCCTTGATAAAATTCACCAAACATTCTCTTTTTTCCGGCTTTAAATCCTTATTCTCGGGAATCGTTGACAACACAGAATGTATGGCTCTTCACTGATTAGCTGCTGCCCGAACTTGCACTTCTGGGGTTTTTGCAAATCGTCTAGTGTATTTTGATTCCTGACCTAGTCGCTGGAGAGACAATGAAATTGAGCGGAGGCATTAAGTGGTGCCAGCCTGGCTAACAGATCTCAGCCACAGAAAATAATTGGTGTGAGAGGGGAGTTAAAGAGACTATTTTTGTTAGGAAACACTGTTCCTTGAATAGAAATTGAGGATTCAGACACCATTTGTCTCCTATCTACAACTCCATCCTCAAACCTAAAACAAAGAGAACAATAGGCGTAGCCACATAAGGGCCAGAGGTGTGAAAACCCTCATCATGGGTCTGTATGATTCTGCTCATATCCCCTCAGTCAGTACAGATGAATAGGCCTGTTTTACAAACAGAAACTGTAAACAAGTAGATGTGTTAGTTTCAGAGTAGTTTCAGTGTAGTTAGCTCCTCCCTTCAGGCAGATATAAGGAAATGTCCACCAGCGTCTGACCAGAACTGAAGAAGCTGGATGAGCTGCAAACAGTGTTGGAAGGTTACTTTTAAAATGTATTCCCCTACAGATTACAGATTACATATCCCAAAATGTAGTTTGTAACATAATCCATTAAATTACTTAAAGTGAGAAACGTAATCTGAATATGTTGGATTACTTGATATTATCATGCTTTTTAAAACTACATGAATGAAGCAACCAAAACATGAAAATTCTTGTTTGTTCTCTTCAAATTGGTTGAGCCCAAGTCTCCATGAACAGACATTTGTTTGCTGTAAAGTAGCAAAGACTAGGAAATATGAACATAAGAAGTTTTGTCTGATAAAAGACAAGAAACAGCCCAGTCTACACTACTGTTAATTGTCATATTGTTTAGACCTGGTTTAGTCCTGGGTTTAGTCCTGGGTTTAGTCCTCGGTTTAGTCCTCGTTTAGCCCAAAAGGTGAAAACAGGAAAATACCGCCATGTAATCCATTTATTTCAACAAAGTAACTATAATCCAATTACCACTCACTGAAACAGTAACTGTAACCGTATACAGTTACTCATAATTTGTACTCTGATTACGTAATGCTGGTACATGTAATCCTTTACTCTCCAACAGTGGCTGCAAAACATTTTCAACCTAAAAACGTTGGTCCAGTCGACAAATTGAATATCTCCTTTGCCATGTTTGAGTTATCCTGAAATGTCCTGCTTTTGAGGTCAGACTTTTTACATTTCAACTTGATTTAGGTTTGATGTCATACCTGCTTCCAGCTTTTGCCTCATGATTAAGAGATAAGTTGCAAAATATTTCACCTGAAAAAAGAGAGAAACTGGTAAACATATATTTACACATTCCAAATGAGAATCCTCCCTCCGGCCACAACCTCCAACCACAGTATAATGAGCAGGTACGAGACAGTAAATCTGCTCCCATCCAAATGCTGGGGCTGTAAAAGTGCTCAGAAACAGTCATCATAAAGAGACAGGATTCAACGTGGAAACAAATGAAATATAGATGTGGTAGTGATGTTTGCCGAACTGTAATTTTGGTCAAACTAGACAAACTGTAACACCTACATTGTAAAAATAGGTCCACAATTTTAAAGCTTCCATATTATACTATTTTCTCATTACAAACAGACCTGGATTTGTGTTTTGTTTCATTCACACATGTTTAACACACAAACCCTTGCAGATTTAGACTTTCTTTTCTTCTTCTCTCCAACAGAAAAACACTCTGTTCCTTATGATGTCATGTGGTGATACAGTAAGTGCTCCATTATGTTTTAAAAATGCCATGCACCTTCACTAGAATCATTTGAGTAATTTCAGCCCTTGAATTGCCGATCTCTACTGAAGTAAAGGTAAACAAAGCCAAGTGAAGCCAGGCTATTCAACTTAATTTTCTCTTTGTGCCGTATAGGTGCAGGCTCCACCACTTTTAACACAATTTTGGGTCACATAAAATGATCAGTTTCAGTGATATTGTTTGTGAAAATAAAATGCATTTCTCTGTCAGATCACTACAAAAACAGTAGTGAACCAGATTTAAACTGTACTAATACAAACCAAGTCTGAACTAAACCAGGATTAAGCTTGATTTAAACTATAAATAAACCAGAATCAACCCAGGATGTTTTTTTTCTTCTTTTTTATAAAATTTTTGTCAAATGTTTCTTTTTTTTTATTTTCATTTGGTACAAAAATACAGAAATGGTCACATTTTTCTACAGCGCTTTTCCACCTTCAAGGCACTCACTGCTTTACAACAAGGAACCACTCACCCATTCACACACACATTCACTCACCAGTGTACGCAGACACTGTGGGCAAGGTGGGCTAAGTGTCTTGCCCAAGGACACAACGACAGCATTCATCTGTGGGAGCTGGAATCACACCAGCCAACCTGTGGGTCAGTGGATCTGACTGCTCAACCTGTGATGTTTTGTGTCGAGAACTGGATTCGAACCACCAACCTCCAGATAAGTGGGCAAATGCTCTCAGGTGGGTCGCAAGAGATTTTTTTTGGGGTCACCTTGTCATGATCTGCATGTAGGTTTCAATATATCTGTACATACATCTCCACGCACCCCTCGCTCCTCGGTTTTTCTCGTGCACCCCTTCCTGCTCCTCACTTTTTCGGCAGCACCACCTCACCAAACCGCCGAACACTGATTACTGTTTTTCCTTGTTTAAAACTTGAGTATTGTATTTTTTGGACAATAAGATGCACTTAAAATACCTTCATTTTCTGAAAAATGTACAGTGCAGTGCTCCTTGTGTATTCATTCTGGTTGTGCTTACTGACCTCGAACTGATTTTCACACATATTCCACTGAGTCATGTTCCTCACTCCGACAGAAGCTGAACACATCAGCGCACTAGGAACGAGCATTTTGTTTTTTTTTGTTTTTAATCGCTTATAGTTTATGCAAATTAGCTGTGTTGTTACCTCTGCCAAGGAGGTTATGTTTTTGCCGGCGTTTGTCTGTTTGTTTGTTTGTTTGTTTGTCTGTTAGCAACATAACTCAAAAAGTTATGGACCGATTTTGATGAAATTTTCAGGATTTGTTGGAAATGTGAAAAGGAAGAACTGATTTCATTTTGGGGGTGATCCGGAAGAAATCCTGGATTCTGGATCACTTTGAAATTTTAGTTAACATTGTGGTAAATGGGGCCAAAAATTTAGTTTCTCAATATCTCGGTTAATTATTGACCAAACCCCATGAAATTTGACTCAGGGATGGACAATGGGATCCTCTTTCATATTCCAAAGGCTGATTCGGATCTGATCCAGAAGACTGATTTCATCGCAATTTATATAAAAAATGGGGGTAGTCCTTGGCGGAGGTCTGCGCTCTCTGAGGGCTTTTCTAGTTTTAAGTTTTGTTTCTGTAAAACGTAAACAAATGTGGTTCAAAGCTGCATTAAACACATTATTACTCAATGTATATTTGAGTCATCCTTGTAGGAAATAAAAAAGGTTCAAGTCTCAAGTGTCTTCTGTTAGTTTTGCTTAATGCGCCTTATAATCCAGTGCGCCTTATGTATGAAAATACACGAGAGAATTCATTATTGATTGAAACATTATTGATATTGCGCGTTATAATCCGATGTGCCTTATAGTCCAAAAAATATAGTAATACTAATTGTTCAGAGAGACACGATCACTCAGTCAACAATAAAATATCCTCATTAATGTTCAATAATGGTCACACATTTATTTGGTGATTTATGAATAATGTCTGTTGACTTAAGTCGTGAAGATTTGTGACTTTTAAAATATGGGTCCCCAGAAAAAAGTTTGGAAAAAAAACTGTATTATATAACAGAATGTGAAGAATGGTTACCAAAAACAAAACAAATTGTGGTCATCTCCATATCAGATGCGTAAGGCTCTAATAAAACAGTGAAAAAGTCATATTTCTGTCTTATGAGAGATAAGATACTCATCAAGTTTAGGAAATACCACATGGAAAAGCACATTTATGCTGAAGCAGACATTTTAAACCGTTTTTAAACTGATAATGTAAAAGCTTTATAATGGAGGAGGACAGGCTCTTCCATAGTTTAGAAAAAATATTACCAATATACTATCTTTCGGTTGAAATAGCCTAAAAATAAATTACAGTGTACACCGACTTTCCTAACCTTGCTATCAGTGAGGAACTTTCCCAACTGCTTTTGATTGATTGCGAAACGTCATGGAATAAACTTGAAAGTCTCACAGTGATTAATGAGTGTGAAATCTGTGCAAACAAACGTACGATCCACAAATTAACTTTCCACCCAAAACTTTAATTATTTTTGGATCGGAACTGCATGACTTCATAAAACAGAAATCAAAACTTTTTTTTTTTTTCCCCCCGTTTAACTGGAAAAGAAACAGCATCTTTATGATAGACTTAAGGGGGAAGAGTCAGTGTGCAGTGTGCAGGGGTTAGATTCCTACTGGGAGGTAAATCTGAACATGAGTTGACGGCAGGGAGTGGTATTGATTCACTGGAAATACAGTACATTCAGATGGGGTTTAAAGGGCTCACATTACACTATTTTCCGATTTAAGCTATAATGTTCCTGTGTTTTTAAACTAAATACAGTTTTACTAGAATAATTCGATAATTTCAGACCTGTAAATGCCAATCTCCGCTGAACAAAACGTAAAAAGTAAAAGCTATTTACTTGAAAACTAGCACTTCATGACATCACAAGGTGGAACAGAGCATTTTGAACTCTGAAGATGCAGACAGCCTGAATGCAGGATTACTCAAAAATGTGTGACTGAAACAAAACACAACTGTGGGTATGTTTTTGAGGAGGTACCAACATTCACAAGAATCAATTTTGCATAATATAGGACCTTTAAAGGACACTAAAACAAAGTGTATGCATGTTTTTTTTTTTTCTTTGTTTACTAATTTCTACATTTTAGATACATACAGACATTGCGTATATGAAGCATTACTTATATGGAGTTATGCAGTAAAGAAATCCTCAAAGTATCCCTCCACCCTTTGCTTTGTTGACAGTGCTTCAAACCCTTGGCCTTCCCTCAATCAACGTCTTGATGAAGTCTCCTGAAATGGTTTTCACTTCACAGTTGTGCAATGTCAGGATAAAAAAATGCAAAAAAAAAAGCAGACTAGAGGGTGACTTTTGTCATTATTATATCATTATCCATGCATAGTTTTGATGCCTTCAGTCAGAATTTAAAATACAAATAATCATGGAAATAATGAGGAAAAAATAAACTTTTGCTTTGTAGCGTATATATGCCATTTTCACAGAGCTGCCGAGCGAGTTCAGGTTCTTTCAAAAACTGTGTAGCCACAGATCTGCTGCATTCATTGTATATAGGGAATTAGCAGAGTCATGCTAAAATAAATCTATATTTAAATATCAGACAGTCGACAGCAAGTTACAAACGGTGTCTGAAAAATTATTTCCTCCTGGGGACAATATAGGTTGGTCAGTCAGTCTGTCTATCATCTATCATTTATCTATCTATCTATCTATCTATCTATCTATCTATCTATCTATCTATCTATCTATCTAGTATCTATCTATCTGTCTGTCTTACGGTTACATAATCAGACAGCATGTTAAGACTTTGGCTATGATATAAGCACTTCAGTGGAGGAAACTCCTGTGTTTATAAAAGTAGCTCTTAGTGTCTTGATTATCTGATTGACCTTCCACAGAAAAAGAATCGATTTGTCCTTAGATATTTGCTCTAACATATTATATATAACAGGGGTCTTTAACCTCTAGGTCAGGAGCTACCAGCAGCTTTACACCCTCTTCCAAGTAGCTCGCTGAGGGATTTCTAAATGACATTTATTGTGCCGAGTAAGTAAAATCTGATAAATTAAATGCCTATTATCATTGCACATGTATCATTTATAAATGCATAATGGTTTAAGTTCTACAGGCATCGAACTGTACGTCATCTAAACCTCGCCGTGGCTCTTACTCAATTTCTTGTGATCACTAAAACTAGCAGCTCTCATTTTCATTTTATAAGGGTAGCTCACCGAAGAAAAAAGGTTGGAGACCCCTGATATATAATATATGATCTCTGGCTATAAAATTCCACCTGATGACATAAAACATAGCTATATCCATGGAGAATGTTCCAAAGTATGGGTTTAACCTTCTGTTTCCATCAAATCATGCAGGTGACACCTCCATAAAGTTACTTACTGTATCTTTAAATGTACATGTTGTAATTGATTGGTGCAATAAATTGACATGACAAATGAAATTGAATTTATAGGCCAGTCCTGCTACGTGCAAAACTAAAATGTGACCGGAGAAGATGAAAAACAATTCTTCATGACTTCTCACTGAGTGCAACTGACCGCCGACCCGGTGATAAATAACCGTAAAACCCATATTTACACTTCTCTATTACACAGAGACACAGCTGAGAGCCCACACCACACGCTGCCAAAGCACTCCACCAAATCTACAGCATTACGAGCCCGGTGTAAAACTAAATCACGTGTAATCTTTGCAGTGCCGTAAACTTCAAATGGCCCGAGGCTGGATTCTGATTTGTATGCCCCCGGATCACGGCGTCAATATTTCAGATGACACGACGCGAGGAGGGCTGTATCTGAGCCGGATGAGAGAGGAGTGGGCAGAGGTAATCCAAATGGGATGAGCAGAGAGATCCGAGCACAATCCCGGTCAGATAATGATGTGTCGTGGGGGTCCTGGAAAAGAACTGGAAAAACATGCTGGGGGAAATTGTGAAGTCTGGACAGGTGCACGGTCACTGGTAAAAATGGGATACAGGAGAGGAAAGTGTCGGATTTATGTGTGAAACTTTGTAATTGTGTCGTGACAGTTGCTTCCACTGTTCTTCCTGGGGTCCAATGAAGATAATTTAAATACACAAACATGAACATTTCAGCCATATATGAGTTCGTTAATACAAAGTACACAGGTATACATAGGTACAGTTTATTGTCCCCATAGGAAAAAATTTGTCCTCTACATTTGATCCATCCCTCAACTCATCAGGAACAGTGAGCACCACAGCTCTTAGGAATCCATCTCCGTAATTGATTGTTGCTAGTCTTGGTCAGGACATTAGCTGGAGTTTTGGGTAGAAGGTGGAAACCTGGAAAAAACGCCTACAGACACAGACACAGAGAGAACATGCAACCTCCACAAAGAAAGACCAAGACAATAAATAATAAATATGTACTTTTTTTCCCAGTACTTTCACTAAAACAGTAGTCAGGCTGGCACCACCTTGTGCCGCCGCTCAATTGCATTTCTCTCCAGTGACTAGGTCAAGAATCAGAATACACTAGACAGTTTGCAAGAACCCCAGAAGTGGTAGACCGTGCACCGGCCAATCAGTGAAGAGCTGTGAAGCCATGACATCAAACTCAAGCGCCTGTCTGGGTCCATTTTGTGGTACAGCACAACAGTAAACAAAGCAGATGAGATGGATGCAGACGAAGACAGACATTCTGTGTTGGCAACGATTCCCGAGATCGAGGATTTAAAGCTGGAACAAAGAGAATGTTTGAATTTTATCAAGGGGAAAGTCATTATTGCCCTTCTTCCTACGGGAAAAGCTTAATATACAAGTTAACCCTGTTTGTGGCACATTACATACGTCGTGACCAAATAGCAGCGATTGGTGAAACCAGCTGATGAATCAGGCGACTAAAACAGTCCATTTTATCACACAGTTAGAATAACATTTGTAAATCCAAGTCCATAACCCATGTCTAATCCATGCATTTTCTTATTTATTTAGTTGTAAAGGGACAGCACATATTGATGAACATTTAGAATGTAAATTTGTTACGATATCGCTTGTTTAATACATATTTACTGCCAAGAATTGTTGTCGTTGTCAGTAAAAATTCAAGTCTTTGAACCTCTTGTAGAATTCATCTATACTGAAGTAGATTCTGGATTTATTTTAATAGTTTTATTATCCAGTCCCACTTTATTTGTGCCGCACATTTTATAAACAAGACAGTTTCCAAAGTGCTTCACACAGCAACGTAAAACACTGAACTAAAAAGTCAGCAGAATTATGTTCCAGACAAAGGGAACTAAAAGAAACAATAGATGAATAAAAATAAAATCAATAAATAAAAGCACTACTAAAAGAATAAAATAGATCAAATAAATATAAAATAAATAAAAGACACAGAGGATCACACAACTCACGCAGTGTTAAAAGTCAGAGAATAAAAATGAGTCTTAAGACGAGATTTAAAACACTCTGGGGGCTGTTGGGACTTAAATCCCATAACCATTGTTTCTGGAAAAGTAAAGGCCATATCATTCTTTTAAATTGTGTTCACAAATAGCTGTAAAATTAACTTTCTAGAATCATTTTACCCCATAAACCACATAAAGAACTCAAATGCTACTTTCTTCTAACAGAGCAGCTCAGATCTACAAATGGATTCTGATTAATCCGTGTATCATTCGTTCATTCGTTTTTCAATATAAAACCAAAAATAAGAAAACGAAAAAACAACAGTTTTCTTCGTTATTTGTCTCCAAAACCAAAATGAAAAAACGGATAACGATTCGTTTTTTCAGTTTTCGATTTTGTGTTTAAATGAAGAATGGAAAAAACGGATAACGGCCGTTTCCCGTTTACGTGACTTCCGTGACTGCGATGCCGGACTTTTGCACCGAATACGGACTGAATCAGGACGGATCCAGGTCCGAGACCAGACCGAGACCAGAGCGGGACTGAGACCGGGACCAGACAGGGACCAGAGCGGGACCAGGGCAGACTCCGAGCTTTGACTCCGAGCCTCCACGGGGTCCGAGCCTCAGCTTCGAGCTCCGGCCCTGCCGTGGGCTCTGAGCCTCCGGTCTGGTCCTGGTCTGGTCCTGGTCTTGTCTCGGTCTCGGTCTCAGGCCCGCTCTGGTCCCGGTCTGGTCCCAGTCTCAGTAGCGCTTTGGTCCCGGTCTGGTCCCGGACCTGGTCCATTTGAACCAAAAGCTCTTAGTTCGATTCATTTTCATTGGTGTGAATGCGTCAGTCGGATGCTTTGCACCACCTCGGAACCAGCCGCGGTTCTTGAGCGCGGAGGACCAGAGCAGCTCTGTCCCGGTCTCAGTCCCGCTCTGGTCTCGGTCTGGTCTCGGACCTGGATCCGTCGCAGTCACGGAAGTCACGTAAACGGGAAACGGCCGTTATCCGTTTTTTCCATTCTTCATTTAAACACAAAATCGAAAACTGAAAAAACGAATCGTTATCCGTTTTTTCATTTTGGTTTTGGAGACAAATAGCGAAGAAAACTGTTGTTTTTTCGTTTTCTTATTTTTGGTTTTATATTGAAAAACGAATGAACGAATGATACACGGATTCTGATTGTTAAGACGTAACCACAGCTGCCCTGGACCAAACTGATAAAAGTCTGGCTGCCGATTTGTCCCAAAACTCCTCCATCCCCACCGTTCACCGTTCACACTCTTTATAAACCACTTACAAAAACTTCTGGAGTCATTCATTCTTGCCTGATTTAATTCTATCGCATTTTAGCACCACAATGTTTCAACAGCCTTCATAAAAACTCCCAGTGGATTCTAAAATCAAAGCACCATCACTGTCCAACTCGCGCCTCGAAACAAAACACCAGTTATCATTTAATAAAGCAATATCCCTGTTTTGGATCACCTCCCTATTCCCAAACAATTGTTCTAACGCTTCAGGCTTTTTCTGTCCAACAATTTTTTAATACAAGCTCACTTTAAGTCTTTGAGATAACTTTTACACAGAGCGGATGGTTAATAAATTCCATCTACTGTTTGAGCAAAGTCCATATTCTGCCATATAAATGAGATATGAGGAAATGAGTGAAGGAGAGAAGATAAAGGCTCGGAATTAATACTCAAAAATGTGGCGTTGCTTTTACAGCTGCGAGGTTGTAAAACTGAAGCAGGAGGAATTCACTGAGCAGTACTAGAGCTCGCCACACATTGTAAGACATATATGGTTGTATTCATTTTTACAGCTGATTTATGATTTGGAGGAACGAATGCTGGGCGTGAAGGTCATTTTTCATTTTCACGGAGAACAACACACAATTTTTCATCGGAACAATCTTTCAAACCGCTGTCAAACTTGTGGACATCTATAACGGGCGAGGTTGCGTTTGTCAATTTTAACTTTCCAAATGTTTCAACTTTAATGAATTTAGTGGGCCCATCTTTACACGTAAGTACAGAATGAGCGATAGTGATAAAAATTAAAGGGCCCATATTCTGTTATGTTTTTTTTATCTGAGTTATAATAATGTTTCCTCATCGCAAACAAACCTTGAGATATTGTAGATTTTGTTTAATTCTTACATGTTTAACACACAAATTCTGCATATTTAGGTTATGATCTTCTCTTTAAACTCTTCTTCTTTAAATTCTTCTCTTCTGTTTTATGATTTTCACTTTATCTTCTTTTTAAACTCCATGTAATTTTACCCCTGGAGTTGCTTGTCTACTGGATTACTCATGTTTGGGTGATCCAGTAGTAAATCCAGGTATGTTTTTGAGAAGGTGACAACATTATAACATGACATTTTGCGTAATTTCCAGAGCCATTTCAACTAAATTTGAACAAAGTTTTAAAATTGTACATATATAGGCTGCACCTGAATATAAGCCGCAGGTGTCCACGTCTTCAAGAACGTTTTCAAGTTCAAACCGTCTGCTTTTATCGCCCCTGGAGCTTTTGTCGTCTTTTTGCGTTGAGGCAGTTCGTCACGCAACATCCCACCATCGACTCACTGATGTCGAACTCACTTGCAGCAGCTCTGTTTACTTGGTCAACAGTCGCATCTATCGTCTCTAACTTAAAAGCTGCATCATCTGCATTTCTTCGTGTGTTTTCCATGAGGAGGGTGTGAGCATGAAGCGCAAAATAACTGTTCAAAACACAATCAAACGAGCATCTTCCTTGGCGCATCATCCCCAGCTCTACGGCGCATGTCTCTTGCAGAAAGAGTCGCTGTCCTGTCTGTATCATGTCAGTATCTTGGAGGATTTCAGCAGATTTCAGACTCTCCCGGGAGCGGGGCTAGTCCTATAAATCAGATTTGAGTGGATGTCCAGCTACTGAAGTTTGAGATGTTTCTTCTCGTCATTTACACATACGAGGAAGACGTATCCCCCTCACTGATGTTCATTTACCATCATAACTTATTTTATCACGCAGGAATAAACTATTTGAGTGCACTGACAACATCGCTACTTAACGCTGCAACTTCACGTGAACCCTAAATCCATGTGTAACCGCACAGACTTCGGCGTTTTCTGCACTCAGGCTGCATGTATCCGCTGTATTGCCAAACCGTAGACTGTAGAATGGACAATGTGTGAAATAAAGAATCTGTCCATGTCTTATCATTGTTTAAGCTGCGAGAAAAAATAGCTTATAGTCCAGAAATTTTGATATTTAGATTTTTTTTGTCCTGATATTTATATATAACTGTATGACAACCCATCAGGAATTAAAATTTTGCTTGTAAATGTCGCGGTTGTGGTTTAAGCAGCACTTACGTCTCACAGCAAGAAGGTTCCGGGTTTGATTCTCAGGTTGCCCACGCCATTCTGTGCAGTTTACATGTTTCTTTCTGAGTCTGGGTGGGTATTGGTCAAATGCAAATGATATAAATGAGGACAAATTTCCCTACGAATGTCATGGTTACTGTCATGGTTCATGTTTTGTAGTGGTTGTAGTTTGTGTTTTATTTTGACATTTGTCCTGTCACCTTGTATTTTTGAGTGTTACTTCCTGTCTTGATTGTTTGCCCCGCCCTAATGTGTTTCACCTGTGTCTATGTGTGTGCATTTATACGCTGTGTTCTCCTCTGCCCTTGGTTGGTCCATTGTCTCTGTCCGAGTGTCCCTGTGTCTCTTGTCATGGCAATTTAGTCTTGAGTTTTGGATTTTTTGATTTGTCATTGAATATTTTTGAAGCAGTCCTGCGTTTTGGATCCTCCCTCTGTTTCCACGTGACAGAATGGACCAACCAGATCTGACCCAAGCAGACTGCTCTACTTTTTTATTTTTTATGTGTGGGGAAGTGGATTGTCTCCTGCAGGCCCAGGACTAAGCCTGCCTGAGTTTGCCACCTCCAGAAGTTTCACCAGGAGATATGGGGGCTTGCAGGAGGCAGCCCAGCCCTGCTTATTCAGTCCTTCCTACACCTCAGCTCCCATCTGTTTCACAAGAGCCACCGGAGGCCAATGCCAGTGCAGACTGCCCACCATCCCTGGATCCTATTCCGTTGAAGCCTTTGTTGGAGCTTCTGACCTTGACCTGCCTGTTTCTGTTCCTGAGCCACTGCTGGACACTTCTCTCCGTCTGGGGTGGTTGTTTCCCTGTGTCCCTGCTGCAGCTTCGCTGGACACTGTTCTCCGTCCAGGGAGCTTGCCTCCAGATCCTTCCCCTGCTCCTCCTCAAAGTGTGCTCCAAACGATGCTTCTTGTCTCAGTCTTTGCCATCGCCATTGGTGACGTAGTTAAGAGCTCCCAGAACATTGAACTTCCCTGGACTGCCTCCATGGCCACTTGACCCCCTCAAACTGCCTTTACCTTCATGACCCCAGACTGTCCTGTTTTTTCAGATCTCTTGTTCCTCCTCCGGGTCCCCCTCCACCCTCCCGACTTCATTGTGACTCCTTGGGACGTCTGGGAGCCGTCCCTTCAGGGGGGGTACTGTCATGGTTACTGTCATGGTTCATGTTTTGTAGTGGTTGTAGTTTGTGTTTTATTTTGACATTTGTCCTGTCACCTTGTATTTTTGAGTTTTACTTCCTGTCTTGATTGTTTGCCCCGCCCTAATGTGTTTCACCTGTGTCTATGTGTGTGCATTTATACCCTGTGTTCTCCTCTGCCCTTGGTTGGTCCATTGTCTCTGTGTCTCTTGTCATGGCAATTTAGTCTTGAGTTTTGGATTTTTTGATTTGTCATTGAATATTTTTGAAGCAGTCCTGCGTTTTGGGTCCTCCCTCTGTTTCCACGTGACAACGAAGACAATAAAGTGTATCTCATCAAGTATTGTACAGAACATAAATGAAAATACAAAAAAAATAATAATAATAAATGCTGTAATATCACTTCACGTCTTCATGTAGAAAAGTTCTTAGGTTTTTCGACTTTCAGGAGGCACGGCAAAGTTTGAGTATCCCTCGTCCTGCTAAAAACTATAGCCTGTTAACAGCACACTTATGCTAATTCCAGATTGGAGATATTTTACTTTATAATTAGATTCAGAGTTGATTTTACTGTCAACTGAATGAGGCCGAATGGGAAAAATGGTTACAGCCCCGTTTAGAAGCAAAACTCCCATTTACAATATGGACTCCCCTACACTATATGAACACACTCGAGCAGCCTTGCCAATGATCATTTGCTCCGCGCTCTATAATATTAGCAATAACGAGGTTTAAATCAATTACACCGATTAGTCAATAAGTACAGGAGGTAACAGAACAGGCTGTGGCAGTTATTGTGGCAGTATTCTTCATAAACAGATGTGTCGATGCAGCGCGTTGGCTCCAGTCGGTCCATGGAGCCATCACTCACGGCGTCTGGAGTCAGCTCTTATGGGTCATCCATCATCTGCAGCTCAATGAGACGAGGCATGATGTACGGCCGCTGTAACGCAACTGTAAAAGACTGGAGAGGCGCGCTGCGGAGACTGTGGGGCTGTACTCGACTAAGGAAACTCTTGGTCGACTAAAGACACGTCCTGCTAAGCAAAATATGACTGTTGTGGGCTGTCTGCCTCTAATTATAGGGTGTTTTATCATCTGTAAACCAGGAAGTGCAATGTTAGCATGGTAGTTGTAATTAGTATTTGCCTACCTTAAGGGCAGCCTTCACTCGGGACTGCGGCAAATTCTGTTCTTCACATTGACACGAAAAAATCTGTTATAGTGCTTTTAAAATGTTGTTGTTTACGTCGTTCAATGTAGAAAAATGTACATCAGTGGTCCCCAACCTTTCACATTCTGTGGGGACACTCTTTTCGGGACAATATTTTCAAAGACCTGGTTTAGTCCTGGTTAAATCCTGTTTTAGTCCTGGATTTAGTCCTGGATTTAGACCTGGTTTAGATCTGGTTAAATCCTGTTTTAGTCTTGATTTAGTCCTGGATTTAGCCCTGGTTTAGACCTGGTTTAGACCTGGTTAAATCCTGTTTTAGTCTTGGTTTTAGTTTTGGTTTAGTTCTGGTTTAGTCCTGGTTTTAGTTCTGGTTTAGTTCTGGTTTAGTCCTGGTTTTAGTTCTGGTTTAGTTCTGGTTTAGTCCTGGTTTTAGTTCTGGTTTAGTTCAGGTTTAGTCCTGGTTTTAGTCCTGGTTTAGAGGCATGGGAAACACGGGAGGAGGCTCAGTCCACACGTACATGAGAAGTCGTGGTGAGCACAGTGCACGGGAGGAAGTGTGGTCTGCACTGCGTATGGAAGGGGGGGTTTTGCGCTTTTGCGGCACGGTACCAAACGACCCACAGCCCAGTACTTGTCCACGGCCCCGGGGTTGGCGACTCCTGATGTACACGCATGTAATGAAAAGCGGTAAAATGATCTGAGACACTTGTTTTTCTTAAGTCTCCACCTGACGGTGCACGGAGAGGTGAAGCCATTTAAATCAGGTTAAAAAATGATAATTAGCGAGTGAAGAAATGATCTGGAGAAGTCAGAAGTCTTGAAAAACAGAAGAACTTCATGAATCATTACCACCTGATGACATCATACAATAAGACCAGCGTTGTGTGCTCTCCAAGGAATAATCCTCTAATGTGCATTAGTCATTTGTGACAGACAGATGTTAGGTCTGCTCAGGCAGCTGCAGACATCTTAAAAATACTTTTATTTAGGAAACAATACACTACTCTGTTCAAAAGTAGTCCATGTCTCAAATACAAAGATGAAAAGACTGAGGCACTCAAAAAGTACAAAATAATTAAAAGGCTGTATTATCTCATGGCACTTCAGCCTTCATCAGGGCAAACAGTTCGCTGAAGGGCCAGAACGCATGATTTGAAGTAAGCAAGTATGTTTTTATTTAGTGCTTTTCACAGACACATGTCACAAAGACGTTTTACAAAGCATTATTCAGTCACTCCATACCTGATGATGGTGAACTACTACTGTAGCCACATCTGCCCTGGAGCAGACTGACTGAAGTGCGGCTGCTAATTTGACCCTCCGACCACCACCATCAATCACGCACACACCACTTTCATACTATGAAATGTGGGGGAAGTGTCTTGCCTAAGGACACAACGACAGTTTTTGCGACTGACGCCCCCCTGTGGCACCTGATTTCTCCAGGTCTCCCATCCAAGTACTGACCAGGCCCGGCCCTGCTGAGCTTCTGAGATCCAATGGGCTTAGTCTTTGACAAGCTGGTGTGGCCACTTTTTAACTTTATCTGCCGTGTGGTATTTAAAGGCTTTGAATTATTTTGTACTTTTTGAGTGCCTCAGTCTTTTCAACTTCGTATTAAGACGGGTCCCTGCACTGAAGAGCACCAAAAGGACAATTTTGCATAATCTCTGTACATCCAAGTAGCACTCCTGCTCCCTAAAGTATTATATAATGTCTCGATTCACTTATTTTAGTGATAATCATGATTATTCATCTTGGAGAAGTAGCCTCGTAGTCTGTAGTTTGTGACTAGATGAAATTCCAACCACTTTTTTTAAAAAATACTGTAGGCTAAAAAAAATGCACTCACTGCCTGAACTGACATCAGACGTTATGATTATAGTTTATTCCGCTTCTTGGATGATGTGTTACCCGTGCACACAATGACACTGTGTACAATAGTAGCTACCCCCCGTTAATGGTCCAGTGCTCAACAAACTACACCACTGCTTCCTCTCTGTAGTCACACACATCCCACATCAGTCCCGTAACACTCGTATGGTAATGAGGCTTTGATGACAGCACTAGTTCACCCTGTCCCCTGTGCTTCGTCACCCTCTCTCCACTCCTCTTCACCGCACATTTGTATGCTGCACCTCTGAGTGAACATTACTGCTTTAACATGATCAGCATCTCTTTGCCCGTGGCCGACAGCCGCCGCTCCATTACCTCGCCAGCTGATCCCTGCTGGCTCAATTATTTCCTACAACACTGCGTTTGATGCCTAAGTTGCCGGGCTGCCAGAGGGTTAGTGTTTTTGATTGCGTCGAAAATAGCAGCACAGAACTCCCACAATGAATGCATAAGTGAGATCAGAGAGAGAGCTTTGCCTTTTGTGCACAGACAAGTGGCTCTCTGGTTTTTGCAATTCTCTCTTTTGGAGGTTCCATCAACAAGGTCAAAGCAACATGTTCGGAAAATGTGTTCAGTTGGTTTGTAGATTTGGTGTTGTGTAATTTTTGCAGCATAATAATATTAAGTGCTTTGGAAAGGTGTCATCGGCTTTTGATCAATCTTTCACTGTTGCTGGGACCACAGTGGTTGACGTACAAAAAGCCCCCACACGATTCAGGAATTAAACTTGAAACTTTGCTGTGACTGTGATTGCGAGCCACTCTGGATATGTAAAACTGCACAACAAAAGAGGACATATGATGCACAGTTGACTTTTTTGAGCTTTCTACCGTGTTATAACATTTCCTCATCAAAAACTTGCCTGAAGTTTTATGTCATCCATGCCAGAGTCCTGCACCGGGTCAGGTACTCGCAGGTACTTGAGGAGTACGGGCAAATAGTTGCTGAAACGGGCAGGTTTTAAGGTTCTGGAATTTTACGGGCGGGTTTGTGGGCGGGTAGTGATTATACACACTCGGGTCAGGACTAAATCAGGATTAAACCGGGTCTAAACCAAGTCTAAACCAGGACTAATATTGGACTTAAGAGAGAACCCCGAGTCCGTGGAGCAGGGTGTCCACAAAGTGCGATCGGGTGACAGCTGCCCTTACTTCCGTGGGGCGCGGAGCTCTACGCCGGTCCTTTTCGCCTGCCCACCTCCAAGCCCAAGTCCTAGTTCAGCCCTGGTTTAGTCCGCCTGGTTCAGTCCTGGAATCAGTCCTAGGTTAGTCCTGGGTTAGTCCTGGTTTAATCCAGGGTCAGTCCGTGGCAGGTGCAACACAAAAATCTGGCATCTTGATCAATGTTTCTTCTGCTCAGTAAATAATTCCTATGAAGTGATGACAGTCGAGTCGTGTCTGTGAATTCAGGTTTACACTGAAGAAATTCATGAATCATGAATTTCATGATTGTAATTCTTGAAGATGTAACTTTTCAATTCATATTCTGATGGATGCTTCAATTAAAAGCTTGTAATTTGTGTGTGATTTATCACAGGCACGGGCGGGTAACGGGTGGAATGTTAACGGGTCCGGGCGGGTACGGGTTTAACTTTGATATAATCACGGGTTAATGGGCGGGTGAAGTGCTGTACTGTGCGGATCTTCAAAAATGGACCCGTGCAGGACTCTGATCCATGCATGTTTGAGTAATCAAGTGTTCTTTCTTGTGCTCTATTCAAGCCTTCCATGTGGTCAGCAGTGTGATCCTGTACATTGTTAACCAAAGACTCTGTAGTGACCCTCAGGTGGGTCACAAGAGATTTTTTTGGGGTCACCTTGTCACAATCTGCATGTACAGAAGATCTCCAATATACAGTTCTGTGGTCACAAAAATGAAGACAAAGCTCAGAAACAGACTGAATGCTGCACCTGATCTGCTGTTGCACTCTGCTTCTACACCCTGGACTGGAAAACGCTACAATAACACAGACAAGTTCTCCAATCTCATTACAAATCTTTCTTTTTGTAATTATTTTAATGACTATTTTGTTCCAATATTGCTGGTTCAATTGAATGTTAAAAAGAAAAGGAAACAGGCTACATTTAATGTCCAAATAGGCGACTTAAGGATCCTTTTATTGCTGCGTTACTGTTTTTCATTGTTTAAAACTTGAGTAATACTAATTGTTCAGAGAGACATGATCACTCAATCAACAATAAAATATCCTCATTAATGTTCAATAATGGTCAAATCCACCTTTATTTTGTAATGTCTATTGACTTGGGTCGTGAAGGTTTGTGACTTTTAAAATACAGGTCCCCAGAAAAAAGTTTGGGAAACACTGCTGTACAATGCTCAGCCCAGAAGCCAATGTAAACCACGCTTCTACAGGGCAATTATTCATAAATATACAAAAACATGATAGAAAACAATACGCTACGACTAACTTGATGCGATGTGCACTAAATTCATTAGCTGGATGCACACTGATTGTGTTGTGATAGCGCTTTGAAGGGGATGTGGCACAAAGCTTTACAAATTAAATGAAATTAATTAAACACTTTAATGGGTTGTTTTCAGTGAATATAGCATTTTCAGAATTATAAAAACAGATTTAATGTCAACTTTTGTAGTCGGCATAATCCCTCATTCGTCTAAGAGTAGAAAAAATTTCAATTTGTAAAACATTGTTCACATGACTACCTTTGAAATCGTTTTTTTACCAACCTTTGTAGCAAAACATTTCCAGCTTGATTAATTGAAACACATTCAGATTAGCCAAGGTTGACTCTATTTAACTTACAACCGAGCCATTAACATTGAATAACATTGCCACACGTTGTTACAACAGCGTGGCCGCACCAAAGATGAATTTTCATATCGCTGCAGGTTCATAAACTACGTATATTTTGGTTTCTGTCGGCCATACAGCAGGCACGGTAAGTGGGAACAGAACAACTGCTTTACCAGAGAAATAAAGCAAAGAAAGTGTAGCAAATGAGTATGCAGTATGACATAGACTGATGCTAAATTCTAACGTAAACTTCACATATAACAACACATTTGTCAAGTTGTGGAAACACCAAAGCTCACGGCATGGACAATAAACAGTTGTAAATGTTTAGGAACAGACCAACGCTGCCCATCAATAACCGTCTGTCAGAGCTGGCGGTGTATCCCCACGGCAGCGCAGCCCGACATGCACACGTGTTTATCTAATGACAAGGCCGAGTGAAGGTGAACAGATAGGGGCGCTTGCTTTGCGTTGCTTTCACTCCCCGTTTTCGATGGTCCAGAGCATGTAAACACACAGCAGTGACACAGCGAGGAGACGGAGCCGTGGGGTCGGCCGTGTCTGCTCCAAAGGTCAAGTGTCTGGTCCAGAGGCTGCTCGCTGACATATTGGAATGTCCTCAATATAAACAGTGACACAGTCTGTTACTGAAGAGTTCGGTCATTGAGAGAAGTAGGGCGATTCTATGTTTGGATGAAACTAAATACGATGAAATTTGATGTTTTCAGTTCATATTTTAAAACATATCACAACTTTAATGATATAAATTGACTTGGAGGCAAAGGAAAGAAAGGAAAGGTACTTATTATTGTCCTTGTACGGATTTGTCCTCTTCATTTGACCCACCCTCCTTAGAAACAGTGGGGGGGGGTCTTCTTGTTTGGCTTGGTCAGGATTACCTTAGATGGAGGTAGCCTGATTCATCAGCCAGTTTCTACGAAGTGAAACCGACTGAAACCTCGCAGCCATAGAATTCGTTCGCTCGACGGTAGGCTGGTATTTTTTTTATTTAACCAATCGCTGCTATTTGGTTGTGATGTATGTATATTAAGCTTTTTCCAAATCCCGTAGGAAGAAGGACAATAACGTCTTTCCCCTTGATAAAATTCACCAAACATTCTCTTTATTCTGGCTTTAAGTCCTGAGGCCCCGTCCACACTAGTACATATTCGAATCGTTTTCATTGCAGATGCAGTGTTTGCCCACACTAATCCGACTGAAAACGGCTCCAGAGACAGAACGATCTGTTGCCGACAGCTTCCAAAAATTTATCTGAGTACGGATCTGATCTGGCACTGTGTGGACACCTGAAAACGCTGATACGCTCATGTAGGTCTATGCACCTCGAAGTAGTTAATTCACTGCCAAAACATAAATAGGCTAGCATATATTCATATATACAGTCTATGTGTATGACCTGCAGATGAACAATCTCTGAAAAGTTTCACATGAACCATGTCCAACGTGACAGAAGCACAGAACAGACTCACCATCAGCAGAACACCCATCTGTCACAGAAAAAGCACATACAATCCACTGAGTCATGTCCTTTAGTCTGACAGAATCTGAACCGCATCAGTGCACAATAGCGAACTGTTTTGAGTGCCTAGTTTATGCAAATTAGCCATGCAGCTTTAAGTTTTGTTTCTGTAAAATGTAAACACATGTGCTCAAAGCTGTGTGGATAGGGAAGGATTGCGGACACAGAAACGACGTGCGTGGACACAGATTGTTTCCGATACGGTGATACGCGGATTAATTTCAGTGTAAATGGCGTCTTAATATCAGGAATTGTTGCCAACACAGAATGTATGGCTCTTCGCTGATTGGCTGGTGCCCAGACTCGCACTTCAGGGGTTCTTGCAAACCATCTAGTGTATTCAAATTCTTGACCTAGTTGCTGAAGATAAATGAAATTGAGTGGAGGCACTAGGTGGCACCAGCCTGGCTATGTTTAGGAAAGATGTAGGCTACATTTTAGTGTTACTGAAATCTGGAGTATAAAGTGTGTTTGGTTTTCTCAGAATTTTCTCGCCAGTAGTCCCATAAAAAGGCATCTTGTTATGATTACAAAGTTTTATGAATCAGAGCCAGGAAGTTCTCCCATGGACCAACCACAATTACCACTTTCTCTGTGGGGTAAGTCACTAGCAATTTTTGTAGACATTATGACGGAAGACTAATGCAAAAAAAAAAAAAAAAATCTATTTTAGAATTAGTTTTATGTTCCAACAGGGCAGGAGGCTGTGTCAAATGGGTGAAGAGTGTCGAGTGACATTCATTTGATTGTTGCCAAGGGATGATTACTAAGGACGTAACAATATCCAAATTTCTTGGTACGATATTATCACAATTTGCATCTCACGGTATGATATTTATTATGATATTTTGGAGAGGTTTATATAATTGTAGATGGGACACTTTTTTTTTTTTTTTTGCTTTTAAAATACTTTGACAAGATTTTGGTGTGAATTATATTACCATCATAATCCCAAGAATTCAAGTTATTAAACATATTTCTTCATTTTGTTTGCGCTGAAATGAATCATGGGATATGTAGTTCTCAATGTTTATAAGCTGTTGCTACTATAAAACCATGCATTTAAGCAAACTTGTGATTCGATATATTGTGACATATTGTATTTTGATGATACAATATCATGATATTTCAGTTATTGTTACATCCTTAATGATTACCTATGTTACAACCAAGCTCTTAATCATGAATAAGGAAAAAAAAAAAAAAAAGATTACATATGGGATAACTGAATGTGAATGTGTTGCTAGGGTTTTGATATTTACTTTTTGGTTTTGACATACATTTTTGGTCTTTATTTGAATCAATATACAGTCTCAAAAAAAGTGCTCAAAAGAAAAATCCCTTTCTTTTTGTCAGAATTTTCCAGAACACACAGCAAATCCTTGGTCAGCTTTTGCTCTATTAATACATTGTGTTTATAGCGATTTATCCCACATTTATTCCACTTCCCGACATCCACCATTTTCCCCCAAACACTTTAAACCCTCTCTTGACTCCTATAATCACTGTTGGACACTTGTGCCCTTTTTGTAAGCACGGAAAGCACCTAAACACACAACACATTCTGTACATAACCGTCTCTCCAGCAGCAGCAGCAGCAGTACCAGCCGGCCTGTAGTGCCAGAGGCTTTTGCCAGAAGGCCCCTCAGATCATTCCCCGACTAAACAGAATCCAGGAAACGCTGACGGACCAGGAGCGCAGAGACCAGAGCACCTCCTGGCGTCTCCCCTGTGGGCAGAGAGGTGAACCTGCAGACGCGCAGCCTGCACTCAGACGATCGCACTGAGGAGACCGCGCTGATATTTTTATTGAACAATACTCTTACTTGAGTAGAAGTTTTGGTAAATCTTTCTACAGTGAGTACGTTTATAGTTGACAAAACATTTATCTTAACAATATTAAAAAGGGGGTACTATGCAAAACTGACTTACTGGAGCATTACCTCATCAAAAACATGCCAACATAACAAGTGTTATATGCCATCCATTGTTTGAGTATTTTAGCGTTCACTCCTAACTAAGCATTATTCGAACCCTCCTTATTAGGTGTGTACATGTATTTGTGCCGAACCGTTTCAGTACAGGACGTTCGGTTCGGTGCAGGGCTGTGCACGAGTGAGTTCGCCCAATATCTGTGTGTGTTTACATTCAGCCACTACATGTGCAAGTACACAGAAAGCTCGTCTCTTTAATATTCACAATGAAACTCCTCCGTGATTGGGGTGGCAGTGTTTCCCGCAGCGCTTTATAGTTAGGACGGCCACCTTAACCGCAATTGCCCCCGCCTTCAGTACGTCCCTCCGGACCACGTGAATCCTCACAAAACTATTGGTCATCGCACCGCGGTCCTCACTTTCACCTTTCGGACGCACGGAATCTCCGCTCCCCCATTGACATTGTAAATGCAGCAGATCTGCACTTTCTGCAAACAATGTGTACAAGTTGGTCTTTCTGGTCAAAAATATGAAGATTGAATAAAACTTCATGCTGGAACTGTTAGTGCTGCACTTTACTTTTTGAAAAGTTTTGTACTGTTTACAAGGAATTAATTTTTTATAATATTTCTTACATTTGTTGCTTATTTGAAAATATTTTATTTAACTTATTAGTATTACCAAGCAGCATTTTGCATTTATTTAATTTTCCTGTTTGTATAATGTTAAAACAAATGGTTTAATAAACACACAAATAAGCAACAAGCAAATGGTTTTGCATTTTGTTCCCATATTGTACCAAAAATGAACTGAACTATGACCTCAAAACTGAGGTACGTACCAAACCGTGGTTTTTGTGTACCGTCACACCCCTACTCCTTATGGTTAGGTTTTAAAGTCTGGTCTAAAGCTCAGTCCACAAGCCTACATCCCCTATTCTGCTGGCAATTTTCCATAATTTTACAAAAGCAGGATACACCTTCACAAACCTGATGTGATGAGCAGAAGTTTCATTAACAGATCCCATGCTGATTGTAATCTGATAATGTTCTGAAGGGAGAGTGAGTTAAAGTGGACAGCAAAGACTGGCGGGATTCAGAGCATCAAAATCAGAAATGGTGTGCAAAAATACTGGAATATCAATATATCGTATTGTTTAATGTGATGATGCAGTATAGATATTGTGGGGTGCTGTATTGATATATCACCAAGAGTATTTTTTTTTTTATATTTTAGTAAATTATTTTGTTTCAGCGCTACAGATTTGTTGTTTGTTTAGTGGAAGGAAACTTGTTTATGCGACACATTTGACATTTTCACTCTTCTGATGATTAAAATGTCATATTATGTCATGTCATAAATGTCATATTAACTGCACAAGAAGTGGTTTAACAAAGACTTTAAATATCACAGCCATGATTTAGTCTTTATATTTTATTGACGGTATCAAATGGATTTGAAATGTATCATATTGAATCAAAAGTATGTATCGTATTGTGGCCTATGTAATAATTAGTACCAAGTATTTTTTTATTTTGTTTTTTTTTACAGAAACTAAATTCAGCTAAAGCAACACTTTTGAGTCTTATAATTCAAGTGTGCAACAATAATTCAGAAGTGTTGGAAATGTAGCTTGGCGAGAAGTGAAAATCAAGACCTCTGAGACAAAATGCCATTTCTGAGTTTTATTGTGCAACAGAAGGAGCCAGTCTAACACAGTAGTCTGGTCAGAACGCTGAATCTCAATGAAGAGGTGATTATATAGAAAAGTGAACAGATTGTTTGGGAGTTAGGTGAGATATGAGTTTGGCCCAGTCCACAAAACCAAACATTCTTTCATAATTGTCGGGGAGTGAAAGCAATAAACATCAGAATTATATCAAAGGGATTTCCAGTTTCATGAAACAGCTACAGTGAAACTTACTATGGTTAGGCCCCAGTGCAAGATACAAAAAAGTATGTACATAGTATTAAGAAAACCTGATTGATTCATTCATTTTTATTTCGAGTTTGTGCCGAGAGAGAAATAATAATCATGCATTAGGAAGAAGTAGGAAGAAGAAAAACTTTAACATTAACTCTCCCCTATTCATTACATAGATTCAAAAATGATGGGGCTGCTTATGTACATTGATCATAAACGTTACTAATATTTACATATAGCAAAATAAATGACATACGATGCATAAAAAATATAATTTAAACCCAAATTTTTGTATTGTACTGTACACACACACACACACACACACACACATATATATATATATATATATATATATATATATATAATATGTTTCACCCAGTGCTGTAACTTTAGCCTGATTCATCAGCCGGTTTCACTTTGTAGAAGCTGTCTGACCTTGTAGTGTTAGAATTCATTTCCTCGACGGTAGGTGGGTACTTTTTATCATTTAACCAATCACTACTATTTGGTCATCATGTATGTAATGCACAGCTAACGGGGATAACTGGTATATTAAGCTTTTCCCAAATCCCATACGAAGAAGGGCAATAACGTCTTTCCCCTTGATGAAATTCACCAAATATTCTCTTTATTTTGCCTTTAACCTTTTGATCACTGGAATCATTGCCAACACAGAATGTATGGCTCTTCGCTAATTGGATGGTGCCCGAACTCACACTTCCAGGGTTCTTGCAAACTGTCTAGTGTATTCCGATTCCTGACCTACTCGCTGGAGAGATTAAACTGAGCAGAGGCACTAGGTGGCCCCAGCCTGGCTACTGTAACTTATCTTTATACTATGAAAGCAAAAACTCTTTATAATTTCTTTTAAAGCTGTGAATATTTGGGCACTGCTTCATGTTTTCTCCCAACCCATTCCACAGACTGACCCCACACACAGATAC
Organism: Boleophthalmus pectinirostris; assembly: GCF_026225935.1. NCBI lineage: Eukaryota > Metazoa > Chordata > Actinopteri > Gobiiformes > Gobiidae > Boleophthalmus > Boleophthalmus pectinirostris. Next base: position 8,841,117 of record NW_026570970.1, on the reverse strand, counting down.
ACACAGATACACACAGATAAACATACACATGCTTTTCCTGGTGGTTTTCACTGTTTTTGTTTTAAATTCACCCCTTCCCCTTAATTCATAGCGTACTTCTTGTGTACTGAACAGTTTTTGGATATTGAATGGCAGTTAAAAAAAAGAAAAAGGGATTTGTATGATCCAGGTGACCAACCTTGAAAGCCTGCTCGGCATAATCTACAATATGTGCTTAACGATTAAACAGTGGTTACACAGGATTTCCATTACAGTGTTGTCAGTTTAGTGAGTGAAGTGAGAGAAGAAGGGACATGTCAGTGTGGTCCTCAGAGTGCAGGCTCCGAGTCTGCGGGTCCTCACTATCCCCCGCGGCTGAAATCCGTCGTAAAGAACCCGTAAGGGCATTTGGTACGAAGCCCGTCCAAACAAGGCTAAAGCTAATGAGTCCTCCGCTGTATAAACGCCGGCCTGATTGGACTGTTGTTGTAGTAAAGCGGCCAAATGTACAGGGATTAAGGGGGAGGGTGTGCGGATGATCTGCAAAAACCAAGGCCCTGGGCAGTGTTAGGTCAGAGAACAGTGGAGCAGTCATGTGCAAGCAGCGTGATGGAGATATTGTTCCTGGAGAGTATGTGGACGTTCTGCAGCAGAGATGTTGGAAATGGTTGTGGTGTTTCAAGGTGAACGTTTTGCTTAGTGGACGTAAAATGATGTTGGAGCTTTAGAGAAAGAGTCTCTGAACTAAAGGTAAGAGGAGCTGTTAACTTGAAAACTACTGCGTCATGACATCACAAGGTGGAACAGAGCATTTTGAGCTTGGAGATGAAGACAGGATAATAATAAAGGATTATTCAAACGTGTGAATGAAACAAAACACAATTCCAGGTTTGTTTTTGAAAAGGAAACAGCATTATAACATGGGTTAAAGCTTTCAAGAGTCAATTTTGTGTAATAACATGATTTAGAGGTAAATCAGAAAGATGTTTGCAACAGGTCCAAAACTCTAGCCAGTGCCTCCGCTCAATTTCATTTCTCTCCATCTAGTGTATTCCGATTTCTAGGTCATGAATTGGTATACACTAGATCAGGGGTGTCAAACTCATTTTGGTCCGGGGGCCGTATTCAACCTACTTTGATCCCAAAGGGGCCGGATCAAAAAACTCATGGCATATATTTCCCCAAAATAACAATAAGTTCAAATATTTGTGCAGAGAAACAAAAATCTATTACAGAAATCTTTTTTTAATTGATGAACTGTTTCTTTTACAAAATATTATAATATTATGAACAACCTGAAACTTTAAGAAAAATGTAATTTCAACACAATATTTTAACATTAACTTGTATGCAAATAGGAACAAGTCCATTTTTCTTGGAAAATCCTGCACTCGGCTCCACTTTTCTCATTTTTGACATTTTGCTGATGAGGTTGTCACGGTCAACAGTCAAAACGATCGTCCTTTAAGAGCGTTTGGAAAGAGACAAGTCTTCATTTGTGCTGCTCTGATGGGAGGGGCCACGTACTGAGACGCTGGACACCGCTATGTTAAGTGACGCAGAAAATTACCAATATTTTAATAGAAAATATAATAAAAATATTTTAGTAGAAAATCAGCCGAGGGCCAGATTAAAGGACTTGGAGGGCCGGATCTGGCCCCCGGGCCTTATGTTTGACACCTGTGCACTAGATGGTTCACAAAAACTCCGGAAGTGCGAGTTCAGACACCAGCCAATCAGCAAAGAGCCATACATTCTGTGTTGGCAACAGTTCCCAAGATTGAGGATTTAAAGCCGGAACAAAGTGAATGATTGTTGAATTTTATCAAGGGGAAAGACGTTATTGTCCTCCTTCCTACGGGATTTGGGAAAAACTTAATATACCAGTTAGCCCCGTTACCGGAGCGTTACATACGTCATGACCAAATAGCAGCGATTTGGTTAAATGAAAGATTGAAAGTTAAATGATAGATTGGTTAAATGAAAAAAAGTACCCGCCTACCATCAAGCGAACACATTCTAATGCTGAGAGGTCAGATGGTTTCTAGGAAGTGAAACTGACTGATGAATTAGACTACCAAAACTCAGTGGCTCCACTTTTAACTGGAACCTAGAAACACGAAAGCATCTCACCTATTTTAGCCTCTCTCCATTAGCTCCCAGTGTCTTTTTAGAGTCAATTTTATACTGTGTTTGCACGGCCAAACGCCCTCCTACCTTGCTGACCTGATCCACCCTTACGCCCTGTCTTGTACTCTCGGGTCAGCGGACCAGCTCCAGCTCACTGTCCCAACGATTAAACATGAGATTCACGGGGACTGTGCAGTTTCTGTTGCTGCCCCACGACTCTGGAACCACTTGCCATTAGAGATTAGAGGCGGAAGTCTGTACCCGTCTGTACACTCCTAAAAATGCATCTTTTTTCACTGGTTTTTAACAAGAGAGATTTACATTTCTTGTTGTTGAGTTGGTGTATTGTGTATTGTGTTGTACTGCAATTGTCTTTGTCTGTTCTGTGTTTGTGTACAGCTCTTTGGCCACCTGTAAAGTTTTTAAAGTGCTTTATAAATAAAGTTTGGTTGATATGTTATGTAGGCTATATTTTGGTGACACTGAAATCTGCCTTTTAAACTGTATCGTAGAGTAGAAAGTGGGTTTGGTTTTTGCCAGTAATCCTCCAAAAACATCTTTTTATGATTACAAAGTTTTGTGAATCAACACCAGAAGTTTCTGCCACAGTCCAGCCACAATGCCCACTTACTTTGATGGGTAAGCCACTAGCAATTTTTTTTTAAACATTATGACATAAGACTGATGCAAAAAATAAATTCCAGTGCTTGGATTTTCGTCTCCTTTCGTTTGGATCTGTTCACTTCAAAGAGCCGTTCAAAAGACTGGCTCTTTTTATATTTATTTATATGACAGAAGCCAATTTGAGAAGTTATTTTATCTACAAACTAATAACAGAGAGAAGTGACCAAGGCTTAGATTTGTTTAATATGGTTCAAACTGCAGTGGGAGTGTGTTTACCCTTTAACTGTTATGATGCAAATTTTTATTTATTCTTTTTTTCTGGACAAAAGCTTTCATTTGTGTTGCCTCCTCTGCGTCTGTGCTGATTCTTGTGGTGGTTCGGTGGTAATCAGTATAAAATGCATTAAAATTACAAAGAAAAATATTGGGTTCTTAAAAAAAAAAAAGAGATCTGTTACAAGGAAAGAAGGAAAGGTTATTCACAATTGTTCACATCCTTCCTGTTCCTTTCAAGGCCTCTCAAGGTTGAAAGTTGTTCTTATTTGTTCTTAACTAAGGTGCTGGACATGAACAAAAGCGGAAAAAAAAACTGATAAGATTAATCCAAAGTATTTTAATATCTGAGCTACAAAGAATAATCGCCAACTTCACTGAAAGCTATTGTTTTTAGCCTCAGTTTACCTGCCTCCATATGACCTATTCATTGACTCTTGTAGATTTTGTGATGTCATGAAGTGGTAGTTTTCAAGTTAACAGCTCTGTTTACCCTTTTGGCAAGGCAAGGCAAGGTTATTTGTATTGTATAAGTGCTTTACAGAATAAGAAAGTCAATGAAATCACAATACAAACAAATCAAACATTAAAAAAGAAAAGATAGAAGTGTTTTGTGCCTGAGCAGAGGCCTGTCTCATGAGGTTTTAGGTGCAGAAAAGTAAAACGCTGACTCCGCGTGTTTTTGTTCAGTAGAGAATGGCGGAAATCATTCTAATGATTCTAGTGAAGGTGTAAAAACACGTCTCGTATTACCACATGACATCACAAGGTGGAACAGAGAAAAACTCAGCCTAAATATGCAGGGTTTGTGTGTTAAATGTGTGAATGAAACAAAACACAACTCCAGATACATGTTTTGATGAAGAAACAACATTATAACATACAGTTGATAAATAACACAATATAGACCCTAGTGTCGTTGTCATAAACCGTATATATATAAATGGACATAGCTCGAGCCGCTGAGTGCCAAATAGGAAGTTCACCAGGAGGCTCTTCCGGCTCCTTCTGACCCTGACTTCAATGGACTTACATTAGGATATTGTTGCCTCTCTCTGTAACTGCTGCAGTGAGCCTCGTCATTTTGGGTCTTAAAATATTCATATTAAAACACGCTCTACATGATCCTGAATTTTTTTTTTTCACTATTGTGTCCGTCAAAAAAATCAGATTCATAACATAGAGCCTGGCTTCGCCCCTGTAACCCTGAACATTGTGAGCCTCATTTCAGTGGCACTGAACACTACGGGTGACGTGACACTCGCTTAGTCCATTTCTTTTATACAGTCTATGGTCGTAGTACTCGAGACTGGCCTTGGTTTCGTCTCAGACTCGAGCGCATTTGGACTCGGTCTTGTCTTGGTCTCGAAGGCGCTTGGACTCAGTCTTGTCACAAACTCGAGGTGTGACAGTCGAGTGCAGTCGTATTTCATTGCAGCTGCTGCTGTCGGCAAACTTACACCGGAGAGCAGGGCTTCTCACTGCAGCCTGTACGCTCATTTGGAGCCAGTGGACACTACGTGGCACGTTACTACACACGTCTGCAACAGCGTATGCCCTCGTCGTGTGCCCCCATCTCAAGGCAGGTTAAACTTTTTAAAACTAAATCCTACTTGTTCACCTGTCAGCGCGCCACTCCTGGCCTTTTCGCTTATTTTAAGCCTAAATAAACATTAATTAGATCAAATGGAAATAGATCTATAAAAATATTCATATATATGTACCAAAATCACTGTAAAATACAAATAAATACAGAAAATTACAAAAGTGGTCTTGAGTTGATCTTGATGGTCCGTGGTCTTGGTCTTATCTTAATCTCGACCCTCAGAGGTCTTGGTCTTGTCTCGGTGTTGGGACCCTGTGGTCTTGACTAGTGCGGACTTGACTACAACACTAACAGGCCCTTTAAGAGTTTAAGTTTAAGAGTGTAAATTTCACAGAACCTCCATCACTTCTGAGCCTACCACTGAATACTTTTCTTTTTCTCAAATCTTTGTAATGCAGATTTTCTTACAATATCAAACTTCTTCTTCTCTACTTAACAGAAATAACACTTCCCAGATCACTCACTGCCACGCGAAATCAGTACAAATTAGGCAGTCAAACTCCCATTAGCATCATAGCACCATAGACATATTTAGCTAAAAACCCCAAATTTCATTGTAAACACTGCCGTCTGCGCGCGTTTATTGTTTTGTCTTGTATTTGCTATGAGCTGTTCTCCTCCCGCAATCACAGTACGCTCCGGTTTATTTTAACAGCCCTCGCAATCCGCTGCCATTTTGGATTAGCTCGTACAAAAGCGGCCCCGCTAAGTTAATTCTTTAAGTTTACACTATTACTTTGAGCTTTTGAAGTCGGAGCAGTGATTAGTGGGTCACGATGAACTCCGGCATTTATTTACTTATGTTAAAACGTCGGCGGATTTGGAGACGCTACGGAGGCCAAGAAAGACCACAAGCTAATCATTTTGACTGATTTTAAATAGCAGCTAATGTGGCATCATTCCTGGAAACGCTATTAAAATTACCAGTTAATATGTTCGGAGTGGAGGAATTTAGGGCAATTTTCGCATTTTCGAAGTTCCGTGGAAAGAGCTCTTCCCGTGATCTTACACTACCATACGAAGGCCATATGTTTAGTGTAATATGGAAATTATGTAAAGTATGCGCTATAAGAAGTCGAAATTATACTAATGCAGCCATAAGGAATTGGCATCTGTTGCGTGTTCCGATGCAGCGCGGGCATAGCTTTTTTAAAAGGTAAAACATGCCGCAAAATGAATGAAATTAGGCCTTTGTGTTGGAAAATGTTGGTTTATGAGGCTTAATAAATACAAAGTCAAGCTTAAGCAAGATTTATTCACGTGTTAGTGTTACAGGTAAAGTACTGCAAGCTGGTGTTTTCGTGTTTACACTAGAAATATAATAAAATACTTAAAAGTGTGCTGTGTAAGTTTTTTGTTTGGGGTCCATCAGCTTCTTGTTTCTATGGATGTCATTGCTGTGTCTGGAATGTTCCACAGTGTGACATTAAACAGCTGCACCTAACATTTATTCAATTACAGGCGGTTTTACAGCTCAAAAATACATAGAAAAACAGGTGCTCTGACTGTGAGCCAGGTCACCTCTCCACAGATCTGACCTGTAACTTCGTTTGGTGGCATCACCTGCTTGACAGTTGAATCTCCACGGTTACGTTCAGACTGCAGCCTGAAGTGACCCAAATCTGTTTTATTTCGCCCCTATGCTCCTGTATCTGATCTTTTAATGACGGTCTGAACGATACAGATCCGATTTTTTCAAGTGTGACCCAGGCCACTGTGCTATGATCCTAAAACCGACACATGTCCAATCTTTTGACATGCGACTTCAGTCTGAACGGCCAGGTCACATTCATCCCACCTACATGTCATCATTCTGTGCTGAAGTAGGAGGAAACTGGAAGAAAGTCACAACCATGGCGGACGACAATGCAAGGGAATTTTCAGGCTCAGAGTCTCGTCAAAAGAGGGAAAGCGAGGCTAATGAGTTTATTAATATTTGGGAGGATCGCTGTATTCAGGCCAAACTGGAGGGGTCTTATCGGAACCGGGCGGTTTTTGAAATGATTGCCAAAGAAATGTCCAAGCGTGGCTACAGGTGGTCCTGGCTCCAATGTCAACAAAAAATAAAGCGCTTGGGAGCCAAACACAAGGAGGCTAAAAAACTCAAACAAATGAAGCGGTGTGGGTGTGAAACCTGTCCATTTTAAGAAGAACTGGATTGTATTTTGGGAGATATGCCCAGACACTTTGATGACACAAATGACACAAATGATGTTAGTGAAGGTGTATGGAGTTTTAAAACACAGTGGAGCACTTCATGTATTACCACGTGACATGACTGTTTTCTGTTTGTGAGAAGAAAATCCGTGTATCATTCAGTCCTGGTCTGGTCCCAGCCTCAGTCCTGGTCTGGTCCTGGTCTGGTCCCAGTCTCAGTCCCAGTCTCAGTCCTGGTCCTGGTCTCTGTCTCAGTCCTGGTCTGGTCCTGGTCTGGTCCCAGTCTCAGTCCCAGTCTCAGTCCTGGTCTGGTCTCTGTCTCAGTCCTGGTCTGGTCCTGCTCTCAGTCCCGGTCTCAGTCCCGGTCTCTGTCCCGGTCTCAGTCCCGGTCTCAGTCCCAGTCTGGTTCCTATCTGGTCCCGGGCCTGGTTTAGTCCTGGTTTAGTCCTGTTTCAGTCTGTATGAGGTGCAAAAGTCCGGCATAGCAGTTTAAGTCACGTGAATGAGAAAACGTCGTTATCCGTTTGTCCCATTATTCATTTAAACACAAAATCAAAAACTAAAAAAAAACAAATCATTATCCGTTTTTTTTTTTTTTTTTTCGTTTTGGTTTTGGAGACAAATAACATAGAAAATAGTCGATTTTTCATTTTCTTATTTTTGGTTTTATATTGAAAAACAAACGAACGAATGATACACGGATTAAATTCGCAGAGTCTGTGTATGAAAACAGAAAACAGATCTGAAAATCTACGCTTTATGAAGTTACAAAAACATAAAACACCCTTCTCAAGCTCGTACATTAATACTCGAATAATCCATAATGATGATAATACAACATGATAGCTTTAAGATGGCTTCAGGCAGGTGGTCGTAATGTTATGCCTGATCGCTCAAATTGCTTCCACTCTTATATTATACGCTTTCACACATCAGGCGCCCGCCATTATCAACAGAAGATGCTAAGAGTGCGCCATCCCCACCGTCTTTAACCACCCCTGCCCTGAAAGCTATCTCGCTCGCACAAAGAACCAGCCCAGATGTAATTGCACGCGCCAGGCTAAAGCATACAATTAGCTTCAGATGACAAGACAGTGGCAGAGCTGAAATTAGCCGGTTAGCTGAGCGTCTTGGGGAGAAAAGTGCTCCACAAAAGATGAGACAGGAGGAGGAGGCGCCGCGCTCAAAAGCTTTACGTTAGCTGTAATTAAAACAAGCCAGTGTGAAAGTGGAGTATCGAACAAAGGATTTCTATAAAACCTAAAATTTTACTCTCCGCTTTAATGCCAGAGGGTTCGGTTTTGTGAGGTGAGATTGACTTTAAGGTCCAATGTTACGCAAAATGGATCCTGGTGAGGTTTAAGTCATGTTATAATGCTGTTGCTTCCTCAAAAACAGACCTGAAGTTGTGTTTTGTTTCATTCACACGTTTGATTAACCCTTTATTATAAGTTTGTCTACATCCCCTAAGCTCAAAATGCTCTGTTCCACCTTGTGATGTCATGTTGTTTTCAAGTTAACACCAACCTTTTACTTTTTTGTCAGTAGAAATTGGCTAGCCTGATTCATCAGCCGGTTTCACTTCATAGAAACTGTCTGACCTTGCGGTATTAGGATTTGTTCGCTTGACGTAGGCGGGTACTTTTTATCATTTAACCAATCGCTGCTATTTGGTTGTCACATATGTAATGCGCCGCTAACAGGGCTAACTGGTATATTAAGCTTTATATAGGTGTTTCTCCTTGATAAAATTCACCAAACAATCTCTTTATTCCGGCTTTAAATCCTCGATTTACAGGGTAATCATTGACAACACGGAATATATGGCTCTTCACTGATTGAACTTGCACTTCCAGGGTTTTTGCGAACCTAGTGTATTCTGATTCCTGACCTAGTCACTGGAGAGAAATGAAATTGAGTGGAGGCACTGGGTGGCGCCAGCCTGGCTAGAGATTGGCAATCTCAGGGCTGAAATTATCCAAATGATTCTAGTGAAGCTGTGTGGAGCTGAAGGGCCCTTTCACACTGCTAGTTTGATTGTTAAATTGTAAATTAATTATAATTAATATATTATATACATATTATTAATAATAGTAAATTGTTATTGTGTAACATATAGACTCCAGTGTGGTCCTTTCACACCTGAAAACCAACCAAAATTGGTCCAATTGACATATATCCGCACATGTTCGGGGACGCTGAGGCTCTCGCGCATACCAGACCGCTCGGAAGCGAGGCTGAGAAGCACCATGTCACCCAGTAGCCTTCCCACGAAGCCCCTCCATGGGGTACAGATGGTGCAGGGCGGTCCCTCTTCCCCCAAGTGGAGGCATCTGCAGACAAGGCTTCTTAAAATCCTGCCTAAGAGCCTCCCTGGCCTGGGGAGCTCGAACTCACGAACCACCAGCTGCTGGGCAGGCGTCCAGATCCCGTCCCGGCTCCCGTCACGTCTTTCAACCAGTGCGCAAACACAGGGGACCTGGTTGATCTTGCCAGTAGAATACGCTTGTTTCAAAGATGAAGTCATGCAAGTCTAAGTCCACACGGCCGGTGCGAGTGGCTCATTAAATCATTATGGCTTCTTTGATCACTTTACCGTTACTTGGACCACGTGTGCCACGGTTGGAGGTTCGCCCCATGTCTTCTTCACTCACCAGAAACAGGAAATGAAATAATTAGTATCCCCTCCCATGATGCATTTCGAATAGTTCGTTTGGACCTACTATCTATGGTTTGGACCCGAGTTTGCGTTATCATCAGAAGGACCACACCAGAGTTTCGTAATTGGTGCGGAGTCAGTCGGACCGAGACCACCTCTTTTTGGAGGTCTCGGTCCGCTTGATATAGTGCAGATCCGAGTACGATTGAGGCTTTCACACCAACAAAAACAAACCGAACCTAGAGCTTCTGGTTCAAATGGAACATTAGTTAGTTGAGTGTTTGCTTATTTTTATTTATTTATTTATTTTTTTTCAGTTTGAGAGAAGAAATCAGTCTAAATATGCAGGTATTTAGTCGAAATTTAGTTTTTAAACACAACTCCAGGTATGTTTGTGATGAGAAAAAATATGGGCTCTTTACGGTAGTATTTTGAACTGCATCTGTGTGAGTGAATGAGGAATTGGTTTCATCTGGTATTAGGTTCGTGGTGACAACCGTAATGAGCGGATGCGTAATTATTTATGGTTTGTGGCTGCTGAGTGTCTATTTGGGAAATTTATGAGACATGTAAACGCTCTGTAGCTGATTTTTACTGTCTTAAACACGTGAAAAACTGAAGAACTAGTTGATTTTAAATGGTTTGTTTTTCCGCACTTACCTCATGCTTACAGAGCATCCTAATTATTCACCATGATGAGTTTATAAGCACTTTCTACTCACCGCTTTCAGAGGCCAGAGCGGATTTTTGTCGTCACGGTAATGCTAACAACAATAAAATAAAATCGGACAATAAAATGCTTTTTAATTACCGCGCAGCAGACATGTTTTAACCATATGAGCTGCTTATATAATACATCTGTACTGAGGGCAAGACAGATTTTTGCGTATTTTAAGTATTGGAAAAATTTGTGCAGAGGTAGTTTGGGTAGTTTATTTTGCAAATGTGTTCAGTTAAAGCGATTTCAAGGACTGATTTTGATTTTTCTGATTTTATTGCCTTGAATAGACTCTGATAAAACACCTCCTAACCACCTCACCTTGGCAAAAACAGAATTATAATTATAATCATTCATAATAATAATCACAAAAAGCACAACAAAAGTTCAAATGCCATCTCATACAAACCCAAAATACTGTAAATAAACGACCTAGTGAAAAAAAATTGGTCTCTAAAAGCTGTATACTTAAGGCCCTGTACCTTATTTTTTGCATGTAATTGTGTAACTTTTGTCTTGATCCAGTACAGATATATTATGTGTACTCAGGAAGTGTGTGTCAACATGCTAGTTGTTAACTTTCCGTCAAGCCAAAGCTCCACCTTGGTCTTTAGAGTTGGGAAAAGCTTATAAAGTCATTGCGGTGAATATTTAGGATCCTTGAAATGCTTAAGGTAAGTGAGGAATAACTTTGGACCATTGCAAACCGGGTCCATGTACCATTCGCTCTTTTGAATTTCCATTAAGAACGAAAAACGATAACATGGGAAAACAGTTTCTTATTTCATTATTCCATTTTAATGTCACAAAAAAAAAAAAAACTGATTTCGACCTCTGTTCCTAATATTTAATTTTAAGTTTATTTCAAATTACACCAATCAAAAAAATGTCTTCGTGCCTATTTTTTTTATGTTTTATTCTCTCAGAAATGAAACTTAAAACCACATGGCTCATTTGCATAAACTAAAGCTAAGCTATAGCTATAATCTAAAAAAAAAAAAAAACAGAGCTGTCCTTGTGCTGCTGATGTCATTGATTCTCATTGATTATTTATTTCGGTCACAGGTATATTTTGACATTAATTCACAGACAGTCATATTGAACATACACAGACCGAAAAGGTGTAGACTGAAGCTTAAAGGTTGTATGGAGGATTTTTTTTTTTTTTTTCCAAATTGTCAGTGAAAGTTTAAATTACCATTACAGAGATGCAGCAGCTTTGTAATTATGATGACCAAAAAAAAAAAAAAAAGAATGAAAATCTATCAACTGTGGATGTAGTGAGGCCAGATAAACATCAGCCAATAGATAACAAGGCTACCTCATTTTCTATTGGCTGTTAGGTTGTCAATCAAACTCCCTATGTTTCTAGTGTAACTGACTCGTTGGCGTGCGGGGATTACGTGGTTTATGCAGCGGTTCTTAGAGGCTTTTTCAAACTGTTGCTTCCTTGCAGTTCACACAAAATTTGTTGAGATAGCGGACGAGAATCCACGACCAATTCGCCACAAAAGAAAGTCCGTTTCTGAGGTCGCTGAAAGAAGAAGAGAAGGGGAAAAGGAGCAAAGCCAAACTGAGGTGATTCTTGGAGATTCCTTCCAGGGATGGCGCGACCGAAGCAGACAAAGGGTCTAAAAACTGACGCGTTGGTCACCAAATTATTTCTAGACAGGAAACTTCAACAGTAATTCTGAACGCGCACTGGCTGTAAACAAGCGTGATTTCTAGAGTAAAGAGGCAGGAAGAGATGTTTCTACTGAGGGAGCTGTGGAGGAGGAAGGTGGTGTCACGCATGCACAACATTTGAAAAAGGACTGTCTCTCTTCCCTTAAAAAATCCTCTATACAACCTTTAAGCTTATTATGCCTACCCTTTATTCCTTTATCGGAGCATCATCTTAACACCAGTTCATCTTCATAAATACAGCAAGAGGAAACAAACAAATCAGAAACAGTACAACAAAGTACTACAGCACAAACTATCATAATTCATGTATCTGTCCAGCATGTGCTGATGTGGTCAGCTTCTGTTGGACTAAGTAAACACTCCACTATAACAGAAGACCACATGTTTGTCCACAAAATTTTGATCAATCAAAATAAATTTTTCAGGTATTTTAACTTCTTGGGTTCTTTTTAAAGACAATGCAGTAAAGTGTGTTTACCTTGTTGACATGTTTCGGCTGCTAGCTGCAGGCCATCTTCAGAACTGTCACCGGTGTTGGTGGTGATGTGTCGTATATCAGCTGTTGTTACTTCCTGTAGGCGTGGTCAGCCTGATGGACCTGGCAGGTCGCTCAGACTGACCACGCCTCCCGTCGCCCGGTGTCTCTGGAGGAGGGTGTCCCAGGTGTGTGAAAGGAGGAACGCAGCCGAAACATGTCAACAAGGTAAACCCACTTTACTGCATTGTCTTTAAAAAAAACCCAAGAAGTTAAAGTATATAAGAAGACAAAATGAACATCTTTTGCTTAATTTTTCAGGTAAGTAAAGATTTGGCCGGTGTACAGACTACAACTTCCAGGGTTTTTGCAACCCATCTAGTGTATTCCATTTCCTGATTTAGTCGCTGGAGAGAAATTAAATTGAGCGGAGGCACTAGGCGGCACCAGCCTGGTTAATGTAGAGTGTGTTAATACGAACATTTTATGACCAAAATGATGACACTCACAGTAGCAGTTACAGAGAGAGGGGCGACAGTTTCCAATGTAAGTCATATATATATAGTCTATGGATCACAATTACAGTTACATTCCATGAACCATGTCCAGTCTCCCTTTAGAGGTGGCTCTGCTGATGCGAGTGACTCCTCCTCCAGTGTGGCTCCTCGACTGGTACGACCTGGGATCTGAGGTGGCACTGGTCATGCAGAGACCTGAACCCTGCGTAGATCTACTGGACTACATTACAGAACAAGAGTCTAAATGCTTGGAGACGACGGTTGCTCAGGTAAGTGGTGAAGGTGATATTTTTACGCTTGCTTTAACCTGTTTGAAGGTCTTGTATTCCACACAATTGACTCTTATAAGGTTTTGGTCATGTTATAATTTTGTTACCTCCTCAACAATATACCTGGAGTTGATTGTTTTATTCACACAAGCTTGAGAAACCTTTTATTATTATTAGTCTATTTACATCTCCAGAGCTCAAAATACTCTATACTGGTATTTAACAGCTACTTTTTATCTTTTTGTTCAGTAGCGATTGGCAGTTCCAAGTCTGAAATTAACCAAATTATTCTAGTGAAGTTGTATATAACATAGATCAGATGGGCCCTTTAAAATCTATCTTGGACCTCATTCTACCCATCTACTTTTCAAACTTCGAAGTTATGGAAGAGATGGTGCTCTTTTTATTGTACTGTCTTAACAAATTCTTTTTTACAATATTTCTTCGTCTTCTTGTTCTAGGGCATTTTTCCTCAGTTGGTGGAGGCGGCTATCGAAATGGAGGCTAAAGGAGTGTTCCACCGGGATATTAAACCTGACAACATTCTGATCGAGACTGGAGCAGATGTGCCCAGAGGCAGGTTCATCGACTTCGGCTGTGGGACCACCTTCACTCCTGGACAGATGTTTGATGAACCACAAGGTAAATCACCGGACCTATAAAATATAACTAACCATACTCCTCCGTGAAAACCCAGTGGACCCTTTAAAAGTTTGTAAACAAATACATTATACATTCTGGTTTGGAGGCAACTGTGGGCAAACGTGAAGTGGAAAATAATGTAATTTAAATGTAGAAATTAGGATTTGTATCAAAATGACAAAATAGGAAACAAAATTAAGGTTGTTTTGTTCCATCAGATATGTGTAATATTAGAAGCCTTTTTTATTTTTTTATTTTAGAAAAGTCAGATTTTTGTGTACATACAGCATGAGTAAACTTTAAGAATACTTTAAGTAGTATATTTAAAGTATATAAATAGTAGGCTACAAGTAATATGCCAAGCAAACTTAAAGTATAACGACAAGTTAAACTAGAAAAATAACCGAAGTTTACAAAAGTATACTTAAAGTAAACCATAATAAACTAAACATAGGTACTCGAAGTATATAACTTGTACATGGCAGTATATAGATAAATGTACTTGTGACTTTGGAAAACAAAAAATTATATCAAGGTCATATCTAGGGGTAAAATATTCAATCCAAATTATTTTTATACAACCCAAAATCATAGCATTTAACTAACAGAAAGATAGAAAATAAAACAATTAAGCAAAAATCAAACAAGAGAACGTGTGTACTAATTTAAAGAAATCCCTGCATAAACATTTTTATTTGGTTTATTTGAGGATTTTTCATAGTTATGTTTTTTTGTTTTGTTTTTGCAGTTTTACAGTAACCTACAGTATTTAGCAGTGACTGTAACATACTGTAGGTGTATGATTCCATGCAAGTGATTCCAGTGAAAGTTCAAACCGCACTATGGAACATTTTCCATAGAGGTAAATAAGTTTTATGCCAGGCAGGATGAGACTGTCCTCTAGGCTAAATAAGAGTCAGGTTTGTGGACATGCAAGCCCAGTAAGGCCACATATCTAAACACAGACAAAGCAGAGAGCCGATTGAGGGCTGTAGACTGGTGAATAATTTAAATATGTGCATGTTTATCACATTAGAATGAGCCATCAGTCTTTAATCATGCTAAGATCCTTTAAAATGACACACCAAATATTAAATATTAACTTTATCAAGATAGATTTTCAGAAAACTTGCAGTAAAAAGTTAATTAAAATTTTTTAATTTGGGCCAATTTACCTGGAAGCCTGAGGGCTAAGAAAAATTTGTCTGAGGGCCGCATTTGGCTCACGGGCCATAGTTTGCACATGCCTGATTTAGTATATTTAAAAGTCACAAAACGTGGCTTTAAAACAAAAAAACACCACTGGCTGTTAAGATGAAGAGTATGCAGACCACATCACATTTTACTAGTTTTTCAGTAAATCTTACACATTTTTGCCTTGACTTTTCTGAAATCAAATCATCAGGGCAAAACTCCCACGCATTGCATTTTTTCTGCCCTTGACATTTACCGATACTGCTGAAGTGCTACTCTTTGGCCGACCGCATCAGACCCCACCAGAATACAGAAGAAACCTGTATTAACTTCTCAACCGAAATGACAGCTCTCTTAGAAGACTTATTCTATTTTCAATCTCTTCATCCTCCACCATTACCACTGCATTTCTGTGGCCATGACAACACCAAAATAAAACTGGATGGGGAAAAAAGTGTCTTGTTTACTGTGCGCATGTGTTAGCTCAAGGTTAATGAATGGTTACGTATTTTGGTTCTTCGTTTTTAAAGTCTGAAGGAGATTTTCGTTGCCATTAAGTGAAAAAAACACTCTTATATTTGTGTGCCTCAAGGTCTTTCTATTCAAGAGAAGTTTTACAAGCAGAGTTTTTAAGATATGTTTAAAGAAAGAGATAAGTCACCCCCATACCTTTTAAGTCAATAAAAATGTTTCAATATTAGTGTAAATTAGTGTAGAATTAGCATGGAGAAGTTGGAGAAACTGCAATTAGCCTGTCCTCTTATTGGGTTGAAAAGGATGTAAGTAGGTACTTAGATAGACGACACATAAAAGTTTTTCTCATCATGCCTCATCTAAAAGCTTACAAACTCTAGATTTCATGCACTGAGCAGCAGAAGCCTCAGATCAAAGAGAATCTTTATAAGTTAAAAGCAGCTGGATTTCGGCATTGCAACTGGCAACCCAAATGATAATCTGAAATCGGAGAGACAGGATATGGCTCCAGACTCACACATCTTTGTAAAGTATTGTGAAAGTGTGTGGTTTTGGCTGGCCAGATACTCATAACAGATACTTTATTTTTTCCCAATACCCTTAAGCTTGTTCTCTAGCTTAGTTTTTCATTTAGGTACTCCTGTCTAAAATCTTTGCTCAAGAGCTGGAGAAGGATTCTTGAAAGTTTGATCCAGCACTTTGGATGGGTCAAAAAATAGGAATTAATGATTAAATTATGCCTAAAAATTCAGCCCGACCCAAGTCCACACATGTACTATCCAAACCCAACCATCCATTCCTTGTATGTTCAAGGAGAATCAAAAAACTCTTACAGGAAGGAATGGCTTTAAATTATTAATTGGTTATTGGTAGGCAAGATTAGCCAGGCTGGCGTCACCCAGTGCCTCCGCTCAATTTCATTTCTCTCCAGCGACTAGGTCAAGAATCAGAATACACTAGATGGTTTGCAAGAACCCCGGAAGTTGTAGACCACGCACCGGCCAATCAGCAAAGAACTGTGAAGCCATGATGTCAAACTCAAGCATTTGTCTCGGTCCCTTTTGTGGAACAGCACAACAGTAAACAAAGCGGTCGAGATGGATGTAGACTAAGACAGACATTCTGTGTTGGCAACGATTCCCGAGATCGAGGATTTAAATCCGGAACAAAGCGAATGTTTTTTGAATTTTATCAAGGGGAAAAACGTTATTGCCCTTCTTCCTACGGGATTTGGGAAAATCTTAATATACCAGTATACCAGCCCCGTTAGTGGCACATTACATACGTCACGACCAAATAGCAGCAATTGGTTAAATAAAAATGGTACCCACCTACCGTCGAGCGAACGAATCCTAACACTGTGAGGTCAGACGGTTTCCATGAAGTGAAACTGGCTGATGAATCAGGCTAAGACAAGATACCATCAAGGAAGAAAATGCAATCATCGTAGTTGGAATTACATTTTTGATACGCTGTAAAAGTGCCATAACTATACACAACAATATTTTAAAAAAAACAGTTGCACTTAAATGGGCTGTAAGCCTTTTTGTTTTTTCTTCTTTGTTTTGTTGTCTAGAAGGATAATGTAAAAATAGCTTTGCCCACATACTTTAACAGCTGGTTCTGCTTTGTACGACCTACTGTCACAGTTAGAAGGCCTGGAATTGTTGACCTTGCTTTTGCTCCTGACAATTGTAATGCTCTTATAAAGTCATTTCAACCTGGAGAGGCTCAGACAGCCACAAAGACACAGTATTTGTAGTTTTATTGAATGAGTTTTCGTTTGCTCAGACCAGAGCAGAAGACATCACGATGAAGGGCGTGGCAGAGTAGAGGTTTAGGAGATGTGGTGTGACTTAGGAGAGTGAAGGAGACGATGAGAGGATGAGGTGAGTGAGGGTGGCGATGAGAGGATTGAAGGGGATGATGAGAGGGTGAGAAAACTGAAGGAGACAATGAGAGGATGAGAAGATTGAAGGGGATGATGAAAGGGTCAGGAGAGTGAAGGGGACGATGAGAGGATGAGAAGATCGAAGTGAACGATGAGAGAACAAGGACCAAGAAAATGGGACAATGAGATGATGAGGAGATTGAAGGAGATGATGTGAGGATGAGAAGATCGAAGTGGACGATGAGAGGATGAGGAGAGAGAAGGGGACAATGAGATGATGAGGAGATTGAAGGAGATGATGTGAGGATGAGAAGATCGAAGTGGACGATGAGAGAACAAGGACCAAGAAAATGGGACAATGAGAGGATGAGGAGAGTGAAGGGGACGATGAGATGAGAGGATGAGAAGTTCGAAGTGGACTATGAGGTGATGAGAAGATCGAAGGGGACGATGAGATGATGAGGAGATTGAAGGGATGATGATGTGAGTGAGAAGATCGAAGGGACGATGAGAGGACCAAGAAAATGACAATGAGAGATGAGGAGAGTGAAGGGGACGATGAGATGAGAGGATGAGAAGTTTGAAGTGGAGAGGTGATGAGAAGATCGAAGGGGACGATGAGAGGATGAGAAGATTGAAGGGGATGATGAAAGGGTGAGGAGAGTGAAGGGGACGACGAGAGGATGAGAAGATCGAAGGGGGCAATGAGATAAGGAGAGTGAAGGGAAAGATGAGATGATGACGAGAGTGAAGGGAACGGTGACAGGATGAGGAGAGCCAAGGGGACAATGAGAGGATGAGAAGATCAAAGAAGACGATGAGATGATAAGGAGAGTGAAGGGAACGATGAGAGAATGAGAAGATTGAAGGGGACGATGAGATGATGAGGAGAGAGATGAGGACGATGCGATGATGAGGAGAGTGTAGGGGACGATGAGAGGATGAGAAGATCAAAGGCGACGATGAGATGATGAGGAGAGAGAAGGGAACAATGAGATGATCAGCAGATTGAAGGGGACGATGAGATGATGAGGAGATTGAAGGAGATGATGTGAGGATGAGAGAGAGTGAAGGGGACGATGAGATGAGAGGATGAGAAGTTCGAAGTGGACTATGAGGTGATGAGAAGATCGAAGGGGACAATGAGAGGATGAGAAGATTGAAGGGGATGATGAAAGGGTGAGGAGAGTGAAGGGGACGACGAGAGGATGAGGAGAGATCGAAGGGGGCAATGAGATAAGGAGAGTGAAGGGAAAGATGAGATGATGACGAGAGTGAAGGGAACGGTGACAGGATGAGGAGAGCCAAGGGGACAATGAGAGGATGAGAAGATCAAAGAAGACGATGAGATGATAAGGAGAGTGAAGGGAACGATGAGAGAATGAGAAGATTGAAGGGGACGATGAGATGATGAGGAGAGAGATGAGGACGATGCGATGATGAGGAGAGTGTAGGGGACGATGAGAGGATGAGAAGATCAAAGGCGACGATGAGAGGATGAGAGAGAGAAGGGGACAACAATGAGATGATCAGCAGATTGAAGGGGACGATGAGATGATGAGGAGATTGAAGGAGATGATGATGTGAGATGAGAGAGAGTGAAGGGGACGATGAGATGAGAGGATGAGAAGTTCGAAGTGGACGATGAGGTGATGAGAAGATCGAAGGGGACAATGAGAGGATGAGAAGATTGAAGGGGATGATGAAAGGGTGAGGAGAGTGAAGGGGACGACGAGAGGATGAGGAGATCGAAGGGGCAATGAGATAAGGAGAGTGAAGGGAAAGATGAGATGATGACGAGAGTGAAGGGAACGATGACAGGATGAGGAGAGCCAAGGGGACAATGAGAGGATGAGAAGATCAAAGAAGACGATGAGATGATGAGGAGAGTGAAGGGAACGATGAGAGAATGAGAAGATTGAAGGGGACGATGAGATGATGAGGAGAGAGATGAGGACGATGCGATGATGAGGAGAGTGTAGGGGACGATGAGAGGATGAGAAGATCAAAGGCGACGATGAGAGATGAGGAGAGAGAAGGGAACAATGAGATGATCAGCAGATTGAAGGGGACGATGAGATGATGAGGAGATTGAAGGAGATGATGAGGATGTGAGGATGAGAGAGTGAAGGGGACGATGAGATGAGAGGATGAGAAGTTCGAAGTGGACGATGAGGTGATGAGAAGATCGAAGGGGACGATGAGAGGATGAGAAGATTGAAGGGGATGATGAAAGGGTGAGGAGAGTGAAGGGGACGACGAGAGGATGAGAAGATCGAAGGGGCAATGAGATAAGGAGAGTGAAGGGAAAGATGAGATGATGACGAGAGTGAAGGGAACGATGACAGGATGAGGAGAGCCAAGGGGACAATGAGAGGATGAGAAGATCAAAGAAGACGATGAGATGATAAGGAGAGTGAAGGGAACGATGAGAGATGAGAAGATGAAGGGGCGATGAGATGATGAGGAGAGAGATGAGGACGATGCGATGATGAGGAGAGTGTAGGGGACGATGAGAGGATGAGAAGATCAAAGGCGACGATGAGATGATGAGAAGAGAGAAGGGAACAATGAGATGATCAGCAGATTGAAGGGGACGATGAGATGATGAGGAGATTGAAGGAGATGATGTGAGGATGAGAAGATCGAAGTGGACGATGAGAGAACAAGGACCAAGAAAATGGGACAATGAGAGGATGAGGAGAGTGTAGGGGACGATGAGATGATGAGGAGAGAGATGAGGACGATGAGAGGATGAGAAGATCAAGGCGACGATGAGATGATGAGAAGAGAGAAGGAACAATGAGATGATCAGCAGATTGAAGGGGACGATGAGATGATGAGGAGATTGAAGGAGATGATGTGAGGATGAGAAGATCGAAGTGGACGATGAGAGAACAAGGACCAAGAAAATGGGACAATGAGAGGATGAGGAGAGTGAAGGGGACGATGAGATGAGAGGATGAGAAGTTCGAAGTGGACTACGAGGTGATGAGAAGATCGAAGGGGACGATGAGAGGATGAGGAGAGAGAAGGGGACAATGAGATGATGAGCTGATTGACGGGGACGATGAGACGATGAGGTTTGAACTGAGCAAACTGAGCATCGATTGGACGAAGAGAAAACGTGGCGAGCGGCTAGGAGGAATATTTGGACTGAGGCGATGAAGGCTGAAGAGCGGGTAAACTCTGGAGAAGAGGTGAGGTGGACAGGAGCGACATTAGGTTCTTCCAGGCTGATTTTACACTAGCACTTGCTCATTTGTCCGTCATGGTTTATACGTGGTAAAAATCTCGAACAGCCCATTTAACCTTTTCCTTAACTACTCCGCTGTGATCGTCCCATCCATTCATCACTTCATTCATAGTTCCTCTCGATGCGTCTCAAATGCTTTGTCTTCTTGGCCGTGCAGAGTGTGGCCGGGCTCTGTTCTCATTAAACCTGGAGCTGAGAGTGACCGGAGACGTGGTCATTACTCCTTCCTCTCCGCAGACATGATTACATTAGCTAAACTGCCCATTAAATGAGGAACCGCTTAGGCCAAATCTGGACACTCTTTTCTATTGAGCTGAGAGGGAGAGAGAGCGATGACTTCACTTTTTTTGTTTTGTTTTTTTTGTATCTTCCAATCTGAGAGAAACTGCTGCTTTTTTCATCTGTCAGTGTCTTTTTATTTATAATTAATTTTTTTCTACGGCAGGTGCCATTTCTGTTGATATCAGACACAGAAAAATGTAGTTTATTGTGACTGGACTTCCCAAGGGACATTTGTTTGAGATTCTTTACAGAGAAAAAATTCCTGAGATGATCAAAGTCTTTATAGTTGTTATAGTTTTGGGGAGTTCATTAGATAAAAAGGAAGGCTGCCTAAATGACATCAATTGTTTACACATCAATAAAAATCAATTAAACTAAAAGTAGACCTACATAAACTCAGAAAAAAGATAAAAGAGCAGTTCCAAATACTTACTCTTACTGTGAGCTGCTCTCCTCTACACAGCAGAGTCCTGCAGGGGTCAATTTTTGGAGACCCGCACTCGCCCGTTAACCTGTGATTATATCAAAGTTAAGGCCGCACCCGCCTGGACCCGTTAACATTTCACCTGTTACCCACCCGTGCCCGTGATAATTCGGGATCAGACCATAAGTCCGACAGCCCAATAGTCCAGGACTAAACCAGGACTAAACCTTCGCTGTGTCATTAGGGGATTATAAATAAAAACAGGCCACAACCGCCGAGCAGCTCACCAGTACTACATCAGGACTGGACCAGGACTTAACTAGGACTAAACCAGGACTAAACCAGGACTAAACCAGGACTTAAGCAGGTCTAAACCAAGTCTCAACCAGGACTAAACCAGGACTAAACCAGGACTAAACCAGGACTGAACCTTCGCCGTGTCATTAGTAAATTATAAATATATGCACGCCGCAAACTGCAGAGCCGATCGCCATGGATACACCAGGACTGGACCAGGACTACACCAGGACTAAACCAGGATTGAACCAGGACTGAACCAGGTCTAAATCAGGACTACACCAGGACTGGACCAGGACTTAACCAGGTCTAAACCAGGACTAAACCAGGACTGGATCAGGTCTAAACCAGGACTAGGAACCAGGACTTAACAGGTCTAAACCAGGACTAAACCAGGACTGCAGGTCTAAACCAGGAGTACATCAGGATTGGACCAGGACTTAACCAGGTCTAAACCAGGACTAAACCAGGACTCAGGTCTAAATCAGGACTACACCAGGACTGGACCAGGACTTAACCAGGTCTAAACCAGGACTAAACCAGGACTGGGTCAGGTCTAAACCAGGAGTACATCAGGATTGGACCAGGACTACACCAGGACTACACCAGGACTAAACCAGGTCTAAACCAGAACTAAATCAGCTGCTGAGCCGATCCCCTCCGCTGATGGTTTTATGTACTAAAAACACTAAAGTTTCTCTCAATCTGTTCCATCGTTTCAGGAAAAGAACGGGAAAAGGCACTTGTTTCCAGGTCAGCGGACGTCCTGGACCCACGTCAGGTATTTTTCTCCCGTTCGTCTTTATTTTATTCACCTGACCCGCCTGTGTTACAATCATTACCCACCCATAAAATTCCAGAATGTTCAAACCTGCCCGTTTCAGCAACTATTTGCAGTGGTACCCAACCCGGTGCAGGCCTCTGCTACACAGATCAGACCAGTAATTTAGCCTAATGGTGTCACCTGCTTTTTGCAATGGAGGTAGTTTAATGCCATACTGTGGAAAAATCTAGAGAAATACAATAACATATCATGTAATTTGGTTCAGCTACAGTGATATCTAATCATTTTGAGAGCTTTTTCTTTTCAGTCGACTACTTGATTGACATCTCTATGGAGACAAGTATTTGGCAAACTCTCCACCAGAAAAGTTACACGATGCACATTCAAGAATTCTGGTTAAATTTACCTCTTGCTGCTCCTCCACCTGCCGACTAGAACTTATTTTTAGCCTACACTTTGACAGCGATGGCGATTTTAACTCCGATAATTAGCGTGCCATTAGGTTTGGGCAATTATCCGTGATTCTCCCTATCTCTAATGATAAAGATGAGGCGGTAAATGAGCTTCTACCAGCCGAGCAAATTGCCGCGCATTTGGAGCTGTCATTAAATCCAGTGGAACGTCCGAGCCCCAGACAAATGGGACTCGATTAGGTGTGTGGACAGAGCGCGTCAATGTTGAGAAGGAGCACGGGCCCAGGTATTAGTCTTCCCAACCAAGACAGGCAGGAGAGGTGCGGAGGGGAAGAGCGTGGGCTTAAAACGGAACAACATGACGGCCCGTGTCAAAAACGGATAATCTCCACACGTGAGAAGGAAAATTGGTTTAAAATTGCGCATGCTGATGTGGTACAGAAACAAGCTGAATGTGAAGAAAAACAAGCAACATTGGAAAAGTAGTTTGTATCATGTTTAGTTCGTGGACCATCGGAGCCTGAAAAATGTATAGAAATGATTCAGATAGTGGCAGGAGACTCTACTGATCAGTATGGATCCGAAAGACATGTACAGTCTTTTGTAAGTCTGTCCCAGGCAGTGTTGGGGAGTAACAGATTACATGTACCGAAGTTACATAATCAGAGTACAAATTATGAGTAACTGTATTCAGTTACAGTTACTGTTTCAATGAGTGGTAATTGGATTACAGCTACTTGGTTGAAATAAATGGATTACATAGAGGTATTTTACTGTTTTCACATTTTGGGCAATACCCCCCTTTTTTTTTTTTTTTTTCTTCCGGTAATTCCACTCATTGCCGGACACTAAACCAGTTCTAAACCTGGTCTAAACCAGGACTAAACCAGGTCTAAATCAGGACAAAACCAAGACTGAACCAGGTCTAAACCAGGTCTAAATCAGGTCTAAACCAGAACTAAACCAGGACTAAACCAGGTCTAAACCAGGACTAAACCAAGATTGAACCAGGACTAAACCATGTCTAAAACAGGATTTAACAGGACTAAACCATGCTGTGTGGACCGTGTCTCCTCCTCTTCTATCAATAATATTTTTAATTTGGTTCAGTAAAGTCTGGGCTTTTCATTTTCTTTTATCAGACAAAACATCTTATGTTATGATTTCCTCGTCTTTGCTTCTCTACAGCAAATCAAGTAATCCAAAGTATTCAGATTACGTTACTCACTTTAAGTAATTTAATGGATTACGTTACAAATTACGTATGTAATCTGTAATCTGTAGGGGAATACATTTTAAAAGTAACCTTCCCAACACTGGTCCCAGGGCAGCTGTGGCTATAATAGTATCCGAAAAAATGCATAGCACACTCAGATGGCTGATGTCCAAAAGCTTTTTTTTTTTTTTAATTTATATAACATTTCAGCAAAAAAGTCTTTGTCAGATCATTTTTCTTGCTTTGGAGCACAGTATACAAAATGGTTGCCCAAAATGGTGCTCATATCCCCACCAACGAAAGTGAGGACACCCAGTGAGTTCAGCTCATTCTACAACGAGAAGCACACAGTTAGATATTCACATTATATTTACATTCTCATGAAAAACAGATATATTTTGACCATATCACAAAAAGCATCTTAGGTCAAAGTCCACATTAAGTCCATGAGGAGCAAGAGTCTTAAGTTGGTGAATCCTGAAGTGCTCTAGTCTAGACAGGAGCATTTCCAAATTCCTACCTCTAGGGGGCAGTTTTACTTGTTCAATGTCAATATATCTGAAGGAGGAGATAGGATGGTTGAAATCTACAAAATAGAGAGCACTTCTGTCATGGAACGAGATGAGGCTTAAACTGGAGATGGAGCTATTTTCAGTTCAGGATTTCAGGATAAACCTGGACTTGTTAAAGCGACAGTCCAGAATTTTGGACATAGGACCTCATTTCCTAGTGAGCCAGAGTGTTGGAGACGTGTGGATTCACTATTTAAAATATTCCATCCAGTCCTTGTATTTGCAGAGGTCGCTGGTGCTAGGCTAGTGCATGTCAATGGCCATAGTTATCCTGTCACTAAAAAGAGTCTTACTCACTCCAGAAAACACCCAAAGCAAATCTATTAATACTCCAGACTGTCGATGTAAATGTCTGCGAAAAGAATCATTTTAGAAGTAAAACCATCCTTGCATTTGAAGGATTTATGTCTGAGCAGCAGCAGTGAGTTGAACTTCCTGATAGAAAGCTCGGCAGCGGCGGACTGATATATGAGAAAATAGTCCCTCAACATGTGACGATTCACGCAATGCAAGGTTAGTTTTATTTCAGACATTATTCTGTCGACACAGACATGTACATCAACAGTTTGGTGTAATAATAAATTTGCTTCAGGTGTTTTGTGGAGTGAGTAAGTTTTGTTTTTAGTGGCAGGATAACTATGGCCATTGACATGCACTAGTCCTAGCACCAGTGACCTCTGCAAATACAAGGACTGGATGGAATATTTTAAAAAAGTGTCTCCACACGTCTCCAACACTCTGGCTCACTAGGAAATGAGGTCCTATGTCCAAAATTCTGGACTGTCCCTTTAAGCAACTTTGATGGAATACTCCCTAGTTATTGAATGTACGAGTAGAGGGTCCCTGCTCCAGCTTGCCATCTTGTAAGATAAGTAAGACAAGTTAACCAAACAAAATGGACGTGTTAAAAAGAAGGCCACATTTTGTAAGGCTCAGATCGAGTTAACTATGTATACAAAGATAAGACAAGATAGTCTTCGTGCAACTACGCAACGGGACGGAAAATTTCACAAGTCATGACTGCAGTAAATTCAAGACACTAGTATATTTTTGAGCAACATTTTCAGTTTGAGAGCTTTTATATCTAATAAGCAAAGTAGATGTGACAGCAATAAGGTTTTTTTTGTACTTCTCATGATCATTCACTGGGAAATATTGTGAGCTACGCCACTTTAATCGAAAAAGTTTTGAAGGTTTGCTATAATTTGCAATTCTTTTTCTGAAATCTTTAGCAGCACTTTTTAAATCCTTAAACCGCTTCCCTGCTTTGTCCTTAAAATATACATCAGGCCCGTGTCTTTATTCTGTTCATTTTGGCTTTCTTAAAAAGTGAAAAACTGAGACATTACTACCAGCCCAAATCACTGCTGGATAAAACATTTAAGGCACTGGACGAGAGTTAAGGCCTAGTGTTAGTGTAATGAGCAGTTTCGGCTTTGTTCAAATTTAATCCCGGTCGTGGGAGGGCATCAGGCTGTTTTTACCGTACCTTTTGGGAAATAATGTGCGCTCAGACCCATCATTCATCTGCAACCATCAATTATTAGTTTGTGTGGGCTTTTATTTCACCCCAGCTGCCCTCACTGAAATGTCAGGCTACGGCATTTGTTACCCATGGCGTATGAAAAATGACTTGTTTTCGATAATTGCGGACAGAAGCAACCACCAGATACGAGTGAAAGGGAAATTTACCAAACAAACACGGGATTTGATATGTACTAGTTCAGAATGACTTAATAACTGGATATGTAAGAGTTATATTTAAAAAATCAGCTGTAAAATAATATTGCTGTTGGAATTGGCAGCCGCTAAACTATTCATGGATTGAGTTTGGCGAAATTGACTTTTGGAGCTTTGGAGCTGACATGTTACAATGTTGTTTCCTCATCAAAACATGACTGAAGAAGTTTTAGATGTCCATGCATGTTTGAGTAATTTAGTGATCTCTCCCAGACCCTATCTGAACCCTCTTTACAGTACTACGATTCTGTCCACAAGCCACCTAATGTCTCCACTCAATTTCGTTTCTTTCCAGCGACTACGTCAGGAATCAGAATGCACTAGACGGTTTGCAAGAACCCCGGAAGCTCTAGACCATGCACCGGCCAATCAGCAAAGAGCTGTGAAGCCATGACATCAAACTCAAGCGCTTGTCTGGGTCCCTTTT
The DNA here is from genome assembly GCF_026225935.1 of Boleophthalmus pectinirostris. Classification (NCBI taxonomy): domain Eukaryota; kingdom Metazoa; phylum Chordata; class Actinopteri; order Gobiiformes; family Gobiidae; genus Boleophthalmus; species Boleophthalmus pectinirostris. The sequence goes on along the minus strand of NW_026570970.1, from coordinate 8,814,411 downwards.
GTGGAACAGCACAACAGTAAACAAAACGGTCAAGATGGATATAGACCAAGACATACATTCTGTGTTGGCAACGATTCCCGAGATCGAGGATTTAAAGCAAAGAGAATGTTTTTTTTGTTTTTTTTTTTTATCAAGAGGAAAGACGTTGTCAGGTCCAAACATTTGTAAAGCCATAGTTGTCGCTTTGCCGACCTTGTTCCACCTTTTAAAATGCCTCTAAAATAAAAGAATCCACGGAGAGCGATCCAAGTGCAGTTTAAAAACTCTTTCCTGAGGACATACAAATACAAAAAAAAAAAAGGGAACTTTAACGTACAGGTGACAGGAGGTCAAAACTGTTTGGCTCCACTCCACCCTCCCATGGTGCACCTGCACACGTCTTAAATAAGGAGCCACAGACCACAAAATAATACAAAAATTAAACATTACTTAAGTAAACTTATGATTAACATTAGCAATAATTAATTGAAAAAAAAAAAAGTAAACTGATCAAATTATTTTGTAACAAATAATCAACAAATAATCATGTCAACCATAAAGAATTGCCAAAATACCAAAATTATGCATTTTAAGTAAATATTAAATCAAACAAAATAAGAATAATTATCTCAGTAATGAAAAAACTACAAAACTGGGTTTAGGCTCCCACAGACGTTATTGCCCTTCTTTCTTCGGGATTTGGCGCATTATATATGTCTCGACCAAACAGCAGCGATTGGTTAAATAAAAAAGTACCCGCCTACTGTCGAGCGAATGAATCCTTATGCTGCGAGGTCAGACGGTTTCACTTCATGGAAACTGGCTGAATAATCAGGCCAACGTCCCCAATGCTTCTGCACAACAATTTTCCATTAATATATCAAACTGTGACGGAAAACAATACACAACAACTTCATGAACCCCGATACAAATTGCATGCTGACTGTAATGAGAAGAGGGAGGACAAAGAGAGGGGGGACTCAGAGTGTCACAAATGAAACTGAAATGTTGTTTTTTGGCAAACGAAACATTTTCAAAGCAATAAAAGGTCCATGGCGATCTAAATATGTAATGTGAAATATGTAAAGCAATTAATACCCCACAGAAGTGTAGTACCACTGTTTAAGATATGGCGACTTTTTCCCATTCCCAAAGCAATGATCAGTTTCTATGTAATTGGATAATATAGTATAAATAAAGTATTACTGTATTAAAGTACTCACAACTCCCTCAAATCTAGAAGGAATCAGTTGGCTGGGTAAATTCTAGCTGGAGAAATTTCTTGCTTTAAAGGTGCGGTGCCTGAATTTTGCTGTTTTAAAAATGGGAAAAACAGAATTAGTTCACAGTTTGCAGCTGTCCAAATTTATTCATCACTTTCCATATGCATTCTGACTCCGAGTATCCTAATTACTCACGACGATATGTTTATGAGCTCTTTTCAAAACTTCCAGAGATCAGAACATAGAACATATCTCGATGGCAGACAGCAGATATCAGTCTGTTTTTGATCCTTAAAGCTGCTTTTACAATATATATATCTGTATTAAAGCAGACCGGGGAACAGGCCCTTTAACATAACATAACTTTAACATTATTTGCAGTATTAATTATTTATGTATTTTAACACTGGAAAAAACAATATCTAGCTAAATTAAAATGCCTTAAATTAAGATAATTTTACTTTATTTGAGTAGATTCAACTTAAGTAAAATTGTCAAAAGAAACAGAAAACGCACACCAAAATTCTTGTAGAGAAGAAACTGTCCAGAAGTTGTTTTTTTTTTTTTTTAAATAACATTTCACAGGAAAAAAAAAAAAAATAAATCCTTTGCCAGATATTTTTTTCTTGCTTTGGACCAAAGTACACTAAAGTAAAAAAGAAAAATGATCAGCCAATGGAGTGAGTGTTTTTCTTAATTCAAGCAAAATTATTATTATACAACACTTATTATTTTAGTGCAAAAAGTTGTTGTTTTTCTGATTTTAAGTGTAGCAAGATGTATTTTTATATTTTAAGTAGAAAAAGTTTTGTTCCACAGGCAGGTCATTTTACTTGTCAAGTGAAATTTACTCAAATCACGATACAACTTTTTCAGATCATCTTAACTTGGCTAGATTGTTGTTTTTTTGCAGTGTATAAACGTGTACGTGTTGAATAAAATGCTATAATCCATTTTGCACTTTGTCTTTGTTCAAAAAACAGGTGCTCTATTAAATACAGGTCAATGTTGCGTCTCGCTCCTTTTCAGTGCTGCTTACAATGAATGCATCCAGCTATATATTGTTTTCTCATGTGGGCAATTACTGTGTGAAAACCCCATGAGGCGCTATTACAAAGCTGGTTTCCTGCCATACTTCACTGTATCACCATTTAATTCAATCAGAACGTTGGAACGAGTACAATTAGGCAACATATTAAAAGCTACATGCACCATTTCACCAGGGAAACGCATTACGCTGTTGTGTGAGTTTGCTAAAAATCACATCATGTTAGTTTTCAGTTTATTTCCTTTTTCTAATATTTTTCAAAGTGGTGCCAAAACCTGATTAACACCGCTGTGAATAGATCAGTCTCTAATGAATTTTTATTTATTTTTTCCCCCGTATAACTCTGGCAGCACTTTGCACATACCCATTTGCAGAGGTAGTTTGTACTCAGTTACTACAGTTAATTGTACTTTTCAGAATACTTTTCAGCAGTACACTTAGTATTTGGAAGTTTTGGTTCCTCTTCCCACTGTAGTTGTTTTCAGGCCGGTCAGAACGGTGCCAGTGCCGGTTCCCGCACCAGTTCCACTGTGAACCAAAGTGCTCAGCTTAGAATGACTCGCGTTCATACTATTTATGGGAACCAATGACGCGTCATCGACAGAGGATGTGGATTTACCACCAAATAAAAACAAGGCCACATGAAAATGGATGTCACAGGGAGGAAAATAATAATCATGTATTGCATCATTAACACCAGCAAGCATTTGTACTCATACAAGTCATTATTTATGTGCACCAAGCTCTGCTACAACATCGATCTGCTGTTGAGAAGACGACAGTGACTGAATACAAGCATGTAATCTTATCAGGAAACACGGATACATGCAAGATGAAAGGTACATAATAGTTTTTATAGACTTAAAACTTTTAATCAATACATGATAGCAAACAAAGAGCAATTTAAACTTATTTTACCGTGTGTGACCCCGATGAACGTGCTGATGTCTTCTGTGTCGTCACGGTTCGTTTAGAAAAAACAACTTTTCGGTTCCTGAACGCTCTGATTTCCAGCGTGAACACGTGAGTCGGTTCAAGATTAGGTGCGGGAACCCGAACCGGCACAGTTCTTTGTTGGCCTGAAAACGCCTTGTGAGTAAGTAATGCAACAAAAGCTTCATGTTGACAATATGAAATGATATGGACATTTTTGTTCTTTACGCTGCTCCTTTCAGATATAGATTTAGTTAGTTTGTTACATTTTTTGTGATAAATCCTTAAAAAAATAGCTGATTTTGTTCATGTAATTAGAAAGACAAAACATTAACTTTTAATATAAATTATAAATCAGATGGAGATTACATCAGTTATAGTTACTCTTTCAGTTGCACTTACTTGAGTAGTACTTTTCTCAAATAGTTCTTTACTCTTGCGTTTTGGACACTCAGATATGTTTTATGTCGCATTATTCATTTTTTTCCCCACACTTGATGACTGTCAGCTACAGCACCTTTGCTTACGTTGGGGTAAACTAACAAAAGTGATGCTGCCAATGGGTTTGATAAGCCCTGGCTCCCACTTGGTCTAGTAATTGACCATCAAACCTGCTTGTGTTGATTTTGCATGATCTGGACAGGTTTTCTCTGGGCAAATGTTTTCCACCATCAGCTCAAAATACAATACAAATACAAATACAGAGGACACATTTCTGGTGGAAGGTCTACCTCTTGCTTGTCTTGAAATGTTAGTGCTTTGTTTAGAATGTCCCACAGTATGACCTTAAATTCATCCCTTTCCATGAAGACAAGCCCACAAAGCCTCCAGGCCAAGTTACAGGTCAGATCTGTGGAGAGGCGAGTTCACGCGCTATAGGAATGCATGTTTTTTGTAGCAGGGTTCCCACTCTTTTTCACCGATAAAATTTCAAAACCTTTTCATGACTTTTTCATGACCTGAAGTGAATTTTCCCTGACTTGACGGCACCCTACATGTGTAGAATTGATCAGACTTTTAGGGATAAATATGAAATGTTAACCTTTTCCACTGACCTTATGGTTTGGTGTTATAGTTTTTTAACATTCAGAATCCTGTCAGTGCATTTATTGTTGTGTCTTTTAAACAAAAGGCACATACGTTCAGAAATAATCATAAGAGCATAATGATAACTTAACAGAACGGTGTAGTTGCTTAAAAGAAATACTAAACTTCCATGACTTTTACAAAACATTCACTGAATTTACAAAGTTAAATTTTTCAAACCTGGAAAATGACATTTTCAATTTCAATGACTTTTCCAGGAATTCCATGACCGTCGGAACCCTGCTGTAGTATTTTTGAGCAGTAAAACACCTGTAATTGAATAAGCACAGATGAGTTTAATGCCATACTGTGAAATCTTTCAAGCAACGCAATAATATCTCCATGGAAACAAATTTGCAGCGGACCCCCTACTAGAAATGGTGCACTTTTAACCTAGCCTGATTCATCAGCCGGTTTCACTTTGTGGAAACCGTCTGACCTCGCAGCATTAGGATTCATTCGCTAGACAGTAGGCAGGTACTTCATCATTTAACCAATCGCTGCTATTTGGTTGTGACGTATATAATGCACCAAATCCCGTGGGAAGAAGGACAATAACGTCTTTCCAATTGATAAAATTCATCAAACATTCTCTTTGTTCCGGCTTTAAATCCTCGATCTCGGGAATCGCTGCCAACACAGAACGTCTGTCTTCATCTACATCCATCTCAACCACTTTGTTTACTGTTGTTGTTCCACAAAAGGGACCCAGACAGGTGCTTGAGTTTGACGTCATGGCTTCACAGCTCTTCGCTAATTGGCCGGTGCACGGTCTACAACTTCCGGGGTTCTTGCAATTCGTCTAGTGCAGGCATGTCCAAACTATGGCCCGTGGGCCAAATGTGGCCCTCAGATAATTTTTTCTTGGCCCTCAGGCTTCCAGGAGAATTGGCCAAGATTACCTTGCATTAATGAAAAATGTACATTTTACTACAAGTTTTTTTTTGAAAATCTACCTTGGTAAAGCCAATATTTAATATTTTGTGTGTGGTTTTGAGGATCTTAGCATGAATAAAGGACTGATGGCTCATTCTAACGTTAAACATGCACATATTTCAGTTATTCACTGTATTGAGCACCAGTCTGAGGCCCTCGATCAGCCGGCTGCTTTGTCTGTGTTTAGATGTGTGGCCCTCGATGAAAAAAGTTTGGACACCCCTGGTCTAGTGTATTCCGAATCCTGACCTAGTCGCTGGAGAGAAATTAAACTGAGCGGAGGCACTAAGTGGCGCCAGCCTGGCTACCTCTAACCTGCATTATCGGCCCTTCTGTTATCCACAATTCCCTCAAACACCACACTCAGTCAAGATGATTTGTGCCTTGCCCAAACACACAACAACAGTATGCACATGGTCCAATCGGGAATTGAACTGCCGATTATTACGTTGGTGTGTGAAGGCTCTAATCGCTCAGCACGTTCCCAATTAAAACATAATCAAGATAATTAAAACACTATAATTATCTCTATGATTAACTTTAACCCAGTATTGTTAACTGACAAACAAACGGCTCACGTCAGAGTCTAGTATTTCAGCGATGGCCGTGCAGGTTGGAAGCGTCAGGAGGAAAAGATGAGTCCGGCCCCGTCCTCAGGTAGTGTCATGTTCTAATCACCGTAATTATATCGTCCACCTCAAACTTTTATGGGACCCGAGTACCACACAGACAGTAAAAGAGGCTGGAGGATGTGCCCTTCAGAGCGCTCGTCCGGACATTGCCTTAATTTGCTCATTATCATAAATTATAAGCACGACTTCTCCTGGAGTTCGTTTGGAATCATATAATCTGTGGTCCCTCTGCCACCACTCCAGAGAGTTAGTATTACTTCATTTGCATTAAGTTAATTACAGCACACATAGTTTAACGTAATTCCTTTATTTAGACTTACACTCTAATTTGGGTGCACACATTTTAGTTCATATAAGTCTGAAATATGTTTTTGTTTGAGTGGCCAGATGGACCTTTGGCAGAGACCATCAACGCCGAACAAAGAGGGGAGCACTATTTAGTTTGTTTTACTAAGTTCGTTTATCTAGTTTGTTTAAGGTTACTTTCTTATTTCTTATTTTTCTGTGTTATACTTATGTGTCTTCTCGTTACTTTGATTAAGTTAGTAGTTAAAGTTAATTATTGACTGTAATTCTCCCCTCTTGTGTTCAGTTTTTGTTGACTCTCATGTATTTTAACACCCCTGTTCTTTGTCTGATTGGTTAGTTTGTTCTGTTCAGTTTGAGTCAAGTTACCCCAGTTGGGCCTGACTTTTTTTTAATGACTTACCTAATTTGAGCCATTGTTAAATTATTATTATTATTACTTTTTTTTTTTTTACTTAATTACATTTAAACTTATTTTTTACCTTGTCTTTGCCTTTCTGTTTGGACCACTACATAAGCCTGGACTGATTCATCAGCCAGTTTAACTTCATGGAAACCGTCTGACCTCGCAGCATTAGGATTCGTTCACACGACAGTAGACGGGTACTTTTTTTAATTTAACCAATCGCTGCTATTTGGTCATGACGTATGTAATGTGCCAAATCCTGTAGGAAGATTCGCAATAACGTCTTTCCCCTTATAAAATTCACCAAACATTCTCTTTGTTCCGGCTTTAAATCCTCGATCTCGGGAATCGTTGCCAACACAGAATGTCTGTCTTCGTCTACATCCATCTCGACCGCTTTGTTTACTGTTGTGCTGTTCCACAAAAGGGACCCAGACAGACATTTGAGTTTGACGTCATGGCTTCACAGCTCTTCACTGATTGGTCGGTGCACGGTCTACAACTTCCGGGGTTCTTGCAAACCGTCTAGTGTATTCTGATGCCTGGCCTGGTCTCTGGAGAGAAATGAAACTGAGCAGAGGCACTAGGTGGCACCAGCCTGGCTAAAATAACGCTTGCAAATAGCCAAAAATGATGTCTATTATATCTGTTTATATCTATTATTTTACACTGGACTGCTAGCAACAGTGTAAAACCTTTATCATAAACTTGCATCCTGACACTCAGAGGACAAAGTAGCTGAAGTGGCATGCCCAAGGACACAAATGCAAATACCCCATTTTTACAAACAAAGCAGTTTCCAAAGAGATCATAAAAAGAAAACAACAAAATCTGTTATTACTAAAAAATGTGATCATACTTAGGCTTCAAAAGAAACAGAAAACACACACCAAAATTCTTGTAGAGGTGCAAATGCATGGAGCAGCAAAAGTGACAAAAGTGAAAAAATGCATAGCACACTCAGATGGCCGATGCCCAAATGCTTTTTTATTTTCAAAATAACGTTTCGGCAATAACAGCCTTCATCAGATATTTTTCTTGCTTTGGACCACAGCATACTTAGGCCTGTCATGATAACATATTTTGAAATGAAGAGTCATATTGCTGAAATAAATTATAATATTGAAGCTTATTTATGCCCCTGACAAACCCAAGAATAAATTTTAAACCACAAAAATGATTCCAAATTCACAATATTGTTAAAAATAGCAGAGTAAAACACTTTAGTATTTTGTTTGCATCTGTTTTGAGTCGCAGAAGTTTTTAATTCAACCTTTTACAGCTTAAATCTTATCATATAGCCAAAAATAAAAAGCATAAAATCGTAAAATGGCTATAAATAAGTAAATAAATAAAAGAGGACACAAAGGACCATACAATTCTTGCAGTGTAAAACCCAGAGAATAAAAGTTTGAGCTACCAATTGAGCCACTGTCCCCTGAAGCTATGAGGTCCAGACTGGTCACTGTTCAACCGAAGATAAGACAGCATGGGTCCGACACGGGAGGGTCCACTACAATAGCTGCCAAATGTTACCAAACAAAACGGCATTCTGCAAAGCCAAATGTGGGCACTGTACCCTGAAGGTTAACATTTGTCCAGGAAAGGCTCCGGTCCAAGTGGTTTTATTTCCTGAAGGTTCGGTGGAGCTGGACTCGAGGAAAATCAAGACCAGAAACCTTTCAAAAACGATACATAGAAAAGCAGGGATGACGTTATCTTAGACTTAAAGGTGCATCGTGTAATTTTGTGGTTGCTTCTGTCATGGTGATGTCATTGTTTTGCCTGGAATGTTCCACAGTATGGCATTAAACTCATATCTTTTGTTTTTGTACTCATTTACAAGTGTTTTTGTTTCTGAGAACTACCACAAAGATATTCGTTCTAACTGTGAGTGCGTCCACTTCTCCACAGATCTAACTTGTAACTTGACCTGGTGACGTGGTCAGTCGGTTTCCATGGCGATAGTTAAAAGTAAATGCCGTACTGTGGAACAATGGTCACCAACCTTTTTCAGCCAAAGATTTACATGCTCGGTTCGAGAAAAGAGCAAGAACTGCCAACATGAACGTAAATAACAACAAAAGTGATCATGTTTATAGTTTCAGACCGCTTTATTTTTGCCAATCTTGTAATATTTAACTTAAGGAACACTTATTACAGAATGACAGTTTTGGTAATTTAACTGTTTTGTCGGGACTAAAACACCCACTGCAAGAAAAAAACGTGCAATTGTAATGCAAATAAAATGTAAACTACATGCAGTGGAAACAACCAAAATAGTGCAAATTTGACCATAAAACAGCATTAACAGTGTATCGAAAGGGTTAATGAGATTATCAAACTCAAAGTGTGATGCCTGAGACTGAATTTCCTCAGATAATACTTTGAATCTGGTTTATGGTTGCAGACAGCTAATCTGAGACAATCTGTGAGGTGCCTATCAGTGAGATGGTTTCTGTTTCAGACTGTTACTTGGATTTGATGATTTTCATTTGTGAAAAGGTCACCTCACACAGATGAGTTGAACCAAAGTAAGCACTCGCGTTCAATGCACATTTAGTAACAAGAGGAAATGCCACATGTCAAGTAGTAACATACATGCAGTGGTCAAGTGCAGCTTGACTGTGCATCTCACAAATTCAAGTTCGTCACTTCGCACTTCTGAAATTGTTGAATTTAGGCTGGAGATCTACCTGGGACACAGCAAAGATCGACCTGTCAATCGCGATCTACGGGTTGGTGACCACTGCTCTAGAACATTCCAGGAAAAACAGTAACATGGAGTAAAAGACGTGACGGACCCTGTCACACCTAACATATCCAGATCACCATGTTACCTTTTATTGTTTTAAAAATGCTATATTTCCTGAAAACACTATATTAACATGTTTAATAAGAGCCCCCCCCTCGCTTTGCTCCCCGTGCTAAGCCACTCCCCTTTCAGAGTGCTCTCAAGTGCATGCATTGTGCTACTGAATATACTGCAACTACTATTATCAGGTTTGTGAAATCATAGTGTATTAGAAATTATAGTATATATAGTAGTATATATTATAGTAATAACAATAGAAGAGAGAACAACAGGCTGTTAAAGTCACATGAACAGTTCTTCAGATACCGTATTTTCCGGGATATTAGGCGCGCTCTTAAGCCTCTAACCCCATCCAAAAACGACTGTGCGCCCCACAATCCAGAGCGCCCTATACACGAATCCACTCGGGTGTCCCAGCACGACTTCAGTAAACTACAAAGCCGCACCACCCACAGCACACGCAGACAGCCAGCGAGTCATCACTCCACGCCGACGAGTGAACGCGAACCAAAACACGACAGTCCCGACACACAATGACCCATCCAACTGTTGTGTTTCATTTAAAGTCCAGTGCGGTTTATTTGTGAAAAAAGTTCAAAAATAGACCATTTAATGACGTCTTATAATCCAGAACGCCTAATAGCCCATAAAATACGGTAACTATAGCATAAACAAACAAACAGAACAAGTTTACCAATCTCTCCATCTCACTCCAAATCACTAAATCCATTCAATTCCTCATCCTCGCTGTCACTTCTGATCAACTCTGCGACATCCAGAGGTAAAAGAAGCACCACTTCCTCTTCTTTGTCGCTGTTGTCAGACTCGGCATCAGTTCCAGTTAGAATTATTCCGGCCTTTCTGAATCCCGACAGGATGGTTTCGGTGTCACTGAAGTCACTTACATGTTAAATTTTCAGTAGTACAGAAGTAATGATGCGATCGACTGACATGATACAGACAGGACAGAGGCTCTTTCTGCAGGAGACATGCACAGTAGAGCCAAGTGACAGTGGGACAGGACTAATAGGAGTAGCAGATTAGGAGTAGAAAATGTTAATATATAAATCGCACCGGAGCATAAGTTGCAGGACCACCCAATCCATGAAAAAAGTGCAACTTACAGTCCAAAAAATGTGGCAGGAGTGAGCTTGCGTTACATAAACCGCAGTATCAAACGCTGTCTCTACTGATCTTTTTGGGACAAGGAGCATTTGAACCATCAACCATCTGGCTACAGGGTAATCTCCCAGCCTGACACCCTCATCCCACACCTCATATAAGAAAAGATCATAGCCATACTGTTAATTCCTTTCCCTTACAATAGTGGTCAACGTGACAAAACCAAGCAGACGGAACTAAAGTGTGAATCTTTAAACCAGAGATTCTGAAAGTGTTTTACCAGCTTTTCAACTGTGTGTGAGAAAATAAAAAATACAATGGGATTTTAAAAAGTAAATGTGTTCCAGTAATTAGTCAAAGTGAAAAGAAAATTACTATTAACAAAAGCTTGGCGAAATTATGCTCCTGCCGAAATAACCAATTTGTTCTTTGTTGTACTAACCAGATTTTTAGTTAATACCAAAAGTTGTATCACCGTTGTTAGCCTAATTGTTGCCAGCGCTAAAAGCAAGACACAGATAATAAAAAAAGAGGAAAAAGGGAGTGTTTTTATAAAAAAATTAATCAGACATGTATTAATTGCTGGAAAAAATTGAACAATGACAACCACCGGCTTTGGATATAAGATACTTGAACAAATTAAGTCGTTTTGTTGCATCTTTGAGTGAGACAAATTACTTTCTTTGACTTCATTAAAAAATGTTGTCAAATTTAGCGTTATAAATGTTCTTTTTAGACTTAAAACAACCACATTATGGATATTGGTTACCACAGAGCTGGTTAGTCTTTGTACTTTGAATATTTGAATTTTTTTTTAAAAGTTAGTGGGAAACATGAATTGAAAATGTACTTCCGGAAACCAAATCCGACTTCAAAGTGCGTGGGATTGTCGAGCTGCTTTGAAATGCTACACTGGGGAAGGTTTTGACAACAGCAATATGCAGAAGAGGGAAAACTAATGACAACAAATAACAAAGATCCAAATGAAAGATAAAATGTTGAATGGAAGATTTAAAACTGATTCCCAAAACTGACTCTTGTGAGTTTTTAGTCGTGTTATAATGTTGTTACCTCATCAAAAACAGGCCTAGAGTTGTGTTTTGTTTCATTCACATGTTTGACTAACCGTTTTAGTACATGTCCAAAGCTTAAAATGCTCTGTTCCACCTTGTGATGTCATGAAGCTGTAGTTTACAAGCTGCCTTTTACCGTTTTTGTGGATTCCAGAGCTGGAATCATCTAAACGATTCTAGTGAAGTTGTGCGGAGTATTTCCTGTATTACCACATGGCATCACAAGGTGGAAAAGAGCATTTTAAGCTTTGGACATGTAGACAAACAGTTACTCAAATATGTGTGAATGAGACAAAACACAACTCCAGTTCTGTTTTTGATGAGGTAACAACATTCTAACATGACTAAAAACTCACATTGCATAATCAGTTTTAAATCTTTCATTCAACATTTTATTTAAGGCTACGTTCAGACTGCAGCCTAAAGTGACCCAAATCTGATTTTTTGTCCCCTATATGACCTGTAGCTGATCTTTTAATGACAGTCTGAACGACACAGATCCGACCCAGGACACGTGGATATGTGGTCCTGAAACCGATACACATCCGATCTTTTGACATGTGACTTCAGTCTGAACGGCTAAAGCGCATTCATCCGACCTACACATTATCAACAAGCCACAAACGTCACCATTCTGCGCTGAAGTAGGCGAAGATTGTTAATGAACTCCGTGTCACTGAAGCGAAGCACATCACCACTCACCACTCTTGGCTACGTCTCCACATCCACACGTTCCTTTCAACGGACGTCGCTGCCGCTGTCCCACAAAACCTCGTCCTTCTCCTTCTCAATCTCCTCCTTAAAACAAATAAGTTGTTCATGTTCTGGCTCCGGTACGAGAGGAACTTTAAAATCTCCAGGTGCTCGATGCTGCGTCCATGTTTGGACAACTTCCGTGAACACAGAGCACGCTCGTTGCGGTTGACGTCGTTGTGTCCTCCATTGTGCATACGGGACACTTTTGGGGCGTTTAAAGTTCACACTGGAGATCACATACAAGTCACATTTAATTGGAAATGTGAACGACTTCGCAAAAACATCGGATTTCACAAAATATCTGAATTGAGCATTAAGGCCTACAGTCTGAACGTAGCCAAAGTGTTTCCAGCGTGAGAGAAGAACACAGCCCACATATGCAAGATTTGTGTGTTTTATGAATGTATGAATGAAACAAAACACAATTGCTGGTATGTTTGTGATGAAGAAACAACATAATAGCATAGATCAGAAAATAGTCTAATATAGGCCCTTTAAAGGTTGTATAGAGGATTTTTTAAGGGAAGAGAAATACAGCCACAGTCCTTTTTTAAATGTTGTGCATGCCTGACACCACGTTCCTCCTCCACAGCTCCCTCAGCAGAAACATCTCCTCCTGCCTCCTGACTCTAGAAATCACGCTTGTTTACAGCCGTGCGTGTTCAGAATTACTGTTGAAGTGACCTGTCTAGAAATAATTTAGCGACTGACGCATCAGTTTTTAGGCCCTTCGTCTGCTTCAGTCGCGCCATTACTGGAAGGAATCTCCAAGAATCACCCCAGTTTGGTTTTGCTCCTTTTCCCCTTCTCTTCGTCTTTCAGCGACCTCAAAAACTGACTTTCTTTTGCGACAAACTGGTCGTGGATTCTCATCCGCAACCGCAACAAACTTTGTGCGAATTGCGTAAAAGCTACAGTTTAAAAAAGCCTCTAAGAACTGCTGAATAAACCATGTAATCCCAGCGCGCCGATGAGTCAATTACACTAGAAACATAGGGAGTTTGATTGACAGCCTAACAGCCAATAGAAAATGAGGGAGCCTCGTTTTCTATTGGCTGATGTTTATCTGGCTTCACTACGTCCACAGTTGATGGATTTTCATTTATTTTTTTTTTGGTCATTATAATTACAAAGCTGCTGTGTCTCTGTAATGGTATTTTAAACTTTCATTGACAGTTTGAAACAAAAAAAAAATCCTCCATACAACCTTTAACTGACACATGAAATCTATCTAATTATTGGTTTACCTGTCAACATTTTCAACCCAACCCGTCTATATCCAACGTTAAATGTGTAAAAAGTGCAACTATGTGCATTCGAACCTGCCAGGCACCATGGAGATAATCATTGCTTTGTCTCGAATGCTCCAAAGTCTGGCATTTATCCATGTCATTAAGTTTCAGGCATTTTATTTTATTATAAAATGCATTCTTACTTTTAAAATCCCTTAACGCCTGAATTTATATAGACATATAAAAATAAAAATGTTTTGTGTGTGTTTTTGCCTTTAAGTAGATGGTAAATTCAGTTGAGAGTCATCAATCTGCCATCAGCAAAAAATAAAGAAATACAAATTTGGGTATGTTGCAAATTTGTGACAACTATAAACAAGTGCTTGTGCCAAAAGTTCCTAGGAAGGGAAATGCAGCCGCTATCTTGGATTATATCTTGATTCAAACGGTTTGTCGCATATTTGTGACAGTGGGCATTAAGGGGCTGTGGTTGAGGATCCATAGAGATGCTATAGCTTTGCCTGTAATGTTCCACAATATGATATTAAACTTATAGAAGATGCATTTATTCAATTATGGGTGTTTTATTTCTGAAAATGTCTTGAAAAACCTGCATTCTGACTGTGACTGGGGTTGCCTTTTTGGGGTTTAATACCATTCTTTAAAACAGTGCAAGCAAACTAATAACATCTTTTTTTTTTTTTTTTAACTGAGTGCAATATTTAAAACTTAACAAAGTGCAATATTCATACAGTGAACTATCTTGCTTGACTGAGTTTTGTAGTCTTGAGTGTCCCAGTCTTTTATGTCTTGCACTAGTAACACATACTTATTTATTTATTCTGTTTTTTCTTTTGTACTCTGTTGTAAGTGTCCCACGTGCATGTCAGCACTGGAGAGTGAGCTACTTTAATCTCGTTGTAGGACTAAAGCAGAACTAAACCAGGACTAATACAGGTTTAAACTAGGACTAAACCAGGTCCAAAACGTGACAACACCAGGACTAAACCAGGACTAAAAGAACTGAACCAGGACTAAACAGAACTGAACCAAGACTGAACCAGGACTAAACAGAATTGAACCAGGATTAAACCAGGTCTAAACCAGGACTAAACCAGGTCTAAAACATGACAACACCAGGACTAAACCAGGACTAAAAGAACTGAACCAGGTCTGAACCAGGACTAAACAGAACTGAACCAAGACTGAACCAGGACTAAACAGAATTGAACCAGGATTAAACCAGGTCTAAACCAGGACTAAACCAGGACTACACCAAGGACTGAACCAGAACTGAACCAGGACTAAACCAGGACTAATCTTGGACTTGAGAGTGAGAAAGCGAACCCCAAACGCATGGAGCAGGGTGTCCGCAAAGTGCCCTTTGGGGGTGAAGCTCTGCACAGGTCCTTTCTCCTGCGGTCACCCGACGGTCTACACGGGCACAACCTTCGGGCTCATACCAACACTCAGTACTGGATCGGTTCTGGTTTAGTCCTGATTCAGTCCTGGTTCAGGTCACTATAGGACAGTACTGCAGATATCATGAGCCTTTGCAGTTTGTGTTCACCATTGCCAATCACTCCGGTTTGACATTGAAGTTGTAGCTATTTTATATTTGTTTTTTGTTTTTCTTTTTAATATCTCATGCTTTAATCACGTTGTGTGTGTACACTGTGGATTGTACAGGTGTATAGTGACAAATAAAAGCTTTCTATTCGCCAGAGAAACAAAGAAAGTGGCACGCCCTCTACCAGAAACGTTACACGGTGCACCTTTAAGTGTGCTCGCCTCCTCACTGAACTGATATGCCACCTACCCTTGTAAACATGCCCAGTTTCAGCATTTTCCTGCACAGAATCATGCAAATTCCACGTAACACAACAAGCCAACCTGACGCCCGCCTGTAATATCTCGACGTCGCTCGGGTAAAAGTCATTTTGTGCTCACGCATTTATGATCCCCCCGCGTTAATGAATGTGAATATGTAGAGGCATGCGACTCACAGCCGGGTGGAATGGAGACCTTTACAGTTCTAACCTGGGCAAACACGTGTCAACAACATTACAACGAACGGAGCTCTACGGAGGCTCACGGCATTATACAGTCGTATCCCGATCCCGCACGAAACGCAAATTCAATTCTTATTACTGATCTACAACACAAACACAGGTGGTCCGCCCCGAGCATCACGCCCTCCCCTCCCCTGCTCGTACTCAACCAGAGAGAGAAAAATAGAGAGATGAAGGGGGCACGTGGGAAGGGGGGTATATATGTGCTAGATACCGTGTGAAAACAGAATGCTACATAGGCCCCAAGGTAAAGATGGAGGATTACGCAGTAGAGCCGGGCTTTGGCGAACCAGCTGGAATGCCGTGTTCGCGTGAAGCTCGGAGGACGCGGCGCTGTGCCATTCTGGGGGTTATAGGGCGATGCGGCAAAACATATATTATACTTTAACAGCATAGAGAGGGGAGAGAACAGGAAAGAAGCAAAATTATATTATATCTGTTGAAATAAAGTAAAAAAGGAAAATAAAATCTATGTGTTTTACACTCATGATGCAATGTACCAACCCGTTTAAACGTGCTGTGCGTGATTTTAACTCTCTTAGGTTATGTTTATATGATGACGGTCTGAACAGAAGATGTAAAAGTGGGGTTGCGACTTTACTTTTTATTAGACAAGCATTTTTGGGAGGAAATCTGCATGCATACGGTGACGCAAAAGTGTGTGGAATTCGATTAGGTATGTTTGTACTTAAAGCAACAAGGGCATCTATGGACATATGGAAGTTTTCATGGCATGCATTTTCATCAGCCACTTCTTCCACAAAGTCGTCCCACCATCGACTGGTTCTCCAGGTCTCACCCATATCTGTCTGACTCTGCTGCGATGAACTGGTGCATCCAGAATTTGACAGAGGTGATTGCAGATCCTTCTCTGTTCACTAATAGTATCTCTGCAGATTCTGTACATTTGTTGGGAGCCTCCTGTAAGTTTATTAAAGCTGCCAGAGCAGTTTGAAGGTCTGACGCATGGAAATGATCCGATATGTTTGCACGTGAGGTAAGCAGATCTGACCAGAGTTTTGCGTCTTGGGCAGTGTAGACGGAAATGCTACAGCGGAGCGTATTCAACTTTTCCACTCTGGAGGGTGGTTTCAGATTATTGTGTTTTTAAGCCTCAAAACGCCATCACAATCTAAAGGAAAGGCACTTCCGATAAAATATTTAGTCATTTTTACCCACAAGCGTTCTCCTGTAAACAGACCCTTAAAACATGACAAAAGTTCCTCACTTACCTTATTCATGACTGTTATGCATTGACCTAACATGAACCTAACTGAAACATGCTATTGGTGCACTTATAATGGAATACAAACAGCCGTCTTACACTACATTCAGACTGCAGGGCTTAATGCTAAATTTGGATTTTTTTGTGAAACTTTAAATGCCCCAAAAGTGTCCTGCATGCATATTGGAGGACACAACAACGTCACACGCAGCGAGCGTACTCAGTGTTTATGGAAGTCGCCTAAATGCTGAGCTTGTCTCCCAAAATATGGTCCAGTTCTTCGTAAAATGGACAGGTTACGTCCACGGTCGCTTTGTTTGTTTGAGGCTTTAGCCTCCATTGACTAGACTCCAAGCCTGACGTGTAGGTCGAATGAATGCGACCTGGTTGTTCAGACTGACGTCACATGTCAAAAGATCCAATATGTATCAGTTTTAGGAGCACATATCCAAGTGGTCTGGATATGGGATAATCAGATTTTTCTGATAATCTGATCATTTGGGTCACTTCAGATTGCAGTTTGAACATAGCCTTATTTTCAACCCAAGCGC